>NC_140178.1:82957110-83444610 GCF_963971535.1 Notolepis coatsorum | reverse complement strand
ATCTGTAGGGCTGACCTTCGAAGCTTTTTTTGGCAATCGAAGCTTCGGGGCCGAGCTTCGATTTTAATTCGAAGCTTCGAAGAGAAAAAAAAAAAAAAAAAAAAAAAAAAAAAAATTTATCTTATGTTGTGGGACTTGTACAGCACTTTCGTAAACGTTGTTGTTTTTAAATGTGCTCTATAAATAAAGTGGGTTGGATTAATTAATTAAGTAGCCCCTTTCGTGACTGACGCATCCAACAAGGTTTCACTCGGCTGTGTGATTTAATTCAAGGTGGATCGCTGTTGTCGTTTGAACAACTTCAGATTTCATGGGAACTACCAATCCCCCAAATCAAGAATGTTTAAGATGAATGAAGTAAGATTTTGATTATTTGAAATATGGCCTGTGTAGACTAAACTATGCACAGAATTATGTCAGTCTACAAGGTCCGGATTCTACATGGTCCGGCAATGTAGACCTTGTAGACTCCACTACAGACCAATTATCAGTGAATGTTCATGTATTTTTAAGAAGGGCAACTTCCACAAAAAAACAAAGAACTTACCAAAACATCTCAGTAGCACCTTATCTAAATGTTATATTTCATATATGGAGATTCATATTTATTTATGTATTGCATGCATTTCTACATTTTATTTCCTATTTTGTTTATTCATCCCAGTATCTTTCTTTCTTATGTGTGGAATTCTACAAGGTGCGCGCACACACACACACACACACACACACCTACACACACACCTACACACACACACACACACACACACACACACACACACACACACACATACACACACACACACACACACACACACACACACACACACACACACACACACACACACACACACACACACACACACACACTTACATTTAGTCATTTAGCTGACGCTTTTATCCAAAGCGACTTACAAGTTCTGTACGACAAGACAGCAAGAAGGGTACAACTCTATCAGCTGAGTAACAATGTTCATCAAAGTGTTGCGTGTTACAGTGTAGGTTAGTTTATTAGGACAAGTGCATGACAGTAAGGTTAGTCACGGTTAGATTTTTTTTTTTTTTTTTTATCATTTCAGATAATGGTTGAAGAAGTCTTTAGTCGACGGCGAAAGATTGGACGGGATTCGGCTGTCCTAACTGGACACACACACACACACACACACACACACACACACACACACACACACACACACACACACACACACACACACACACACACACACACACACACACACACACACACACACACCTACACACACACACAAATCGAAGTAAAAAAAATAATTGAATTTTTTTTTTGATTTTCTTTTTTTTTAAACTTCGATTTTTTTTTTAATGTTCGAAGCTTGTGCCATCGAATCGAACGTTCGAAGCTTCGAAGCATTTAAGACAGCCCTAAACATCTGTACATACAAATACTATATAATGCTATGGTATTAGGCACAAATACACACACAGGCATATAGACACAAATGTGGACATACACACACACACACACACACACACACACACACACACACACACACACACACACACACACACACACACACACACACACACACACACACACACACACGTACATGTAGGCACACTTACTCACACTTACTCACACTCAGTCTCTACATACATTTATACATGCACGCACACATTCACACTTAGACACACACACACACACACACACACACACACACACACACACACACACACACACACACACAGACACACACACTCAAAGCTGATGTTAAGCACCATCCATGTAGCTACCAGCAGACAGTTGCGAGCAAAAGAAAGACAGATAAATAATTTAGATTCTGCAGAGCGAACATAGATCACTCACTCTCCTCTCTCTCTCTAACTGTACATTGGATTATCGACGAAACCTTACTTGGTCCAATAAGACGGTCTTGTGTATTACTGGGTTAGGACATTTACTGTATCTCTCTCTCTCCCTCCTGTCCATCTCTCTCAGTCTTAGTCTTAGTCTCCCTTCTCTGTTTCTCTTTTCCTCTCTGTCTCTCTATGCTGTCTCTCTCTCCCTCCCTCCCCCCCCTCTCTCTCTCTCCATTTACCCTACTCATCCGTTCTCTCTGTGTCTCTGTCTGTCTATATGTATCTAAGGATATGACTCAGATAAAGTGGTTGGTCAGTGTGTCTCTCTCTCTCTCTCTCTCTCTCTCTCTCTCTCTCTCTCTCTCTCTCTCTCTCTCTCTCTCTCTCTCTCTCTCTCTCTCTCTCTCTCTCTCTCTCCCTGGTGGTTCGGCAAGGCACACTAAATATGTCAACAGAAGCTTGCCCCCTAACTTAGACAGACTCACTTAGAGACTCAGCGGAACACTGCTGTCCTCCCAGAGTCAAACAGCAGGAACCATAAGGTCACAAGGCCAAATTGCACCAAAGATGAGGAAAATAAATAAAATTTTTAAATTATGAGCAACTGCAGCGTGCTTGCATTAGCGTGTGAAGATGAATGACAATATGTTTTCAAAAAGTGCAGAACTTGTGTTTATTAAAAAGGCCCCAATCTGTGCACCATGTGTAAAAAAATATATACAAAAAATAATAATAATAATAATAATAATAATAATAAAAACGTACGTCTGGCCCATGGCAACCGTTTCAGTGGCCCGTGAGGACAGTTATTAGTTAACAGTTAACATTTCCAAAACAATAATTGATTTGAAAGCTCTGAAGATGAGCGCCATCTCTCCAAGACTCTAGAGGGTTCAGTTCTAAAGCTAGAGTCAAGACATAGTTATCATCATATGAACCTTGAGATGTTGAGGAGTTCGTACATGCAGCCGTTTCATGCTAAGTTACTGGTAAAGTGATGAAATCGTGCTCCAGTTGCAATATTTTGACAGGGGGGAAATCGCTAAGTGCAATTACAACGGGGTCCCTTGACCTTTCACCTCAAGATATCTGAATGCAATTTGCCTCATTGCAACCATAAGAGTCTCCACTTTACAACCTCTAAAGATTAGTGAACCTCTAACACATATCATCAACCTATCACTGAAACAGGGTATCGTACCCGATGACTTAAAATGTGCCAGAGTGGTTCCACTACACAAAAAAGGAGATAGGACAAACGAGGCAAACTATCGTCCAGTTTCTATTCTCAGCGTCATCTCCAAAGTTCTTGAGAAGGTCATATTTAATCAAATATCAGATTTTCTTAAACAGACAGATCTCCTTTATCAATTCCAGTCTGGCTTTCGCCCTGGGTATTCTACGGATGCTTGCCTGATTGATCTCACTGACCATATTCGAACCCAGATGGACTGTGGCAAACGAACTGGCATGGTTCTGATTGACCTGCAGAAAGCGTTTGATACTGTTGACCATCAGATCCTGCTTGAGAAGCTCAAAGCCTGTGGGATGGACGATGGGTCGGTGAGATGGTTCAGGTCGTACTTGACCGGGAGGACCCAGGTTGTGAACATAAATAGTGTCGCATCTTCATATAATGAAATAACATGTGGGGTGCCGCAAGGCAGCATCCATGCTCCATTGCTCTTTTCACTATATGTTAATGACATGGTGTCTGCAGTATCCTGCAGACTCCTACTGTATGCTGACGACTCAGCACTTCTGGTGTCTGGAGACAACACAGCAGAAATACAAGCCGGTCTCAGTAGGGAGCTGGAAAGCCTTTACAAATGGTTAGTTGACAACAGATTATCGATTCACCTTGGAAAAACTGAGTCAATTCTATTCAGCTCAAAACATAAATTAAAGGAATGTTCCCGACTTGAGATCAGCTGTAATGGCTTCAGTGTCGAGTCTAGAGACTGTGTTAAATACCTAGGTGCAGACCTCGACCAAACACTCTCAGGGAAAACAATGGCCCCAAAAAAGTTAACACAAGGGTGAAATTTTTCCACAGAAAAAAGAGGTTCTTATCACTGGAAACTATGAAATTGCTTGCCAACTGCATGATCCTCAGCCAATATGACTATGCATGTGCGTACTGGTATAGTGGTGTTACAGTGGAAAGTAAACACAGGCTACAAACCAGCCAAAATAAGACCATACGATCTAAATCTGCCACCTCGAACCCATATTGAGCCATGTCACTTCAATGAGGTGGGATGGCTCCCTGTGGAGCAGAGGGTCTCCTTTCTGAAACTGGGACATATGTATAAAATGTTAAATGGATCTGCCCCCAGATATTTATGCTCTCGTATTGTCCTGCGTGGCCAGGTCCACGGACGACAGTTACGGTCTGGACAGCTCTCAGTTTATGAGCCTAGAAAGGGTTCCTATTCACAGAATGGCTTTCTGTCTACAGCCTGCCGGCTGTGGAACTCTCTGCCCAGGGCCATCCAAAACTCCCCCACTATTGCTGTCTTCAAGAGGGGTGTGAAGCGACATCTGCAACAATAGGTTTCAGAGGGTGCTTGGCCACCACTCTTGAAGAACAGGAACATGACATGCTGTAATGAGGTTCTTTCAGAAAATTGTGTTGTCTATTTTATCTACTTGTTGTATCTATTTTATCTTCTTAACTCTTTCTTTGTGATTTATTGTATTCTTCTTGGGACCATGTTGGAAACATGTCGACAGACTTTCACGTGTTATCCTTGTACCCCTTGTTTTTATACTATTGTATAAATTGTATGTACTAGAAAAAAAAAGAAAAAAAAAAACATATCCAATGCATTAGGTATACAGTAGCCTACCTGTAAAGCTGAGATTGCAATTGAAATACCCTGGTTTATAAACCAAACTAGGGTCTAGAAAATATGCAGCATAGAAATTGTGGTAGATAAACCTTTCCCCCCTCCCTCCTTAATCTCTCACCCTTCTCCCTTCACCCTCCCCCCATTTCTTCCTCTCTCTATCTTTCAACTCATCCAACCCCCAGTCGCTTCTTGACCCCCCCTCCCCATTGTGTATAAAAGTGTCCCCCCAATAAGGGGAAGCTCTCTCAATTCCGGGTTTCTTAGCTAGTTACCTCATGTGAGAGTCGTCCAGCCATACACTGTCTGTCTATTTTGTATTTGATACTTTCATTCTGAGTTAATAAATTTTATTAATCGGAAGTTATTCAGCTTCGGCTACTTTCCACTACAAAACAAACATGCATTCACGGACCCCCGTGTCCCTATGCTCTGGCCTCGAACATATAATACATACACATACAGACCCTCATGTCACTAAGCTCTGGCCCCTGACATACAATACATTTTCAAAATGACCCTCCTGCAAATAAGTTATTTGAGCTAACTTAGTTGATTGACTCAGCTCTGAACACAACGTTCTATAACAGTAGAAACAGGGGTAGGTGAATATGGGTTTTTAATTGTATTTGCTGTATTATTCCGTGGCCGTAGAAACGTTTGTTTACATTGGTAATGTTTAAACATTGCAGTAAAACAGATATTCCAATTTACAACAGGTTAAGAAAGTTGCTAAGGGTGTATTTTCCATCTACAAAGCCAACTCCTTAAGAATGCATGTGAATGTACTCCACACTGATATGGTAAAAAGAAAATAGATTTGGGGTACGATTTAAGTAGGATATATATTGCATATATTTTGGGTTTCAGAGCTGTCATATGAAGAGATAACTGAGCTTTGATCAGTAGCTCAGGTGACGATACATGCACCTCTCCAGCTGGCTGGCATATTGGTGGATTTGGAACTGAGAGGAGACTCACCCAGAGAGTGGGAATAACATTGGCAACATATACAGTCAAGCAAGCAGTGCATATATTTTAGCTAGCGACTAATGAACCTGACAATCTGGTATTCAAAATGTTATATTCACCGCCATGCCCAACTGTCCTAATTCATTGACATTTAGAATTTCCTTCTGAAAATGCAGTCATGAGGAAACTAGTTTTTTCCTTCTCTTATCTGAATTGAGGGTTTAGACTGAGGGTCTGAGAGTGAATAATATAAACAAAGACCAGCTTGACTGGTGATGATCAGCATGGAGATTGTTTCTGAGTGGCCCAAGTGTTGTAACCCAGGCAGGGAGGCGTGAATACTTTAGGCAACCAACTTGCGCTTCCGCGTTGCTCTGATTTGCTCTGATTGGCCGAGCGCGCGCACCTCAGAGGCAGGAATACTAAGCTCCCCCTTAAGCTCCAGGAGAGAGGAGAGAGGCTGAAAACCCGCAGTTCTTGCCCGACTGATGGGAGCCAAATCCCGGATCCGATTTTTCTGATGAATACCCCCAAAACATGGAGGTCCCGAACGCATGGAATTATTGATTGCGCCGTAACGAATCATTAAAAAAATATACCGTTAACTGGAATATGTTGTGCCTTTACACATATGTTGGATTATGTAATTGGTTTGTCATGACAAACTAATAAAAAAAATCGCGATTTCCATTCATTGTAAACAATGATGCATAGTCACTGTGTGTTGTTGTAGCCACCGGGTAAATCGCGATTTTTTATTAGTTTGTCATGGGTATTTATCAGAAAAATCGGATCCGGGATTCGGCTCCCATCAGTCGGGCAAGAACTGCGGGTTTTCAGCCTCTCACCTGTCTCCTGGAGCTTAAGGGGGAGCCGCGCTCGGCCAATCAGAGAAACGTGGAAGGCGCTCGGCCAATCAGAGAAACGCGGACGCGCAAGTTGGTTGCCTAAAGTGTTCACATGGCAGGGAGCAACACCCACAACTGCTACAGGTGTCCTGAGCAGAGAATGGCATCACGCTCCCTCTGTGTGTGTTGTTATCAGAGCTTCTCTGTTCTTTGTTTTGGTAGACGCTCCGGCCTTAACACTTTGAGTGCCAGCGATGAGATATCTCGTTAGTTCATGCCAACCGTTGAGTGCCAGCCGACGAGATATCTAGTTTTGAATCGTTATTTTTTTTATTAGCGATTTCCATTCATAATTCATCAATCTAGCCTCACGTTACAAGTGGGGATCTGTCTGACCTCGAATAGGGAAAATACCGCCCCCTATCGTCTCCAGGATGGTAATGCACGCATTGGAATGGACTCAATGAAAATGGATGAGAAAAGAAAATTTTTCATTTTACTTCTCAGGCAAGTAACCCGAGCCGATCGGACTCATTGTGGTCCCTCAGAACAGCGTGGAATATATATTTCCAGTACCCAGCGTTGGATCAATAAACGCGATCGATATTTGGAATGGCGATCAGGAATTGGAATAATCTTTTTGGAGAACATCTGATCTGAGGTAAGGAATATATTTTACCAGTATTGGGATAATCAGAGCTATTTTCACCTATATATCAGCGTGTGCCATATGTGTGTATGTGTGTGTGTGTGCGATCAGGAAATAAGAGAATCGATTTTTCAGCCCGCTTCTATAGCGTGCATAAGTACACATATACTATCGATAATCTAGCGTTTATTTGAAAACTATTCATAAATAGGCCGAAAAATTACAACGTGTTTTGTGTATTCCACTAAAGAGAGATTATCACAGAAACTTCTGAAATCTTCTGGAAGTTTCAAGAAACAAGCGTTTTTCAAAATGGTATAAAACGGAAATGAACCGATTAAAAAACAATCCGTTTCGACAATGTTGACTGCAAACAAGTCATTGATAAGCGACGGCCATATTAGACACATAGCCATAATTTAAGATATAGTATATGTGTTCGCAAATATAAGAGCTCTATCATTGAAGTGGGTGGCGGCATTCAACGGGGTAAATAGGAAACGGAGGCCGGCACTGAAAGTGTTAAGCCATACCGGTGACACTGATGCCACTCTCCACGTTTGTAAAGATTAGACAAGGGGCGGTCCTTGACTTGTACAGTATGTCTCTGTTTTTCAAGATGGTGGCTTGCTCCTAAACCTCTTCCACCCAAACGGTTCACTGAAATAATTATGTTTCTGACAACATTTTAGGCGAGAAATAGGATATTCAATTCATATTTGAGGTGTGAGCAACACGGAGGGAGGGGGGGTGCGGAACATGGAGTGAGGGGGGAGCGGGAGGTGTGAGAAACATGGAGGGAGGGGGAGATGTGAGGAACATGGAGGGAGGGGGAGATGTGAGGAACATGGAGGGAGGGGGAGATGTGAGGAACATGGAGGGAGGGGAGAGGTGTGAGGAACATGGAGAGAGGGGGAGATGTGAGGAACATGGAGGGAGAGGGAGGTGTGAGGAACATGGAGGGAGGGGGAGGTGTGAGGAACATGGAGGTAGGGGGGGGATGTGAGGAACATGGACGGAGGGGGAGGTGTGGCCAAAGCATCCATTTGTTGTGGTCTAGCTGGCTAGCTACTGATAGCTGCTGATATCAACAAATGCTCCAGCAATAGTCGACTCGAGTGCATAATACCTCCGTTCCCTCGTTAGCTAGCTCACGTTAGCTAGCTCACGTTAGATCTATATGTCCCAGTAAACTAAATTGTCTTAACGTTATCTAGCGGGCTAGCAGTAGCTACAGATAGCTCCTGATATCAATGTCTTATAACATTGATTCAATGCGTATTCTAGCTGAGGGCTTGATGAATGTGATTTGACCAAAGAACCGTAACATTATACACCAATAGGGTCCAGCTGCAGCGCCGGAGAATCCTTGCATGCTGAATGTAGAGTATTAGTATAGGGTCTAGCTGCATCGCCGGAGAATCCTTGCTGGAGCTGGAGGCTACTCAAGTATACACACAGACAGTGGAGCTGTTTGCAGATAGCGAGCATTTTGACTTATTGCATGGTGGCGATGTCTCGCAGATAATACAACTACAAGTATGATTATATAATATATATTTTATTTAATTTTTTTTTTTTATATAAAATATATATATATATATTTTTTTTATCAAAAAAAATTTGGCAGGTAAGAATGCTTGGCGGGTAGATTCTCCCCATCTACCCGCCACTGGCCGGTGAGTCAAAAAGTTAATTTCGCTCCCTGGTTATAACTGACACAAGGACTATATGTAGTAACTGATTTAAGGGTTATAACTGATTCAAGGGCTATAACCAATTCAAGGGTTATAACTAATGCAAGGATGATGGAACTGATTCAAGGGGTATAACTGATTCAATGGTTACAAAACTGATTAAAGGTTTACAAAACTGATTTAATGGTTATTACTGATTCAAGGGTTATAACTGATGCAATGACTATAGAATATATTCAAGGTTATAACTGATTCAATGGTTATACTTGATTTGAGGGCTATAACCGTTTCAAGGGTTATAACTGATGCAAGGATGATGGAACTTATTCAAGGGTTATAACTGATTCAAGGGTTATAACTGATTCAAGGGTTACAAAACGGATTCAAGGGCTATAACTGATTCAAGGGTTATAAGTAACTGATGCAAGGACTATAGATACAAAACGGATTCAAGGGTTATAACTGATTCAAGGGTTATACTTGATTTGAGGGCTATAACTGATTCAAGGGTTATAACTGATGCAAGGGCTATGGAACTGATTCAGGGCCTATAACAGATTCAAGGTCTATAACCGATTCAAGGGTTATAACTGATGCAAGGGCTATGGAACTGATTCAGGGCCTATAACAGATTCAAGATCTATAACCGATTCAAGGGTTATAACTGATGCAAGGGCTATGGAACTGATTCAGGGCCTATAACAGATTCAAGGTCTATAACCGATTCAAGGGTTATAACTGATGCAAGGAGGATGGAACTGATTCAAGGGTTATAACTGATTCAAAGGTTACAAAACGGATTCAAGGGTTATAACTAGAGATGTTCCGATACCATTTTTCCCTTTCCGATCCGATTCCGATACCTAAGCTTTGGGTATCGGCCGATACCAATATTTATCCGATACCAGTGCATAAAATTTTTTTTTTTTTAAATTATATAAATTATACTTTTTTTTTTTTTTTTTTTTTTTAGATACTGTTATACTGTTTTTTAGTAATAACTAGAACGTATAGTATTTATTCAACAACAGGTGATTGTATAGATTTGTATTAGTATCATTAATCAATGAGTATGGGCTGCAGCACTGCAGATATACCCTACTCCAATGATCCACACGGACATTAAACGGTGTTGCACTCGCTACTCAGTGGCTCTGCAGATATACCCTATTCAGTCTGTAAGCTAGTGGCAGATAGAACGTTCATGTTGTGGTTTTTGATGCAAAATAAATATTCAACATTCTCTTTTGAAACTCCGCCTCAGACTCTTATCCTTTGGCACTTGCTGTACTTTGCTTGCAGGTCTGCAGCCATTATTGCTGGATTATGTGAATAGCACCAACTTTAGACACGGTAACGTTATCAAGCTAAGCTAACTGACCTAGCGCGTCTTCCCGCATTGATAACGTTAGTAATAGTCAGCTAACGCTAGTCCGTAGCTACTTAACTTAAATACAATTCACCGTGGGTGCATTATTGTTGATAGACGGTCACGGACAGTGTTAGGTCCTGGAGAAAGGACAGGCGATCATCTGATTTGATGTAACGTTAAAAGCGGATGTTGTTCCAACTAGCTATCTTTCCAGCTAATGCTATCATAACACCAGCCAAACACAGCCCGATTCCCGTCCGAGCTCCCCGTCACACCGCACTGTCGGGGACAATGGAATTTAAGAAAGTGTATCTGCTGTTAAAATGACACAGCATCACACTTTAAAACATGTTCATTTTATAATCCTCACTCTCCGCAGGACTCGGCAGGAGATAAATTACATCATGGGATCGGAGGCTAGAATTTACGTGTACTCGCCGATACCGATACCAGCGTTTTAGGCAGTATCGGCGGCATTTCCGATACCAGTATCGGTATCGGAACAACTCTAGTTATAACTGATTCAAGAGCTATAACCGATTCAATGGTTATAACTTATGCTAGGATGATGGAACTGATTCAAGGGTTATAACTGATTCAAGGGTTACAAAACAGATGAAGGAGTATAACTGATTAAAGGGCTACAACCGATTCAAGGGTTATAACTGATGCAAGGACTATGGAATTGATTCAAGGATTAAAACTCATTCAAGGGTTAAAACACATTCAAGGGCTATGAAACTCATCCAAGGGCTATGGAACTGATTCAGGCCCTGTGACATTTTAAATGACCCATTTTGACATTTTTGTACCTAGAAATATGTCAAGCAAGATGGAGAATTCATTTGAAAATGTCCAGTATTGACGTCAAATTAAAGATTCTAAACATCAAACAGTCAACATTCAGCTCAAATGTCCTCTTTTCTACTCACACCTTAACATAACCTGACGTCATGCGTGACAAGGGAAACATTTGGCCTCCTGGCAAATGTATGAATTCCCAAACAGGACCTATAAAACATGTTATGATATAAAGCATTAATGGAAACATGTGGTCTTAAAACAAGGCAGCTTTTCCTCATACCGGGAACGTTGACCTACTGGAGATAGGAGGTTTTCATCGGATGGCGATGCTATAAATACTTTAGTGCACAGAAAAGGGGACCACG
Organism: Notolepis coatsorum; assembly: GCF_963971535.1. NCBI lineage: Eukaryota > Metazoa > Chordata > Actinopteri > Aulopiformes > Paralepididae > Notolepis > Notolepis coatsorum. The sequence continues at coordinate 83,433,221 of NC_140178.1, read as the reverse complement.
CAGAGCAGCAAGCCGAGACCTGGTATCGAAACCAATCGCTTTCATGGGGTCATGAGGGGGATCTTTCAATGATTCTGGGTCATGTAAGAATGAATATAGAACACACACACACACACACAACACAAAAACACACAAAACACACTTTGATACAAGCACACATGCACACACAAAGTCTGTCATGATCCCTCCTCTGTGACACCCGCCACCCTGCGTGTTTTTGTTGATTTTCAGCTCCTTAGTGTGAGTGATGTGTGCTTGCTGTGTTTTGTTTTATGTCTCCTTAGTGTGAGTGATTGTGTGCTTGCTGTGTTTTGGTTTATGTCTCCTTAATTTGAGTGATTATGTGCTTGCCAGTGTTGGGACTAACGCGTTACAAAGTAACGCATTACAGTAACGAAGTTACCTTTTGCGATAAATAGTACTCTAATGCATTACTTTTCAAATTCAGTAACGCTACTTACGTTACTGAATGGTTCGACACTGCGTTATTTGCGTTATATACGGTGTAGATTGATAGCGAGCGGTAGTGATTATTATTATTATTATCCTCATATCCTGTCTGCCTGGCTGCGAGGAAACGCTATGCTGGGGGCGTGTTTTGTTTACTATTCCTGAGATTCCTGACTGATAATGGCAGCGCCCAGCTACTGCTACTCGCGTATTTCTCTTTTGTCGAGCGAAAAGAAAATAACGTTTTAGTTATGTCATTTGTGTTTTGGCTCAAAGATACTGGAGTATAACGTTAACTACGAGGACTCATCCAAATCCACTCGCCACCCGCGTAGAATGATACGAGGCGACACACAGCAAATGGGACGGAAAACGTTTTTCAACTACTTGGAGAGAGAATATACAGTACAACATGGAAATGAAACAAAGAAAATGTTTAAGGGGCTGCAGGACTAACTTTACATCTCGACAGACACTGGTGAGTGCAGTGATGTGAATGTAAATGAATGGAAACTCAAGTTGATCAACGCATTTCTGACTACAAATCTGCCAGGGAATCTCATCAATACTAATCAAACAATATAAATATAGTCCTTTCATGCACAATTGATATCCTAACTATTCTAACGTTGCAATGCACGATTGATATCTTAAACAACGTTGCAAGATTGTTATAATGAAACGCTCCGGCGACAGATATCAAGGCTGTTCCTCAAGCACTTATTTCCAACCTAGAACCTAGAACGTGCATGCGCTCAACCTAGAATGTGCATGCGCTCAACCTAAACGTGCATGCGCTCAACCTAAACGTGCATGCGCGCAACCTAAACGTGCCTGCGCTCAACCTCCCCGAGCAATTAGGCACGGTGCATTTCTTATTACGTCGGGACATTTGTGTTTGTGTCAGATTTGTGTTTATCTAGACCACATTGCTTAGCAGAGTTCAGTGATGTGAATGGAAACTGTCAAGTTGATCAACCGATTTTGAGTATCTGTATCTGGCTGCATGGGAGCAATTTTTTTCTTCTTCAAGTAACTAAATAGTTACTTTTCACAGTAACGCATTACTTTTGGGTGTACGTAACTAGTAACGTAACAGAGTTACTTTTTAAATGAGTAACTAGTAAAATAACTGAGTTACTATTTTTCAGTAACTAGCACAACACTGGTGCTTGCTGTGTTTTGGTTTATGTCTCCTTAATTTGAGTGATGTGTGCTTGCTGTGTTTTGGTTAATGTCTCCTTATTATGAGTGATGTGTGCTTGCTGTGTTTTGGTTAATCTATCCTTATTATGAGTGATGTGTGCTTGCTGTGTTTTGGTTTATGTCTACTTAGTGTGAGTGATGTGTGCTTGCCGTGTTTTGGTTAATCTTTCCTTAGTGTGAGTGATGTGTGCTTGGTGTGCTTTGGTTTATTTCTCCTTAGTGTGGGTGATGTGTGCTTGATGTGTTTTTGGTTTATTTTCAGCCTCCTTCGTACGAGTGATGTGTTGCTAGGTGTGTTTTGGTCTGTTTGTTTCCCTTCTCCTCCTTGCCCTCTCTGTCTCTCTCTGCGCACACCTGCCCGTCATCAGGAATCAGCACACCTGCCTGTCATCAAGTCATCACCACTTCCCTACAAGAACTCCACTCGGTCAGGCAGTCCTCGTCGGACCGGCGTAGTGTCGACGTGCACTTCTAGTTGATATACTAGTCAGATACTAGTCAATCTTCTTGCCTGCCTTGCCTTTCTGTCAATTTGTTTGCCTGCCTGACAGCTTGTCTTACACCTGTTCTCTCCCTGTCTCCAGGACACCTGCCCGCCAAGCCTGCCTGTCTGCTCACCTCCCCTGGTTCTCTCTGACCTCAGCCAAAATAAAGGACTTGCTATTTTCACCTTGCCTGCTTGTCCAGTGTCTCCATTTGGGTTAAGCCTTGATAGGTGACAGAAATGCATATTGATACAAGCACCGACACACTGAAAAGTAAAACACAGTTTGAAGTATCATCTAATGGCATGCTCAGAGCCTCAGGTTTTGCTGAATGCACACACACACACACATTGTGAAATGGATCATACCTATCTAGTGTTTCATAAAGAGCTCGGTGTGACTATAGATAGCAGGAACACATATTGACTTAATCTCTGCTTACAACAGCAGGGAAGAAATGCACTATAATGGACACCGATGACAGAGGCGCAACCATATGGTGTGTGTGTGTGTGTGTGTGTGTGTGCGTGTGTGTGTGTGTGTGTGTGTGTGTGTGTGTGTGTGTGTGTGTGTGTGTTAAATGTATGCTTGTATTGAAGTGCATGTTCCGCATAAACAGGGGTGCAGACAATGAACTTAGCTGACATAATGTACCGACATAGAAACAAACCATTACTGAATACATGAAAATGCACTTAAACATGCCTATACCACACACACACACACAGACACACACACAGACACACACGCAGACTTAATCGACCCATCGTCTATTCAGTCTCCTACGGCGTGTGTGAGGTTTACCGTAACCACGCTGTATGACACCAGATACAGGGTCGTTGGGGGTCGGGGGGGATCTAGGTTCAAAGGTCAGTCAGTCGATAGGGAACATATCATATCTCTGAGGTCACAGAGGATGGAGAGGTCCCTGCAGTTTAGAGTTGAGTTTAAAAAGAAAACGTGAAGCATTTCATAATTTTCTGTCAGAGGTAACACGAAGTGTTAATCCACTAGTCCCGCCCCCTGGTTCAAAATACCTTACAAAATAAAAATAAATGTACATGTTACATACAACTGCTGCCGATAATGATAAGCATGTATTCATGTACATGTTGAAGGCTGAAATTAAGAAGTTCTACACTTTTTTCTTAAAGTATGAACAACGAACCGCTAGCTAGGTTATCTTATTTCCAGTTGTAAATGAGTTAGCACTATGATAGGCTCAAGCAGACAGCATGACAGTTGGCTACTGACTAGCTACCTAGCTAACTATGACGTATATGACACTGTCTGTGACATGGTTGTAGTTTGTAGATCAACTAAACTAAACTTGTGTGTTTCTTGGAAATACATGTAATGTACATGTAGTTTTCTTTCTCTCTTTTGTCAGTTATAAGTAGACTCATTAATGCTGAGGATCTTTCGAGCAGATTAAATGTAGCTTACTGAAAAATATCATACAGACTCCATAGTAGGCTAAGGTATAGGAGTTTTTTAACCAGGGGACGAGACCAAATTAAATGTCACTAGTGTATGAAGGGGATAAAACGGTTTCTCAATCTAATCTGGCAACGCAAATCCCCCATACAAAGCCTGATTTCATCCATGTCACTATACAAACTTATTTAAACACTTGTTTCATGTGATCTCCACCATGGCTTGAACAAATCTTATGAAATACTATACGTTTTCCAATTTAGTAATTAATTATGTGCCACTGTCTAGGCTGCTGTCCTGAATTATGTAGCATCACAACATTATTTGGCTAATTAGAATTTACCAGCTGCAAAGATTATAACGTTATGATGATAACAAAGCACATGTTTGGAAATATAATGGTACATGTCAACAAGAAATGCCCAATCGGCTTCATTACATGTGCGATCTTTCGGGTCAGCTCCTGCTTTTGGTCTAGGGGTTGTTTCACACCTCACACGAACCACTCCAGTGTTCACTTTGGAGGTTGGCCGAGACCCCCTCAAACAGACGGACCAGGTTGTTTAGTGCGGAACTGAGTTCCATTACTGTGTTCACTAGGGATGCCCCGATCGATCGGCCACCGGTGATAATGCTTTATTTTCGCCGATCGTCAAAACCGATCGAAAAACATGATCCAATTCTGAGCGGAGATCTCACTCGCTGAGTTCTGTCTCAGACACACAGAGAGAGCTGCGGCGTCTGCTACTCCTCCTCCAGCCCCTCCCGCACTGATGTAAACACTAGTCTAGTGGGACACTGGGACCTCCGTGAGCTAACGTTAGCTACCGTTACAAAATGACCCAGTCAACTATTCACTTTTAGTTTAATATATGATGAGGCATTGTCTAACGGTATCTAGCCAGCTAGCTACTGATAGCTCCTGATATCAACAAATGCTCCAGCAATAGTCTAGTACTAGTGTATGATACCTCCGTTAGCTCACGTTAGATCACGTTAGCTCACGTTAGCTCACTGTTCAAAACAAAATGTCCCATTCAACTAAATAGTTCACTGAGGCGTTGTCTTAACGTTATCTAGCCGGCTAGCAGTAGCTACAGATAGCTCCTGATATCAATGTCTTATAACATAGATTTGATGCGTATTCGAGCCCCGGCTTGCATCGCAGTCACAAACGGGGCTAGCTGAGGGAGTAGGGTATATCTGCAGAGCTGCAGATATACCCTGCTGAGGGCATGCTGAATGTGATTTGACCAAAGCAGAGTATACACACAGACAGTGGAGATAGCAAGCATTTTGACTTGTTGCGTGGTGGCGATGTCTCGCAGATAATACAACTACAAGTATAATTATATAATATATTTAATAATTTTTTTTAAATGTATATAAAATATATATATATATTTTTTTTCTAATCAAAAACGATCTATATCGGATCGGTATCGGCCGATATGGCTCAAGACGATCTGTGATCGGTATCGGTGGCAAAAAACGTGATCGGGGCATCCACTGTTCACACTGGCCCAAACTAACCGCACCACAGGGGTAAGCGGTTCCATTCAAGCGGATCTAAAAAAGGCTGGTGTGAATGAACCCCCCCACGCGGGCACGCACCCGGTTGTTGTGTTGGAGAACGGTCTATATAGCCATAAGATTGAACTCTGTGATGCTAATTCTAATTAAACAGCCAGATATCTGTGTACAGTGTAAATGTGGATGTGAGAGAACAGCTATTTATAACGCAGTCCCAGGAGCTTTGGGTTGGTTCACAACTAAACAAAGCCTTGGGTCGTAAATCCGCTGAATCGTAAATCCACAGGGAGCCCGTAAATCGGGCGAATCAAGCAGCTATCTGAATCTCTCGCCACCGAAGCATCAATCAAACAAGCCATGAATCAATTGAAGCCACTGGACGAGGGGATGTGTCTATCGGCCGAGGAATCTAATCAAAGCGCACAGGCAAAGAGTGAATTCATTCAGTTTTTTTGCTGTTTTTTAACAGGCGACTTGCAGTTGTGCAGTCAGCGCAAATGAGTGTTAATGCCCTGCATCATCTCCATCTTTGACCATGAATACCGCATAACAATGTCATAACACACACCCCTTGAAAATTACATTTGAATCCATCACATCTAAAAAGTAAAAACAAAAAAAAAGCAGATTTCATTAATCTCAACCGAATCGTTTGTCGACCGCAAAATCAAATACGTTTCAACCGTCGTATCCCCGCGACTCAACCTTGCACCCTCGCCGTCAACCGAGAGTGTAATAATGTCAACTGGTTTACTGTGAATCGCCAAATCATACATAACCGGAATCGTGTTTAACTGCCCATCAGCCTCTTTTCATGGCCAACTGAATCATCTCATGAGCTAAAGCAGTGAGTCAGTGGAGCAGCAGAGTGAACCGTCCCTTGTCTGAACAGTGTGCGCTGAGCCCAGTGAATCGCTTATCAATCACGAGGTCATCCCAGGTGAACGCCGAGCCCAGTGAATCACTTATCAATCATGAGATCGTCCCAGGTGAACGCAGAGCCCACTGCCCGCTGGTGGGTGAGAAGTGACTCAAGGTCTGTCTGTCACGGTGGGGGATTTTCATGCATTCATTCTATTTGTCATTGGGGGTATTTTCACACTGCTGATTCAAACCAAACCTGAACTGAGCTGTGGTGGTCACAGCTCCCCCTTGGCTCTGTCATCAGCCGGCATGGATATCATTCCACTGCTACGCTGATGACACCCAACTCTACCTCAAACTAAACCCTACCCTATCAACAGTCCTGCCATCATCCACTCTGACCACCTGCCTGGAGGAGACTAAGGCGTGGATGAAGCACAGCTTCCTACAGTTAAACAGCTCCAAAACTGAAGCCCTTCTCATTGGCACCCCACAGCAGGTCCGCTCATCCACCATCACCACCATCACCTTTTCCGGCCAGAACATCACCCTGTCACCAACAATCACCAACCTAGGGGTTACAATGGACCCTCACCTGACCTTTGAGGCGCACATCATACAACTGTACAACAACTGCTTCTACCACCTTAGGAACATCGCCAAACTTCGCCTCACACTCACTCTGTCCGACGCCGAAAAGCGAATCCACGCCTTTGTCTCCTCCAGGCTGGACTACTGCAACGCACTCCTCATCGGGATCCCTAGCAAGAACATCCAAAGGCTACAATGTATCCAGAATAGCGCTGCTAGGATCCTGATGGGAGAACGGAAATACCACCATATCACACCCATCCTCAAGTCCCTTCACTGGCTTCCTGTCTCACTCAGGATCAAGTACAAAGTCTCCCTGCTCACTCACCAGTGCCTCCATGGAAACGCCCCCCCCCCCTCTACCTTAAATAACTCATCACCCCTCACTCCTCCTCACGACATCTCCGCTCCGGCCAGGCAAACCGCTTCCAGCGCCCAAGGACCAAACTCTGCACCATGGGAGATCGGACTTTCTGCTCATTCACTACCAGTCTGTGGAATGCTCTCCCTGACCACCTGAGAGCACCACAGACTGTGGATGATTTTAAAAAGGGCCTCAAAACTCATCTTTTGAGCCTTTTAGAGCCTTTTGTTGATTTTTATCTAGGTTTAGCTCCACACATTTGATGTTCTTTTACCAGTTTTAGCCCTTCTTATTTGATGTTTTTTACACTTTTACTAGTTTTAGTGTTATTTTTACTCATTACTAGTTTTAGTCTTGCTTATTTTATATTCTTTCTGTTTTTTACTCTCTTGCTAGCTTTTATGTTCTTTTACAATGTAGCACTTTGAGATTTGCTCCACAACGATAAAGCGCCCTACAAATCAAATATATTATTATTATTATTATTATTATTATTATTATTATTATTATTATTATTATTATTATTATTATTATTATTATTATTATTATTATTATTATTATTATTATTATTATTATTATTATTATTATTATTATTATTATTATTATTATTATTATTATTATTATTATTATTATTATTATAATTATTATTATTATTATTATTATTATTATTATTATTATTATTATTATTATTATTATTATTATTATTATTATTATTATTATTATTATTATTATTATTATTATTATTATTATGTTAATTTAATGTATGTATGACATTTTTCTCCCCTCTATCTCATAATACAATTAGGAAGAGGGAAAGTACAATTAGGTACAAATTTGACTGACATTTTAACAAAACAGCATCTTCTCCAGACAATTCTAAAAAAATTAATTGTATCCACTTTTTCTCCGCTTTTTCAATTTTTCTCCCATCCCAATTCCATTGTGCCAATTCTTCCCTCCCCTGTCTTGAACGTTGCTCGCATATGCCCCCCACGGGCCGGTTGTAGGGAGGATAGAAGCCTTGCATCATGTGTCCCCTCTGGTACACGAGGAGGCAGCCTGTCACATCTTTTCACCTGCCAGCGTGGACTCTCATTGGCGAGGTGTAACGTGTAGGAGGCTCACACTACCCCCGCCATTTCCTGTCTCTGCTGTGCAGGCGTCCCCAACCGACCTGTAGGAGTCGCTGTCCACAACGTCCTGATTACCACCCATCGACTTCCACCCTCTAACTCTGCAATTGAGTTAGTATGACGGCTGGCCCAAGCCGGAGGCAACGCCGACAGCGCGGAGTCGAACCCGGTGTCTCTTACGTTGGGGACGAGCGCAATATCCGCTGCGCCATCCAGCCGCCTACAATTCACAATTATTATGCAATTGTCACTTTTACCTTTTTAATACTCCTGCAAGAGACACTTTTTTTTTTATTAACTTAAATATATACAGTGTATATATAGTTAAATATATATATTTATATATAGTATATTTTTACAATATTCATATATTGTGGACAAAGGTATTGCAAAAGTCCATACCTTTTGCATGGATATTTGGTATACCTCCCATGCAGCCCTACTTCAAAGCCATATGCAAGGCTCTGGGAGAGTCACAACAAACATCATAAAAATGATGAACGTCACATTTACATAGACCACAGACTCAAGTCATCTGGAAGGATTGTGAATGTCACACATCGTCCAGAAGTATACGTACACAACCTCTACTGTCTTTAAAGATAAATGTCTTAGATCTTACAGTCTTTACATAATGAGATTTGAAAGCATGACTCATCCAAAAAAACGTCAAATGGACATGGTTCCTTGTCTGAAAGCTTGCCAGAGCCTATAAACCAGGAGAGGAGTTGTTGTTTTTTTAAGGTCTACAGAAGGGCTGTCAGAATGAATTTCAATATTCTAATACATGAATTTGACTCAAGTTCAATAGAATTGTATTATTTCTTTTTATAAAAATAAATAAATAAACATTGATATATGAGGTGAACTGAAGATCACTGTTTTTGTCTCTATTTCATGATTTTGGGAAGATGTAATTATCCTTATTCACACGGCCACTGGGTGATGGGGTGGGAAGGTGCCTGTTCATTTCAATGTTAAAACCTAGCTATAAAAATACTACAAGAACCAAAACAGTCAAAACAACAGGCAGAAGGCACTAATGTAGTTACAGACTCATGATTACCGGACTCTGATTGTTTTCAACTAACTGCTGTCGTTTTTGTGTTTTGAAATGTATAGAAATCAATTAGTCATCTGCTCGTTGAAATGCTAGTTTTTTTTTTAAATATATATATATACTGTATTTAAATACCTCAGCTGCATGAGTCATGGAGGAACATAAAAGGAGCTCCACTTGTATTTTCTATCATTTTGATGCTAGAATTGTTATTTTTGAATGAAATTCTTAGCAGTTCTCATGGTTTTGCCACCCCCAGCCTTGTCTCGATTAAAAGCACAAATGACTGGTAGCGGATCAGCTAGCCTAACTGTTGACCAAAAACACCTCTTCCCGGGGGTTTTAAGCTAGGCTAATGGTCCGTATCCGCTTCCATTCATTTGTGCTAAGCTAATAGGCTAGCTTGCAGCCGGATAGCTTTCTACTGAACGCACAGACAGGAAATCGGTATCTGTCTTCTTGTCTGACTCTGGAGAAGATGGTAAGCACATTTCCCATAATGTTGGCATGTTCCTTTAAAGATGGAGGCAATGTGAATAAAGTCAATGTGAGCCAATACATGGGTGTTACAAAGTGCAGCTTTGATAATTGTAAGCATTTTACGCCTGCTTTCAATTTATCGTTAATATTATAATTTAACGATATTTCCCCCCCTTGGTGGATTTTTTTTGTCAAATCAGTTGTGCAATAGTCACTTTTGGTGAGTTGTTTCTATACAATTCAGTTATATGACATTTAGGTATGACACAGGACTACACAAGCATTTTTAGTATAGAAATGTGTCAACAGACTAAAGCAGGGAACCACAATATTTTGCATACGAATTATGCAGAATGTAATATCATAACTGTCTATTACTTTTCTTGCAATTGAGCCAATTTTCCTTAGGTACGGTTTTGAGGTGTGTGTTCAACAGAATGTAGTATCAAAAACACATTCACAAAAAGTATGGGTTACTGAATGCTGAACTGCACTATTATAATCACTAAGCCAGACCTTACCTGTGTCCCTGTATCACTTGTCTCTGCTGCCCTTTGATAAAAAAAAACTCCCTATGTCCATTTTCCTTTTTTTTGGGCATATTTCAGTTAGTCACAGTAAAAGTCACCTAGTAAAAGTGAGATAATTGACAATATCAAAACATGCTAGGGCTGTACCGAATAGTTCGAAGCTTCGTTCATAATGTTGACATTCGAATTCTAAATCAACATAAAAAATTGTAATTTTTTTTTTTTTTACATTTTTATTTGCCAAGGTATGGCGAGTGCCATACCTTGCCATACCAAATGGACGCCCCTGCCGGTGGCTGGTATGAATGCCTCACCTTGTGTACAGTCATCATGAGATGACTAAGCATCCACATCACCGTAAATCACAGGCCTCTCACTGACTCCATCACCCATGCAGACCACACCCGCATAGAGCCTAGTCACATTAAAGGGGAATGCCACCCATTTTGTGATTTCACATATGTTCCTAGCGGGGCCACGGAACAGTTCGGACAGTATTTGTGAACACGCAACCACTCTCTCTCCTGAAGCTAGAAATCGGAGAGAGAGAGAGAGCCCTCCAATCGGTGATGTCACCGGGATGTCAAATCTGGGGCTGCTCGATAAGACGATGAGTGGGGATCTGACTGTGCGAGGCCATACGATGTTGGTGTGAGCTCCTATACGCCCCAAAGGAGCTTTACATTCTAGCATTGCAAGGTCTGAACCACCAGAATCCAAGCCTCAGTTGGACGTGAGAGCTGCTCACACAAACATCTGATGGCCTCAGAGTCAGAGACCCATTCACTGTGTATGGAGGAGCAGCCGCAGATTTTACATCTCAGTGGCATCACTGATTGGAGGGTTCTCTCCCTGACGTCTAGCTTTGGGAGAGAGCGGTGCGTGTTCTCAAATACTGACTGAGTCGTCCCCAGGCACAGGAAGAACATATGTCAATTCTTAAGATGCTTCCTTGATGACTTTACACAGACCTACAAACACATACACAGACATGCGCACACAGACAATCTTGCAAATCCCTGCTTCCTTTCCTGCACATTCTCTCTCTCTCTCTCTCTCTCTCTCTCTCTCTCTCTCTCTATAATATATACAGACAATCTTGCAAATCCCTGCTTCCTTTCCTGCACATTCTCTCTCTCTCTCTCTCTCTCTCTCTCTCTCTCTCTCTCTCTCTCTCTCTCAGTTAATTCTGTGTCTCTCTCACACGTCTCTATTGAGATGCTGAATAGATATGATGGTGACGCTGTATAAGTAGCTCCTCCTACATTTCAGCATCAGTGCAATTAATGTGTGTAGTTATGTCACAGCTCAAGTATCAGGGTGGATCAATGCAACCATTACTCCGATTTCCTCTCTCGTCATTAACACTCATCTCTCTGTCAAACACACACACACACACACACACACACACATACACACACACACACACACACACACACACACACACACACACACACACACACACACACACACACACACACACACACATAGACACGTTAGAGCAAATGGCAAAATTACTTTCCATCTCACCCCAAAATGGTGCAATGTGCTCAAACCTGAGAGATGAAATTACGGTGGCAAGCTAGGACACACACACACATGACTCGATGAAAAACAGCTGCACATCTATTCAATGACTCCTGCATCCATTGAAGTTACAGTAGGTAACACAGGCAAAGAGGAGTGTTCTCAAGACTGGAAATACATGAACATACTGTTGATGAGAAAGTTGTTGAGTACACACACTTACACGCATACACACACACGCATGCGCGCGCGCACACACACACACACACACACACACACACACACACACACACACACACACACACACACACACACACACACACACACACACAGAGCCTTCCCTATCAGCATCCTGCAGGTGTCTTGCCAGATACGTGTGTGGGTTTGTGTGTGTGTGTGTGTGTGTGTGTGTGTGTGTGTGTGTGTGTGCGTGTGTGTGTGTGTGTAAGTGAAGGGACACACTCAGAATTTGGGATATTCACCCCCCCCCCCCCCCCCCCCCCCCCTTATGTCTCCCTCCCCCTCCTTGCCACCCCTCCCCCTTCTCTCATATTTCTGCTCCCGCGTGAGGCGCTGGGCCTAGACTGCACATGCTGACATCAGCTCTCTCTCTCTCGCTCTCTCTCTTTCTCTCTCTCTTCCGAAAAATATGTAACGGGCAGGTCACACGCGAGCGTGTCAGCGAATTCCAGTAACAGCTGTGATTGATAGAACTAAAGTGATGGGGGCTGGTACACTGGCCTCCGGTGTTAATAGCTCTAATTGGTCATTCCCCATTCATTAACGTCCCGATGCTATAAACAACGTCTACAGTATAAGCACTATATAGCTAAAGTCCCTTTAACGTACACAACGCCTCTTGAACTGGCGTGGTTTGTAAAATGTTTGATTAAGACCCCCTAAAATGACTAATACTATACTATGCACCATAAATTCAAGGACCATGCATTCAAACAGCAACTGTAGTAGTAGCCTATACCTGGTCTCCAGGTAAAGCCTATATCTTACTCACTGTACACGGGCCCGGTTATACATGTAAAGGATATGGCCATTCGGTGATCTTTTTGGCGTATTTTCTCACAAAGTTATCCTCGCTGAAGATGAACAGCGAGCGGTTGACGGTGAAACAGTTCTGGCGCACCGGTATGGGGTTGTAGAGGGCCATGGTCCGGGCTCTCTGCGCCATAGACTGCTTGTACACCCTCTGGACCCCGGGCCCTCCGGGGGCACCGTGGCCGTGTCCGTGACCATGTCCGTGGGGCCCACCCTGCATCCTACCGCCGCCGCGGCCGCCAGGGCCCCCTCCGCCGGGCCCTCCGCCATACCTGGCCGGTACCTCGCCTTCGAACCGTGCCATTCTCTGGTGGACACCGAATGCCGATCTTCACGAAGCAGCGGAGAAGGAGACGACGGGTTCTCAGCAGCGCAGCCACACAACATTACATCCCATCTGGCTCAGAACTGCTCCTATGCACAACGGTTTGTCTCTCGCAGTGCCGCTGTTTGCACACCTGCACCGGGCGACGGGATGGCAACGAGATGCGGCCCTTGGCTTCACGCCCATGTATGGACTCGCGTTTCTGTGCGTTTCTGTGCGTCTCTGCCCGCGGCCAAATGCGAATGTGTGAGAAAATGCAATCTGCGGTCGGCTGGCTGGCTGGCTGGCTGGCTGGTCGCACTGTATAGCCTGGTCTTGTGGGGCTTCTTCTTGGTGTATCTCCTCAGTTCGTATAAAAAAGCAACCGCCCCGACATGAAATATGGGGAGATCGGAGGGAGAGTCAGCGTGAATGTTTCATGTTGTTCCCCTCGGCTTGGATCACCTACTGCGCGCTACAGCAGCCTGCTGTGCTTCTCTTCGACCGTTCAATTCTTTACTGTCATGACAGCGTGAGATGACAATACAAACGCCTGCAATAACACGCAGGCCTGGTGGGAGGAAAAAAATTCTAAAATCGAAAATGAATCTAAAAACAAGAAAAATAAATAGCCTACCTACACGGCGGTCAGTGTTTCTCAACTTGCCATTTTGGTCCCCCTTGTCGCGTTTCCGAGATTTAAAAAAGACAGTAAAAAAAGGAGGGGGGGGGGAAGCTACTATTATTTATTTATTTTGAAACATCCGCAATGTTTGGTACAGTGTGTGGTTATAATGTGGCTCTCCCACCACCTCACCGTCCCTTCACAAGCGCGCACAGACACACGGGCATCTCTCCACACCGAGAACAATGTTTGATAGCCTTATTTCAGAGCGCGCATCCCTGGTTAGAGAAGAAAAGGAAAAAGACGGCGTTTTCCTCTCATATGTTATTGTCTATGCAATCGAACGCTGTATAGGTGGATCGATTTTCTCACGTGAATTGAATGGCAACCCCCTCGCTACAACCATCATCTTCATCTTCTCTCCATCACCTGCGCGGCCGTCCATACGTGGTCGAAGCCTCGGAAGGGACATATGATACGGACACTGGCGGCAGCATCGTCAAAGGCGAGCAGATGACGGGCGCCTCTCCTCCGCGGTCTCACCCTCCTCTCTCATCGGCTCCGTGTCGTGGGCTGAGCGCAGTGGACCAATTCGATAAAGTCCCTCACCATCCCCGCCCCGCAGAGTGCCTGCGCCCGCTGTCCAGTGTCCTGGTGGCCGCGTCCTTCCTCTCTCTCTCTCCTTCGATAAGTGCGCTCCTCTCGGCCTTCTCTCTCTCTCTCTCTCTCTCTCTCTCTCTCTCTCTCTCTCTCTCTCTCTCTCTCTCTCTCTCTCTCTCTCTCTCTCTCTCTCTCTCTCTCTCTCTCTCTCTCTCTCTCTCTCTCTCTCTCTCTCTCTCTCTCTCTCTCTCTCTCTCTCTCTCTCTCTCTCTCTCTCTCTCTCTCTCTCTCCTCTCTCTCTCTCTCTCTCTCTCTCTCTCTCTCTCTCTCTCTCCGTCCAACGGTCCCTGGGGGAGGAGAGCAAGGATGGATGGATGAATGGATGAAGGAGAGAGTGTTGGGGAAAGGGAGGGTGGGCTGTTTCTTTGGATATCCGCCCAGCGGTGTATATGCCTATATATCAAACAAGCGGGTAGAACGTGACATCTCCGTCTGTATAGTCGGACCTATAATGAGAGAGGAATCGATCCTGCGCCGCGCATGAACGCGCGTGTGAGGCGAGCACAGCCGCAGCGCATGACGCACGCATCCCCCACTCTCCCGCTACTCGTCCAACTTCCAGACGCATGCACAAGCCTATACCCTGCCATGGAAGCAATCGCCAGCGAACAGTATAATATACGATTTCAAGGCGCTATCCAAACTACAGTCCTGATCAAACAGACCCGACCCCCCCCCCCCCCTCTCTCTCTCTCTCTCTCTCTCTCTCTCTCTCTCTCTCTCTCTCTCTCTCTCTCTCTCTCTCTCTCTCTCTCTCTCTCTCTCTCTCTCTCTCTCAGACACACACACACACACACAATCCCGCTTCCATGGCATGTATAGAAAAACAATCCGTAAAAATCACAGGTGACATACACTCACTCCATGACACAACAGCAGGTTGATGTGAGAAAGGCAAGAGCGTTCCTTGCGCCCGTGCGTGAATGTGTGAGTGTGTGTGCGTATGTTGGGATGGATGGGGTAGCCCGTAGGTAGGGGAGGATAGGATAGGTTGGGTTATGCAGTTCGTGCAGCTATACAGCTGCAGCCCCAGCGTGAGAGTGAGTGCATGTGAGGTGTGTTTGTGTAGGCTATGTGTGTGCGTGTGTGTGTGCGTGTGACTGTGTGTGCGTGTGACTGTGTGCGCGCGCGCATCCGTGCGTGTCTGTTAGGGACGGAAAGAAAGAGAAAAAAAAGGGGGGGGGGCAGGCTATTCTTAGCAACAGACATTTGGAAATTAATGGACGGAGAGGAGAACGCTCTCCTCCCTCCCTCCCTCCCTCCCTCCCTCTCACCCCCCTCTCTCTCTCCCTCCCTCCCTGGATCTGAGTCGAGGCTCCTCTTCCCTGGCGGTCTTCCATCTCCTATTGGCTCCTCTGAGTTCAGCAGCACTCCGACCATTACTACACTCCCTATACAGCCTATTCCAGGTGTTGCAGCCCTGCTACTCCACACCCTCCCCCGAACTACATGGCAAAACAAACGCCCTCAAGCAGGCAACATGGTTGAGCAATTTTGACAACAATATTATGAACAATGGTAATGTGTTTTCTGATATTTCAGCTCCCCTATGCTGCATACATTTTGTCACCAGCCGCAAATACTGTTACTAATTCATGTCCCAGAGAAATACTATTCTGAAAACTATACTGTCATTTATGCAGTGACTTTTCAACCAAAGGACATACATTTGCACTTTACAATTACACATTAATGTAAATAAGTATGTACATGTGTACAGTACAAGAACATAAGTTGGCATTTAACCACCCTCTGAGCAATTTTACGCTGAATAGACGTTTAAAAGACGTCTAAATGGCCCATAGACGTCTAGGGAGAGTGCAGAGTGCAAATGTAGCAGTAGCGTGAACAAATGATTAACTGGAATATATATAAATGAGTACTACTGAGTAATAATGCTGATCCGATGTATGTACAGTGATACAGGTATAAATACACTATGGTTTAAGACTTTAAGTCATACTGGCCAATGGTATAACTAGTAAGAGTATAGGTAAGGGATATATACTGTACATAGATGTAGTATTATACAAGCATGTACTGTAAACAGGAGTATATGCAGGTATATTCAGACACATATATATGTGATATTATACAGTATTCATGAACTGGACTCAAACGTGGAGGGAACACACCAGGTGAGTGTTTGAAGGAGGAAGAGGGTACAGTAGGCACCGTTCCAACTGTCCGTCCACCACTAGTCCACCCCACACTCACAGCAAGTCCACTCTCTTAATCTATCATGTGTTGTAATTGATTGCCTCCAGAAATAGCACTTCCTTGAATGGGAAACGGACGCAGATTTAAGGAGGACCGGGCAAATTAGCTCCAGTTACCCAAGGGATCCGGTCAAAAGAGACACGTTAGAGGGGCAAGGGTATAGATCGATAGTGGCACGACCTTAAACACCTATCTATTACAGGAAGGGATCTTTGCTTACCCATGTCCACTTGAGCATTTGACAGCATTACGGATTCTAACTTTAAGGGCGTCAGATTAGGGTCAATGGTGAAAAAACGAGTTTGTTTTGAGCATGGCACGGTGAGGTGATATTAGACCTACGTTTGGCTAGAGTAGACTCTCTCTTTTTGCATATTGTGCTAGCAATCTAAACTGTCAAGAAGCATTTCAGTCATGAGTAAAGTAAAGCACATTCTGCATAGAAAATCACTCTACATTCTCTACTGTTCACTAGTTTTACCATATTTAAATTACTGTGCTGAAGTCTGGGGAAACACTTATAATTCTACACTACAACCACTTTTTATACTCCAAAAAAGGGCCATAAGGATAGTTCACATTGCAGGTTATCGTGATCACACAAACATATTATTTTTAAAGTCAAAAACATTAAAGATGATCTTGTGGAATTTAAAACGGCACAATTAATGTATAAAGCAAAAGGTCATGTACTTCCAGGAAACATTCAAGAACTGTTTTTTGATAGGGAGGGGGGTTATAATCTGAGGGGAGAACTCAATTTAAAAGTTCTAAATGTACGCACTACCATGAGAAGACACTGCATCTCAATATGTGGAGTGAAACTGTGGAACAGTCTAAATGTGGTGCTAAAGCAATGTCCAAACATGAGACAATTCAAACTGATGTATAAGGAAATGATGTTCACGAGGTACAGGGATGAGGAAGGGACTTGATATTCACGGGTGTTTACATTTTAATTTGATTTCTTTCATGTTTTACATATATAGTTTTTGTTTTTTTGTTTTGCATATATATATTTTTTTCTTTATGTTTTAAGATAGTACACTCATTTGAGTAGTGGAAAAGGGGTAGGATTAAATACGTGTATACTTCTTCCTACTCCTTTTCGAACATGTAAATTGAGTTATGTTTTGCTTTTGTTTAGTTATTATTTTGTTTGAGTTATGTTTTGATTTTGTTTAGTTATTTATTTTGTTTATATTCATTTACATGTTCGAAATAAAGATAATAAAAAAATAAATAAAAAATTGACAGACAATATGACCAGTACCTTATCAGCACCATGGACAGTACCATATTAGTGACATGTAAAGGATCATTTTAGGAGAACTCACACACTACAGTATATTGCTCCCAAAATTAGTTTGATACACTAGATTTGATACACACTACACAGACTAGACAGGATCATCATAAGGGCATCCAAAATCATTAACTGCACACTCCCCACCCTGGACTCCATACACAAACATCACACCATCACACACGCACACAAAATCATCAGTGACCCCCTGCACCCAGCTCATCACCTCTTCCAACTCCTCCCCTCTGGTAGGAGTTTCAGGTCACTAGGCAGCCGCACAGTTAGGTTCAACAACAGTTTCTTCCCCAAGGCCATACAATTACTTAACTCCAACTCCTCCTAATTTCACCCCCTGCTGTTATGTTATGTATGTTATGTTATGTTTATGTTATGTTATGTTATGTTCCATGTGTCTTCTTATGTCTTTGTGGACTGTGGTGTATTGTCGCAGCTACCACCTGCACCGTGCTCGAATTCCACCGGCCTGGCCGTGTGGCAATAAAAGGAACTTGAACTTGAACTTGATTACATTGCACAGTGTACAAGTTCTATCTTTCACTATAATCTGTCACAACTCAGTACCTACAAGAAGGATGTGCATATGTCTACCTGAGAACTTCAAGCATACTCTACCATATCACCAACAATATCACTCAATACCATGCCAACACCACGGACAGCACCACATTAGTACCATATCACCAGCCATATTACTCATATACTATCACATCAGGACCATAGTTTCAGTAACGTGACCGGCACCATAGTACAATGAAATACCACACCACCAACCAAATGACAGATAACTATCTTATCAATGTCATGAGTGAACAATGTTAGCACCATATCAGCACCATGGACAGTTCCATATGCCAACTGTATCAGCAACATGAAGAAGTCTTTATTTGTCATGCAGATTAACACACACGAGATGGGCAACACACAGGAACACACACACATTCATTGAGTAGCCAATGAAATATCTCTGCACTTGACCCATCCCGTCTTCCTTCCCCCCAAGGGCAGCCGGGAGCAGACACGCGCTGCGTGGGCCGTGCCAGACCAGGCTGCAGAAACAAATTAGTGGGGGGGGGCATAAAATGTTCTCGGGGGGGGCACAATGGTTTTTCAACACAGGTTCCCTTTTATACGTTTCAGCTGGGACAGCGGCGCTGTGGCTTGCTTGGCGCTGTCCACGGTGCTGAACTGAACAGCAGAGAGGCAATTGAAAAATCGAATTTCTCTCTATCTTAAGAACTTTCACTTATACAAAAACAGACTGAACGGATATATATAACAGACCTGCTGGGGCAGCGGACTGAGAGCAGGGGACACAAACAGGCTGCATAAGATGGTCAAGAAGGCCAGTAGCGTGGTTGGGGTGGCGGAGAGGAGGAACCTTGCTAAGCTCCAGGCCATCAGGGAAAACCCCTCCCACCCACTATACACAGACTTGGCTGACAGGAGGAGCATGTTATAGGCTCACACTACCTAAATGCAGCACTGAATGGCACAGGAAGTCCTTCATTCCGACAGCCATCAGACTATACAATGCATCGCTGTGCCTCACTGCATCACTGAGCACAGAGTGACAGTTACCATCTTCCTGGACTCTTACTTTTTAAACAGCACTGTGCAATATTACACCTACTGTAGACTTCAGTATATTTTTACTGTATTTATTTACTGTATCTTTTATTCTATTTTTATTCTATTTCATTTTATTCTATTCTTAGGCCATTTGTTTTGTTATTCTTATTTGTGACTTGTTCTGTCTAAATGTTTAATGTTGAGTGATTTGCAGTGTAAAATTTCCCTCAGGATTATACATTTCTATTCTATTCTATTCTATTCTATATCTTTGAAAAGTCTCCATTTATTCAACACTTCTGAATTCACTGACAAACTGAACTGAACTGACAAAAATAAGGTGCATAAAAAAGCAAACAAAATTCCTCCACAGGCTACTCACCATCATAAGTAGAGAGGCAAGCAGTGTTTGGGGACAGAGTGAAATCTTCTTAAAACACTGCCCCTCCACTCATTCCTGAACTTTTTTGTTAAGTCCTTCTCAAATGCCAACTGAATTAAATTGGCCTTAGTTGCGTCGATGAACCATACTAAGGCGATGTTCTGTAAAGACGTTCTTGAGGGTAGAAAACGAATTCTCACAGAGTGCCGTGCTAGCTTCAGTAGTGTTGTTGTTGATATCAGTGCCCACTAGGGCTGTCCCCGACTAAGCATTTGGATAGTTGACTTTGATTAAAAAAAAAAAAAAAAAAAAGAATTTACCAGGGTGGGCACAGCTGACTCAGTGGGCGGGCCCGGCCCCCTAATGCCCGCCCATGGCGCCGGGACTGGGCCGTGCCCGGGGACCGATCCAAGGGTTCCTGTCCATCTTCGTCAGGGACGCGATAGCATTAGTGATCTGTTCTGCATGTTTTGCCATTCCTTATCGGAAGGGGAAACCCTTGCGAGCACGGGGGGAGAACATGCAAACTCCACACAGAAAGGCCCGGGAGATCCCCCTCCTGGGTACCTGGCAACACGGCAACCTGGTCCCCAAGCGTGAATCGAATCCAGGACCATCTAGCTGTGAGGCGACAGTGTTAACCACTACACCACCGTGTTTTGATGGACATCAAAACATTATTACTGGCACCAATAATCACATTCTTGTGGCCCTAGCCTATAACACGAACTACATTAGCACCAAATCAGCACCATGGACAGTAGCATATTCCACTGGCATGCCCCGTGGATATTACCACTCCAACAACCATACAATACACAATACAATACTAATACTAGTGATACTTGTGAATCTTTTGAAAAAATCTTTTGTAAAACTAAATTAATAAATACAAATAAAAAGGGTGTAGAAAAGCTGAAGTGAGTGTCCATAGCAAGTGAAGAGGGTGTTCTTTGGGGAAGAGAGGATATATGCAAATACAGCTAGCTAGGTAATGAATGATAATGAAATAAACCAGCCTTCATATCTGCCCTGATGAAACATGTTGGCTGTTTTTATTGTTCAATTGTGAACTAAAGCCTTTAAAAAAAAAAGAAGAGTTGCCTTGGTCCATTTTCTATATAGTATCATTGAGTAGAACCACATTAATACCATATTGACGCCATATTCACCACAGCACCATAGATACCTTAACATAGACCTTATCAGTGATGTGGTAATATCATAACCCTAACTACATCAGTACCATAGATACCTTAACATAGACCTTATCAGTGGTGTGTAATATCATAACCCTAACTACATCAGTACCATAGATACCTTAAGGACCAGCCAGTCACTAGAACAGGTTCCATAGGTACCAAAATGCCATTCCAATAAAAAAATGATGTAGTATAAGGAGGTAGCTTACCAATAAAGGCCTTACAAATGAACAAATACCAGTGTTTGTTGCGCCTCTCCATCAGCGAGGACCAACCAACCATCTCATAAAGGACACAGTGATGAGTGTCTTATCTATCATTAGTGATGAATCTGAGGGCAGAGTGATATACAGAGTCCAAGGATTTAAGGGTTGAGGCCGCAGCATGTCTATCCACAGGGGTGTAAAAAGTACCCAGAAATTATACTTAAGTGAAAGTATGGGTACTGTCTCAAAATCTGACTCAAGTAAAAGTCAAAGTATCTAGCTAAAAACACACTTGAGTAAAAGTAAAAAAGTCCTACTTTTAAATGTACTTAAGTACTAAAAAGTAAAAGTAATTTTTTTTTAAAGGGATAGACCAGGGGTCTCAAACTCATTCCATCGTGGGCCAAGTTTTCATTTTAATTACACATTGCACCAGGTGAGTTAGTTGAAGAGGTGAGCCAATTAGTGAAATCATCAGCTGGTGTTTAGGCAAGGCTGGAATGAAACCAAGCATACACTTCTGCCCACAATGGAATGTGTTCTGCGAGGGAGCATGTCTATTATCCCCGGGTCCTATGTTCCCCGGGTCGTATGTTCCCCGATTGATTGATTGATTGATTGATTGATTGATTGAACATTTTTGACCACCAGCCCTGATTCCAAACTCTAACCTTAACCAACTTCGAAAGAGGGCTTAAGCTTAACCAGTTCGAAACAAGGCGGACATTAATAATTAATAAAATAATAAAAATTTATAAAATTTTCAATCAATTAATCAATCAACCGGGGAACATAGGACCCGGGGAACATAGGGATGATCCCTTCTGCGATAGACAATGCTGAAATGAAAAAACAGAGGACACTTTTTTTGCATTAAAACTATTTAATGCACTTCTCCATTGAAGGTAAACTAACATGGACGGCATTCACATCACAGCATGAATAATATCACAATATTAAAAACAGAATGGTGTATCCTGAATAATATCACAATATTAACCACAGCATACTGGATTATCCTGAATAATATCACAATATTAAAGAGAGAATACTGGAGTACCCTGAATAATATCACAATATTAAAGACAGAATACTGGAGTACCCTGAATAATATCACAATATTAAAGACAGAATACTGGAGTATCCTGAATAATATCACAATATTAAAGACAGAATACTGGAGTATCCTGAATAATATCACAATATTAAAGACAGAATACTGGAGTACCCTGAATAATATCACAATATTAAAGACAGAATACTGGAGTACCCTGAATAATATCACAATATTAAAGACAGAATACTGGAGTACCCTGAATAATATCACAATATTAACCACAGCATAATGCGGATCTGACTGTCTATTCTTCTGATAGCAGGTGTTTAATCAAAGATCCCCGCTTTCTAGTCTTGCACAAGGACCAATCAGCATGTGTATGGGCGGGTTTATTTTCCATTGATGGGGATTTGATTGGCTGTTTACCTGCGGTCGCAGGATTAATAACGTTAACGTTAGTTCGGCCAGATAAACAATTCAAATATACTAATTAAAATGGTTGGACCTGTGAGATTTGTACTTTGTACTTTGTAGGTCTGCATTTTAAATGTAAGGAGTAAAAAGTATGTTTTTTTTCTCTGAAATGTAATGGAGTAAAAGTACAAAGTATACAAACCTAATAATACTTGAGTAAAGTACAAATCCCCCAAAACAGTACTTAAGTATTGTAACAAAGTACAATTACTCAAGTACTTTACACCCCTGTCTATACATGACATCACCATAGTCCAGGACTGATAAGAAGACTGCTTTGACAACTCTCTTCCTACTAATCAAAGGAAAGCTGGTTCTGTTTCTGTATAGGAAGCCAATTGTCTGTCGCAACTTGGGGGCAAGGTTGTCCATATGGAATTTAAATGTACATTTCTCATGGAGCCACACACCAAGATATTTATATTCAGTGACTCTCACAATGCTAGAACCACTTACAGTAGATACCTCATACCTGTATGTGTAAACCATCATATTCAATGTTTCTGGCTCTACAGCATACATTTAGAGCTTCCTGGAGGATAATAAAGGAAAGTTGTAAGTTCTCAATGGCCAATTGTACAGAGTCAGCAATATAATACACAACAGTATCATCTGCATACAGATGGGCTTGACAACCATTCAGCGAAGACACAATATCATTAATATAAATAGTGAAGAGGACAGGACCTACCTATAAGGACCTTGTGGCACACCTTTAGTTATTGATACAAATTTAGATTGGGCATAACCCGACTTTACACACTGACGTCTCCCTGATAGATAATCATGGAACCAATCACATTTCTATCCAAACCAATAGTAGCTAATCTTTTTAAGAGTAAATGGTGATAGACTGTATCAAGAGCGTTTGACAGATCAATAAAGAGGGCAGCACAGTGTTTCTTCTTGTCTAAAGCTGATATTATGTCATTAGTAAGTAAAGAGATGGCTGATAATCATACCTCAATGACCGCTCCTACCAAGTGTCATGGAGAGGGACCCTGTCGGCCACCCGCCCCCTGCGGACGGGTGTCCCCCAGGGCTCGGTTCTAGGACCCCTTCTCTTCTCCCTCTACACTAAATCACTGGGTAACATTATCACGTCTCATGGCTTCTCCTATCATTGTTATGCCGACGATACTCAACTCTTCCTCTCCTTCCCTCCCTCAGATATCCACATCTCTGAGCGGATCTCGGCCTGTCTGTCCGACATCTCCGCCTGGATGACGACCAACCATCTCCAACTGAACCTAAGCAAAACAGAATTGCTCCACCTGCCGGCCAAATCCTCCCCCCTGACCGACCTTTCCATCACAGTCGAGAATGCAGCTGTGACCGCGTCCCAGACTACCAAGAACCTTGGTGTTGTCCTCGACGACCAGTTGAACTTCTCTGCTCACATCGCAGCCACAACCAGAACCTGCAGATTCCTCCTGAGCAACGTCAGAAGGATCCGCCCCTTCCTGACAAAAGAAGCCACCCAACTCCTCATCCAATCAACAGTCATCTCCCGCCTCGACTACTGCAACGCACTGCTCGCTGGCCTCCCGGCCACTGCCACTAAGCCTCTTCAACTCATTCAGAACGCAGCGGCCCGCCTGATCTCAAACCTACCGAAGTCGGCCCATGTCACCCCACTTCTTAGGGACCTGCACTGGCTCCCTATTGCTGCACAAATCCGCTTCAAGGCCCTCGACCTAGCATACCGTGCGGCAAAGGGAACCGCTCCCGCCTACCTCCGGTCAATGGTCTCTAACTACACACCCTCAAGACCCCTACACTCTGCATCTTCTGGCCGCCTCAGACCTACTCCTATCCAAGCTCCGGGAGGGTCATCAAAGAAAAGTCGCCTATTCTCAGTCCTTGCCCTACAATGGTGGAATTAACTACCCACCCCAGTTAGGACAGCCGAAACCCGTCCAATCTTTTGCCGTCAACTAAAGATGCACTTCTTCAACCATTATCTAAAAAAAAAAAAAAAAAGATCACACATATATATATATATATATATATATATAACCTTACTGTCATGCACTTGTCCTAATAAACTAACCTACACTGTAGCACTCAACACTTTGATGAACATTGTTACTCAGCTGATAGAGTTGTGCCCTTCCTGACGACTTGTCGTACAGAACTTGTAAGTCGCTTTGGATAAAAGCGTCAGCTAAATGACTAAATGTAAATGTAAATGATAATGTGCTATGATTGGCTCTGAACCCGGATTGGTGTGGGCTTAGTACAGAGGGATTTGAGAGAAAGGACATAAGTTGATTATTGGGTAATAAATAAACTTAAACTTAAACCTATTCACTAAAGACTCCAAGACCTTCGCTAAGCAGGGTAACTTGGAGATAGGACGGTAGTTATTTAAATCATCTCCAGAACCACCTTTATGTAACAGGATCACATGGGCAGATTTGCAGACACTAGGAAATCTTCCTGTTGAGATAGAAAGATTAAATGGTTAACTATGAAATATGCATAAATTGCTCTATAATTAAAGGAGCAGCCAGTTTTAGAAAAAAATAGTCCAAATTATCCTCACCAGTAGAGGTCCTGGGATCTATGGATTGGAGAGTGTCTAATATGTCATCGTGTGAAAAGAGACTAAAGGAGAATTGAGTAGGGGTGTTATCCATGAAACTCACACAATCAGTGTCTATATCAACATTAAGATCAACAAGAGGAAGTCCGATATATTCTCTATCTTATCAGTGATGTGGTAATCATCATATCATATCATAACCCTAACTACATCAGTACCATATATACCTTAACATAGATCAGTGACACCATAGACAGTACCATAGTAACACCATGAATATTATCATAGTAACACCATGAACATTACCATAGTAACACCATGAACATTACCATAGTAACACCATGAATAGTACCATAGTAACACCATGAACATTACCATAGTAACACCATGAATATTACCATAGTAACACCATGAACATTACCATAGTAACACCATGAACAGTACCATAGTAACACCATGAACATTACCATAGTAACACCATGGACATTACCACAGTAACACCATGGACATTACCACAGTAACACCATAGATAGTACCATAGTAACACCATACACATTACCACAGTAACACCATAGATAGTACCACAGTAACACCATGCACATTACCACAGTAACACCATAGATAGTACCACAGCAGTGGAGGTTTCTCTATGACAACACATGAAACACAAATTCACTCATAATTCATAATTATTATTAATTTACACATATATATATATATTTTTTTTTCTTTTTCTTTTTTTTAAATTATTATTATTATTATTTTTTATTAGAAATGTTTTCCTCTGTAAAAAATGCCAGTGATTTTTTTTTTTTCAAAAATGGCCAAAATGTACAGCTCTGAGCTCAGGCCTGCTGTTGCAGAATTCTGCACGGGTTGACCCGGGATTAAATAAATAATAAATAATAGCCAATCAAAATAGGCTATTAAAGTCATCTAAGCACGGTCCGTGCATTTAAACACTTGCCATTGAATGGGGGATTGAATGATTGACAGCCTTGAAATCCAATCAGAGAATGTGGCAACTCTGCTGCTCTGCAGCTAGATGGAGGTTGAATGATTGACAGCCTTGAGATCCAATCAGAGAATGGTTTCTACTCAGCGGCTCTGCGGCTCTGCAGCTTTGTTTACAAAATCATTTTATCTCAGTTTAAGAAGCTAACTTGTTGGAGCTAACGTAGCTAAAGGGCTACCACCGCAGCTACCAGGCCCAGGGTGGAGTGTTTTGTTATTGTTCATGAACTTATTGTGCATCGTTTGATGATATATATATATATATTTTTTTTTATCTCAGTTGTTGTAAAACGAAAGCCTGCAGTGCTTAGCCTGGACGCTAACGCTAACGTTAGCTAACGTTAGCCAGCCGAAGTGTAGTAGTTCTAACTTCACTCGGGAGACAAAAGCCAAACATCAATTTGATGCAACAAGCTGGCTTGCGATGCACATGGCTATTGTTTACATTTTCCATGGGATTAATGCACGCGGCTTGAGTCGGACTCGTCACATGGAGAAGCTGCACTATTCAACGAAAGATGAGATAGATCGAGATACCGTCTTTATGGGTAAGTGTCTTCTTGGCTTTAGAATGTCAGTTTGTGTAACGTTACTGTAACCGAATTGAAACCGCATCATAACTCCTACACCGACCATGTCACTTTTCAAAAGGCATGAATGAATGAAAACTTTATTTAACAGATTGCAGAATGGGTACAATATACAGTACGGCTCAATACACATAATTATTAAGGAGATGCAGACCAGAGAAAGACTTTCGTCTTGTTTACATCAAGGTCCCCCATTTTCAATTCATAGTGAAATGTATCTTGTGTTATTAGGAGCCCTGCTACATTAACGTTAGCTAAAGTTGGTAGCTAACGTTATATTGATAATGTTTCAATATTATCAGGTTGATATTATTAGGTTTATAATGGTGTCAGTGTTTCAGATAGCAAGGTGGAGATCTTTGTTAACTAGTAGAGCTTTGGTTGAGAGAGATTACAGTGCTGTCTCTTAAAACTCATAAACAAGTATTGAGCAAGACGAGTTAGTCTGTTGTGTTGTGCGTATTGTATGGGAGGGATATGATGACTGTGTGTAACTAGGAGGGATATAAGGACTGTGTGTATGTGGCACTGAATTGATGTAAACAAGACGAAAGTCTTTCTCTGGTCTGCATCCCCTTAACAATTGTGTGTATTGAGCCGTACTGTATTGTACCCATTCTGCAATCTGTTAAATAAAGTTTTCATTCATTCATTCATTCATTCATTAATTCATTCATTCATTCATTCATTCATTCATTCATTCATTCATTCATTCATTCATTCATTCATTCATTGTCCTTGTGTTACATAAAACCCATCTGTGGCCTCGTGCAGAGGAAGGTGGTAAATACATGTTAAGATATTCCAATGTACAGTTTTGCATACCATTGACTCAGAATGGTTTATTGAAATCGTCACAGCAGTATAGTTTGTTTATACTTCAGAAGTATGATATTTAAACATGGTCCCCAAAATGAATGGAAGCGAATGAGGAGCCTGACACCTGGGAGGAATGGGGGTGTTGCAGGGGATGTTTAAAAAATATAATTTAATATATAATATAATATAATAATTTGTGCTTCACCTAAAAATGTGGTCAGCAGCCTCCACTGTACCACAGTAACACCATGGACATTACCACAGTAACACAATAGATAGTACCATAGTAACACCATAGATAGTACCATCAGCAGTGCAGCACCATTGCCGTGGGCTTCCAGCAGAGGATGACGGCACCATGAGGGACCTGCCTTGAATCCCGTGTCTCTTTGCCCTCAAACAGCTGTTGGCTCCTGTGTGTCCAGTTGTTGCAAAGTCTTAAAGGCACAGATCTTATTTTTGGAACCCTAGCCATATTCTTACCAATGATGTTGTTGTATCTGTAAGATAAGATAAGATATTCCTTTATTAATCCCCTTGAGAAAATGCAGGGGTCATAGCAGCATATAGGGGAGGGGAGGTAAAGGCAGGGTAATAGAAATTACAATAGAAATATGTGAGAATATATATTTTTTGACTTTCTCAGCATAATCATACGTGACTTTGCATTGGTCTGTGGCCAACAAAGAACTAGAGAAAGGACTCTACCAATCAACCTCATCAAGGCGCAGATAGAGCTGTCCCTTAGTCCTTCCACCGGGACATACCGGGCTGACTGAAGACAAACACAAGGACTTCAGCAGCTACTGTATGTCCCACTGTTGAGACATAGAGCGGGACACTGTCGTGGAGTGATCTGAGAACTGAGTATAAAGAATAAAGAATACAACCATGGTAAGGGTTTGGTCAGGGGTCCAGGGGTCCAGGGGGTGTTATTCTGTTTTAATGTGGGGCCTGTGAAGGCCTTTCAGACTTGTCATCCCGATTGAGTGTTATACAAAAAAGTTGACTTGATTTGAGGATTTCTCTGAGGGGTCTGAGTCTATCTTCACTGTCTTCTAAGTCCCCTGCCTGTTTGATGTGGTACATAAATAATTCATACAATCACAACATTATAATGATTTGAATTTGTGTGTGTGTGTGTGTGCGTGTGCGTGTGCGTGTGTGCGTGTATGTGTGTGTGTTTGTGTGTGTGTGTGTGCGTGTGTGTGTGTGTGTGTGTGTGTGTGTGCGTGTGTGTGTGTGTGTGTGTGTGTGTGTGTGTGTGTGTGTATGTGTGTGTGTTTGTGTGATGCACATATGCTGTATAGACACACCTGAGGGTTAGCGGATAACTTTTTATTTGTCCAGTATATGTACGTGCGCACAAGTGTGTGTGTGTGTGTGTGTGTGTGTGTGTGTGTGTGTGTGTGTGTGTGTGTGTGTGTGTGTGTGTGTGTGTGTGTGTGTGTGTGTCTGTGTGTGTGTGTGTGTGTGTGTGTGTGTGTGTGTGTGTGTGTGTGTGTGTGTGTCTACGCTGCGGTGTGATGATCTGTGAAATTATCTCTCGCCCTTTAGAATCCGAGCCCTTGAGGAGGAGTGTCAGCCTTCTGTCCAAAACCCCATGAATCAACACAGGGAGTATATAGCAACACACCACACACACAGGACAAGTCCACAAATGGAATAAGTCCACACAAAGAATAAGTCCACAAACTAAATGAGTCCACAAACAAAATAAGTCAGCACACAGAATAAGTTCACACACATAATAAGTTCACACACATAATAAGTCCACACACATAATAAGTTCACACACATAATAAGTCCACACACATAATAAGTTCACACACATAATAATTCCACACACATAATAAGTTCACACACAGAATAAGTCCACACACAGAATAAGTCCACACACAGAATAGGTCCACACCAGTGGAGGCTGCTGACCAAATTTTTAGGTGAAGCACAAATTATTATATTATATTATATATTAAATTATATTTTTTAAACATCCCCAACGCTGCAACACCCCCATTCCTCCCAGGTGTCAGGCTCCTCATTCGCTTCCATTCATTTTGGGGACCATGTTTAAATATCATACTTCTGAAGTATAAACAAACTATATTGCTGTGACGATTTCAATAACACAGACCATTCTTAGGCCCCGTTTAGACGGAAACGCTAGCAGGTGAATCCGCAAAAATATTTTTTCGGATGTGCCTTTCGTTTATACGGAAACGGCGTTTTTACGGGGTGAAACCGCAAAAAAGTGAGACTACCTTCCAGGGTGGAATTCCTAGAAACGCAAAAGCTTTGCGCTCTCGTCTAAACTGTAAATCCGTATAAATCTGTTAAAACGATGACGAAAGGGTTGTCACGGCTCTGGTCGCGCGTACTGCTTACGTCACAGGTAGCAGGTATGCGCCAGTAGCCGAGACGTAAACAAAGCAAGTATGTCTGACTATTATCAACGGAGATCACCTGAAGGCTACATTGGCAGTACTTTTAACCCTTTCACTGCCACACGACAGAAGGTTAACCCTTTACTATCACACAACCGGCTGTCGTGTGGCAGTGAAAGGGTTAAATACACAAGAATCTGTCCCGCGGCGTGAGTGGACCCACTGTCTGTGAGTGACTCTGCTTTGGTACAATCACATTCCCCATCCACAGTCTGCGAATCAGAGGCAGAGTAGGGCGGGTCTTCACAGCACGTCATGTGACATATGCGCCAATCGTGTGACAGCGGGGCTCCGTCGTTATAGCGTCGTCTGCACGGAGAATTCCACCCCAAAACGCTTGTCTAAACGTAAAATTAAAAGTGAAACCGCAAGATGACTTTTGCGGTTTCTGTTCACAAAACGCTCGTCTAAACGTAGCCTTAGAGTCAATGGTATGCAAAACTGTACATTGGAATATCTAACATGTATTTACCACCTTCCTCTGCACAAGGCCACAGATGGGTTTTATGTAACACAAGGACAATGAATGAATGAATGAATGAATGAATGAATGAATGAATGAATGAATGAATGAATGAATGAATGAATGAATGAATGAATGAATGAATGAATGATGAATGAAAACTTTATTTAACAGATTGCAGAATGGGTACAATACAGTACGGCTCAATACACACAATTGTTAAGGGGATGCAGACCAGAGAAAGACTTTCGTCTTGTTTACATCAATTCAGTGCCACATACACACAGTCCTCATATCCCTCCTAGTTACACACAGTCATCATTATCCCTCCCATACAATACGCACAACACAACAGACTAACTCGTCTTGCTCAATACTTGTTTATGAGTTTTAAGAGACAGCACTGTAATCTCTCTCAACCAAAGCTCTACTAGTTAACAAAGATCTCCACCTTGCTATCTGAAACACTGACACCATTATCAACCTAATAATATCAACCTGATAATATTGAAACATTATCAATATAACGTTAGCTACCAACTTTAGCAGGGCTCCTAATAACACAAGATACATTTCACTATGAATTGAAAATGGGGGACCCTGATGTAAACAAGACGAAAGTCTTTATCTGGTCTGCATCTCCTTAATAATTATGTGTATTGAGCCGTACTGTATATTGTACCCATTCTGCAATCTGTTAAATAAAGTTTTCATTCATTCATGCCTTTTGAAAAGTGACATGGTCGATGTAGGAGTTATGATGCGGTTTCAATTCGGTTACAGTAACGTTACACAAACTGACATTCTAAAGCCAAGAAGACACGACTTACCCATATCGTTGAATAGTGCAGCTTCTCCATGTGATGAGTCCGACTCGAGCCACTTGCATTAATCCCATGGAAAATGTAAACAATAGTGCATTGCGAGCCAGCTTGTTGCATCAAATTGATGTTTGGCTTTTGTCTCCCGAGTGACGTTAGAACTACTACACTTCGGCTGCGTCCAGGCTAAGCACTGCAGGCTTTCGTTTTACAACGACTGAGATAAAAAAAAATATATATCATCAAACGATGCACAATGGAGAGGCATTGTTGTTATTGATATCATCTTCATCAATGTCATCAGCCCTGTTTAGACATTCACAAGACTTGCGTAACGACAAGTTATCTTCCTGAGATAAAAATTATTTTGAAAACAAGCTCGCTGCAGAGCCACAGTACGGCACAAGAGAAACCATTATCTGATTGGGCCACAAGGCTGTCAATCATGCTAGCTGCAGAGCCACAGAACAGCCAAAGAGAAACCATTAGCTGATTGGTGGATTGAATGATTGACAGCCTTGTTATCCATTCAATGGCAAGAGTTTAACTGCACAGACCGTGCTTAGATGAAGTTAATAGCCTATTTTGATTCGCTGTTATTTATTATTTATTAACAATGGGTCACACCTGTGAAGTTTTCTTCACGAATAATTACTGCAGGCAATACTGCAGTGCAGGCCTGCTCAGAGCTGTCAATTTTGGCCATTTTTGAAGAAGAAAAAAATTCACTGGCATTTTTTTACAGAGGAAAACATTTATAATAAAAAAAAAATAATAATAATAAAAAAAAAATATATATATATATAGGTATATGTAAATTAATAATAATTATGAATTATGAGTGAATTTGTATTTCACGTGTTGTCATAGAGAAACCTCCACTGGTCCACACAAAGAATGAGTCCATGGAGTAATTAAGTAAGAAAGTAATTATGGTAAGTAAAACCTTTCAATACGACTTCCGGTTTGCAACGTTCTGGTGAGCAGCCACATGAAAGAGCTCCCAGTCAATGAATATCAAAAAAAGGAAGTAAAACAATTCAAAACGAAATAAAAAGTGAAGATTTGAGGACAAAAGAAAGAAGGAAGAATGAACACGAGGATGTCCTAACCTAGTTGTACAGTAAATGACCAAGTAAGGCTTTGTCAACATTCCAATGTACAGTGTAAAATGTGTGTGTGTCCCCTACCCAACCCCCCCCCCCCCCCACCTCCAATGTACAGCCCTCACCCAACCCACCCAACCCCACCCCACCAACCTCCTCCAATGTACAGTTTCTACGCCAAATGTATATACACTCCTTTTCTGGACACTTTTGTATCACAAACAGTACTGTATTTGCAAATCTGATATGTCATAAATGTATAGATGTAGCAGTACTGTCTATCTGTATGTCATGTATGTCATATATGTTATGATGAATTGAAAATGGGGGACCCTGGTGTAAACAAGACGAAAGTCTTTCTCTGGTCTGCATCCCCTTAACAATTGTATGTATTGAGATGTACTGTACTGTACCCATTCTGCAATCTGTTAATAAACTTTTCAATCAATCAATCAATCAGGACAAATGAAAGAAAAGCAACCCCAGATGAAGTAAATACACCGATGGAAAAGACTCAACATGAGGCAATGATGCAACAGGTAGAACAAGCTAGCGGGACGCTGAATGTCAGTGCAGAGAAGCTACAGGCTAA
The DNA here is from genome assembly GCF_963971535.1 of Notolepis coatsorum. Taxonomy (NCBI): domain Eukaryota; kingdom Metazoa; phylum Chordata; class Actinopteri; order Aulopiformes; family Paralepididae; genus Notolepis; species Notolepis coatsorum. The sequence goes on along the minus strand of NC_140178.1, from coordinate 83,400,082 downwards.
CATACAAACTAGCTTACAAGCTAACATAGAGGCTAACCAGGCCACTGTGGTATAATATGTCCTCATGTAAATATGTTCCCCTTACCTGTGCCCCCCCCCCCCTCTCTGTGGAATCACCCCCCTCCCCTGTGTCCCCAAACCTGTACCCCCTCCCCCCCATCTGACCTATCAAATGGGACCACACCCCCTCCTGTTAACTATATAGATCTCCTCTTGAGATCTATCCGGGGCTCTTTACCTGGGTCATTTCAGCTGATCACCTGGGGCGAGAGCCTCAGCCATTCTCTCTATGTATTCTATCTGTTTGGTTAATAAACCTTTGTTATTATCCAATCCTCGGTTGACTGAGCACATTCTTCATCAGGATGACTACAAATATCCCACAATTGGCGTCTACGAACTTGTGACGGACCTTTTTGCGTCCTCCCGGCGTGCTGTATCATTTCAACTATACAGAGAAAAGTGAGTATAATAGGATGGTCGACCAAAAATGTATGGAAAGGAATTAAAATCTTCCCGCTTTTCTCTGTGCCAGGTGAATATTACAGAATGTTGTCAAATATTGAGATCATGGCTGAGTAAGAATAATGTGCATTAATATATCTGATCTGTATTGAGAATCGTACCGGGGAAACGCGTGTACCTGGGTCCTTATCTGGACAGATGTTCTGAAAGGATGGGTTGTCTGTGCTATTCCCGGATTTGGCTGTTGCCAAACCGAAAGTTAGGGCACAAAATAAGGTTGTTGGTTTGCTAACCCAAGTCTAGCTGATGCAGGCTAAAATATAGGCAACAAGGCAAGAAACGTGGGCTTATTATGATGTGATATCCTTGGAAAACGCTACTCTATTGGAACCTATTAATTACCAGAGTAGCGTCATAATATTCATTGTTTCAACCTCAAACTAAGCCCACAATATCTTCCATTCCTGAAAACGATGTATTTGGATTGAATTCCAATTGATTATACAGATAGCGGGAAGATGACCGGCGATGTCTCGGGAGTACGTGAATGTACATTTAACGAGTCGCAGGTCGAAGGGACCGTGAGTGTGATTAAAAGGTATATATAATCTAATATATCGCTGGTAAATTTCGAAGTCAGGTTCGGTCGTTATGACTTTAATAACGATGTGTAGTTAAATCAAGGGATAAATGCCTTGTCGCAACAGATGTTGGCCGACTAAACGTACAGCGATCCAATACAGTCAGATATATACACACGTTAACTTATATGTATTAATGTTTGTTTGTCTGTTTAAGTCTCGTTTGTATGTGCACAAGTATTATAGGACCCGTCGCGTTGCTTTATTGAGTCAAGAACCGGCTGCGGATAGCGCGACGAGCATTGAGAGACGAGTTACCGTTATACAAAGAATAACATTGAGGTGCAGTTCACGCAACAAACTAAAGTAGTAATTTCCGCGGCCCACGGGAACGACCATTTGGGGAAGTATAGTTTATCGTTTCAGTTTGTTTACGTTTCACATATGCACAGGCGCGTTCATTCGGTAACAAAACGCTGGTATAGGAATTCCAGGCTATTGAGAGCTCGTGGGAAAAATACTGTATGAATTGCAAAGCGTTATTTCCGAGGCGAATGAGAACACACGAACGTCGCATGGAGCAATGACGTGACGCTATGCGCGCCGTTAAGTTATGATTTTATATTAAACTATCCATAGGCAAACGTAAAGTTTAATATGCCCAAGGCCGAAGGTATATGAAATCCACGTGCAGTATATGTTTTATTTGTATATGTATGTGCGCGCTGCTATTGGAAAGTGTTGAGTTGCGGTGGCGAGATGCAGAAGAGTGTTTCCAGGATTGCATTATCCCAGACCACCGGAGAAACGAACCGAACATTGCATTAACGACACGTAACGTGCTACAGCCTCAGGAACCGACGTCAACACAAACAGCTTTCCCCGGTGAGTATGAAAATCATAAATATAGATGCTTTGATTGATTGATTGAAAACTTTATTAACAGATTGCAGAATAGGTACAATACAGCACAGCTCAACACACAATTGTTAAGGGGATGCAGACCAGAGAGAGACTTTAGTCTTGTTTACATCAGGGTCCCCCATTTTCAATACCAGATTTGTTTACATCAGGGTCCCCCATTTTCAATTTATCAGGACATATTATGACATACATGACATACAGATAGTCAGTACTGCTACATCTGTACATTTATGACATACCAGATTTGCAAATTCAGTACTGTTTGTGATACAAAAGGAGTCAAGAAAAGGGAGTCATTTGACGTAGAAACTGTACATATACACAACTATCATCTCAGTTACAGCAAAGAACAAACTTGGGCACAAACAACATAGATCATGTTTAAAAGTAAGATGTTTAGGTTATATTCACTTGAGTTAATGTGTTTATCTAAAGAACCAATGAAAGATAACTAGCCCTTTCCATTGTAAGACATTTTAAACATGATTCAAAATGTGTGGTTCCACATTCATATGATGCTTGTGTACATATGCGATATGATTGATAAATGATAACACTATCATTACATCCTAGAACGGGATGGATGAGAAATAGCTGATGTTTTGTTAAGCTCACAGACAATCAAGGAGAACCCACTCAGATGGTCTTAGAAAAGAGTGGAAAATTAACATGTGTTTGTATTTACAGACAACCAAGAGATCTGGCTCTGGGTCAAGATGCAGAATGGGTGTAAACACATTGTATCACAAAAGCTGAAACTCCAGTGATTTGCATCTGAACACAGACAAAGCACAAAGTGAGACCAGCTACAATCATTTAAATTGAGACCCCAAAATAATCTACATTTGAACACGAAAATCAGCTGAGGACGATGTGGAGCTGAAAGACAATGCAAATGCCTAGAGAGGACTCTGACCACACCTAGAGACTCAACTTAGTATAGTATAAATACAGGTGATGATGTTGCAGTCATGAAAATCTACCTAATTCCCATACTAACAATAACTAACCAGTCGTTTTCATCATCTCTTTTCAAGAGGCACATGAATTAGAGAAGTGCCCGAGATGAAAGATTAATGATGAAAACAACTTTACTTACAATCTCCTCCTTCTATTCTCTGTTTATAACCAATAACATGCATGACTATTCTTTTAACAACTAATACATTTCCATGACTGCAAAATATCAACCACAAAATTGAAACACAATTATCTAAATGTACAAGGTACACACGTACATTGATCATTTAGCTGACACTGTATGACAGGACATCAAAAAGGGCACAACTCTATCAGCTGAGTAACAATGTTCATCAAAGTGTTGAGTGCCACAGTGTAGGTTAGTTTTATTAGTGTTGAGTGCTACAGTGTAGGTTAGTTTATTAGGACAAATACATGACAGTAAGGTTAGTTAGGGTTAGATGACAAAACGAATGATTGTTTTTCATGCAAAATTAACTGACTACCTAGATTTTATGTTTTTTCCCCATGCTAAATTATGACGAGCCACACTGAGACGTGAATAACGCCAGAGAAGTCGTGGCGAGGTAAGTATCCTGAGGCACACCCAACGCATCCTGAGGTAAGATCAACTTCAATTTAACATCACAGACTATTTTATCTGATTCAAGACTTTGGCCATTCATTTACAAATTTTATTTAAAGCCTAATGCTGTAAGATCTAGTTAGATACAAGATCTGATAAGATTGTAGTGAATGTGACCTTCTTGACACAAGGAATCACTGCTAATGCAATTGACTTGCATTTCCTATTTTCAATTAAGTGATTTTATTTACAATAAATTGAATTAACCCTAAATGATTTTCCTCTGTAGCAGAAAGGCGTTGAATCATTTATGTGAGGAGTTTTCTAAGGCAGTTTTTATCATCCTCAGATCACGAATTGGTGAGAGGACAGAAGGAGGAACACAACCCAGCGACCTGAGCGACCCACGACAACATACTACCACCAGTGACGCCGCCAAGGAGCTGCGGACACAACCAGAACGACGACAACAACCGTGGGAGAACCGCCATCCAACCCAGCCCACAGACATCCCCAAGAAAGTGGAGCAGGGGACCACGAAGGAGACTGACCAAGGAGACACTGACGAAGAGGAGATCAACCTTTGACGGCCTCCACCCCGGCACTGCAGACCACGGCAGACCAAACCCATCACCTGCAGACGGGAACTGAAGTCCCCGACCATCAAGGTGGATTCCCATGACAAGATTGTCATCCGTGTGAGAGAGAGCGTCCTACTGACTAGCCACTACACCGGCGGGCCCTCGCCCTCCATCAAGTGGTACCGCAATGACGAGGAGAGGACAACGAAACCAGCACAACACATTCAAAAACGCCCGCCCCCTCGCCCCTCTAGTACCGCGATGACGAGGAACGGGGGGGACCAACCACCACACAGCACGTTCAAGAACGCCCTGACCACCATGTCTCTGGGCCTGATGGGGGCCAAGCGTGAACACAGTGGCGGATGTGTGGTGGTGATGGAGAACAACACAGGTTCTAGGAAAAGAGTCTGCAAGACCACTATAGTTGACTGCTACAGGTGACCCTTGACAGGGAATGAACGGCGACCAGTGAATGTTCCCGACTGCATCGTCAAGAAGAGACATCATCAGAGACCTGTGAACCAAGAGACTTCTGAACACAGTGTCCACATTGTTATGTATTTATTTAATTTTTATGTGTTACTGTTTGGCCCTGCCACACGGCCGACAGAGAACACCTTGTCAACAACGACGCAACATCATTCAGATTAATACCTTCACAAGCAGGAAACTTTTCACACAATTGTATGTATCTGCAAAACGATGAACTAGGGATGTGATGAAAAGAAATCAATGAGAAAGCATTAACAATGGTTAGTAATAATGAGCTAAAATGTATTGCTGAAGGAAGAAGTGACCACATGATCACATTACATCACATTTGAATTACTTAGGTTACAAAATTGTATTGTCAGACAAGAAAGAATCAGTTGTTTTATTCTCTCATAGAAGAGGACATGTAACGTTGTTTTGCACCTGTATGGTGAACCATTGATAGTATATGCACTAGAATTACATACAGAAGCGATGCATAAGACGTTTTATCTCCTCATTTATAGAGAAGAAATGGAGAAAATTGCCTGATTCTAAGTAAAGACCAACAAAACTGAGGCAATCACAGATGAAAGTGACACTCAAACTCAGGGTAAATACAACTGGATCCTAAGTAATTTCATCAAGAATCATCATAAAACGTGCAAATATATATATATATATATTTTTTGAACAGTTTCCCATAATCAATCATGTTAGTTTTATTAACCACCAGGTTAACGGTTGTTAAAACGTTTTTGTACACATTAGCCTTATGTGTAAATCCTATTCCTAATAATTATGCACACAATTTTGTTTTTTCACCCTGTGCACTCTGACCACGAGAGACAGTGCATGTATTTAATTGGTTTAGTACGATGCCTGTATGCACAACAATCACGTCACGACATGAACGACTGAAGGTATGCCAAGATATTTGCACAGATGTTAATTGTTGTTTGATATCAGAGATGAGGACCACTCATTGATATAGGTATTTTGAGCGATTAATAAAAGAAAAGGGTGATATCTATTCCCACATCTCTGATATCAGAGTTGAGGACCACTCATTGATATAGGTATTTTGAGCGATTAATAAAAGAAAAGGGTGATATCTATTCCCACATCTCTGATATCAAAATAACACAGACCGCAGTCCAGTCGATCATGTCATGAATCATGTATATAAATAATACTAGTTTAAATTATTAGGCCAACCAACAGAACACATTGGCCAACATTTTCATTATTTTAATTATTTTCTATTTTTTTCATTATCTGATAACCGATGGATTACATCGGTCCCCACTTTTACCTGTTCCAAACAATCCTGGTATATTATACATTAATCTCACCCACATTATAAGAAAGAAAAGTGAGTATTGTGGTATAATATGTCCTCATGTAAATATGTTCCCCTTACCTGTGCCCCCCCCCCTCTCTGTGGAATCACCCCCCTCCCCTGTGTCCCCAAACCTGTACCCCCTCCCCCCCATCTGACCTATCAAATGGGACCACACCCCCTCCTGTTAACTATATAGATCTCCTCTTGAGATCTATCCGGGGCTCTTTACCTGGGTCATTTCAGCTGATCACCTGGGGCGAGAGCCTCAGCCATTCTCTCTATGTATTCTATCTGTTTGGTTAATAAACCTTTGTTATTATCCAATCCTCGGTTGACTGAGCACATTCTTCATCAGGATGACTACAAATATCCCACACCACCATGCAGATTGGATTAGGAGCAATGCGGAGCATACAATGTAACACTGAATAATGCAACAGAGGTGGCAATGAAGCGTCAGAGCTATGTAGAAATAAAGAAAATTCAGAAAAAGAAAGGAACCAGGTCCCGACAACGTGCAGGAGGCGACGAGGGACACGGCGCGGAGAGGATGGGGTCGGGAGAGTGGGGTCTTGTATGTTGTGGGGTCATTGTGCGTGGAGTGGGGTGCTTGGTGACATGGGAGGTAGCAGGCTTGGCTCGTGGGGGGGAGTACCTTCCCTCTCTCCTCTACTGAGCCTGGCCCAATTAAATTCAAGGGACCCGTGTCGCTGAGTGCTCAGCCCCGCGTGGGACGGACCTGGGATGTGGTGGAGCCCTATTTCTGGGGGTGGATGGCGGGAGGGGGGGGGGGGGGGGGGGGGGGGCCTTATGGGGGTCTGGGAAGCTGAACGCAGCCATATTCAAGGGGCCCAGCCGCCCATGTTAGTGCATTGTTGTGTTATGGATGTCATTGTAAGTATTGTCTAAGTGTTGTTTGTCTATAAATGTTAATAAAAAATTTTGTTAAAAAAAAAAAATTCAATACAGTTGAGTAACAAATGGGGTTGTATCCATAACACTGTATTCTGTATATTATCATGTTTACCAACATTTTATTCTTTCTTTTTTAAAAGACCAGTGCACTAATTCCACATTCTCCACTCTATAATAACTGTAATGTTATTGGTTTGTTACCTCTGCCAAGGCAAAGCCTTGGAACTGGTATTGGTAATGTCATTGGTCTGTGACTGCAAGTCCCACACAAAAAGACATCTCAATAAGTAATGACCAGATTGCCGTGAAATTTGCTGTGCACATTCATGACCCCAAGAGAAATAAATCTATAGATTTGTATTGATTTTGACCCCAAGACCTTTCCTTAGTAGTGAAAACTGCTACTAATGATTATTTAAGTATTTGATTCACCCAACAATTACTTTACATAATTGAATCAGTGTGTCTAAGAATGTCTCTATCTCTTCTTCTCCTGCCGTATATAGTGTGTATAGTGTCTTATAGTATTCTACAAATGTCTTCTCTATTTCAGCTGGTTCTCTTAGTAACCTGTTTGCGTTTGTGTCTTTTATTGTGTGTATTGTATTTAGTTTCTGTTGTATTCTGATTCGTCTAGCTAAGAGTCTGGTCGCTCTTGTTCCTCCTTCATAGTATGTCTGTTTCACACATCTAGCCTTTTTCTCAATTTCTGTCAGTAATTCTTTGTTTATCTTTTCTCAAACGTCTTTTACTTCCCTAAGTGTCTCTTGGTTCTTTGAGTTTTGGTGTTTTTTCTCTAATTCTTTCAGTTTCTTTACTAAGTTCTGGTATGTCTCTGGCCCTCTTGAGTAGTGCTGCCTTTGCTATCAATTTTCCTCGTATTACCACCTTCATTGCATCCCATAGAATGTTTGGATCTACCTCTCCGTTATCATTTTCCTCTCTGTATCTTATTATGTCTTCTTTTCAGAATCAGTGTGTCTAAACAATTTATTTAAAACCGAACGATTAAATGTTTACATTTAGGTTTGCTTACGTTTGACTTTCCCCATGAATGCACACTAAAATCGAGCAAAATCATGCACATTATCAGTGAGTATTTCTTATGAATCGTACTGCTTTTGAATGAAATAATTATTATTTTGTATTTCTGTCAGACTAGATGCTACAAAACATGTATCCCCTAGAGACTCACATAGACCCAATCAAATGGGTCTCATTCTCCAACAGACTTACGACAAAAAGAGCTTTCTCTTAGGGCCATTTGAGACCATTTCGGGCAAGACATGAATATAGACAATATATTATAATATAATATAAATTATATATGTTTTATTGGGACGGTTGGTGAATCCCAAAATCTGCCAGAAAAGGTCTCAAATGGACTAAAGAGAAAGCCCTTTTTGTCGTAAGTCCTTGGAGAATGAGATTGTCGTCTTTTTTAAAATATTTTTTAGGGGGAGATAGCAGGTCAACAGTAGATGCCATATAGAAGTGGTCACATTCAAGATTCAAGAGATTTATTTGTCATGTACTGTACATACACAGGACATGCAGTGAAATGAAGGTGGCCATTCCCGCCTCGATTGAGCAAAAATACAAATAATAAAATAGAATAATAAAATAAAATAGATAATAAAATAGATATGCTCAAATGTAATAAGAATAAAATAATTAATAATAATAATTCATTAAGAATTAAGGTAAAGTATACTATATACAATAATTATACTAATGTACAGTTATGTTTCTTAAAGTGACATGTTTTGTAGTGTGTGTGAGAGAGTGCAAGTGAGGATGTGTGGTGTGTGTGTGTGTGTGTGTACGTGTGTGTGTGTGTGTGTGTGTGTGTGAGTGTGAGTGTGTGTGTGTGTGTGTGTGTGTGTGTGTGTGTGTGTGTGTGTGTGTGTGTGTGTGTGTGTGTGTGTGTGTGTGTGTGTGTGTGTGTGTGTGTGTGTGTGTGTGTGTGTGTGTGTGTTCATGTGTGCTTGTGTGCTTGTGTGTGGAGAGATCAGTGTTCAGTGTTCTGATGGCCTGGGGGAAGAAGCTGAGTCTGTTCTTGCTGCATATATGTGGAGGTGCTTGCCTGACCACAGCAGCTTGAACAGGCTTGACATCATCTGAAAGCTGGGAACCTGAAGATTACTTAAGCTCAGCACTCTGTCAAGTTTTTCCTCGTCATAAATTTATAATAAACATTGTGTTTTGGTTAGGTGTGGTTACGTTTAGAGTGTATAAGGGCTTAGCACATTGTGATCAAAGCGTATGGTGGCCATGCTTAATTATGTCTAATAAGTTGTTGCAGAAAATTCTGGGTTGATACCATTCGTTACACTGTTTAAAAAAAAAAAAAATGGTTGACCACTTGAGAGTTGATAAACATGATCTAAATTCCCTCCAAAATACCACATTAAGACACCAAAGCCTAGAGGAACACCATAGAAAATTCATTGTGTGATTTGGTATTAAAAACATAATGGTATTTTTGGTGATTGGATGGTGAGCACTTGGTGAGCACAGAAACACCCTCTTATCGTCAATAAAACTAGGATACATCTTCTGTCCCAGGTCTCTAGTTTAGGGTTGTACCGTTTCAAGGCTGTGATTACCCAAGAGGTTGATTGATTGTTTGATTAAATGTATTGGAATTCTTAATTTAATAATAATAATAATAATAATAATAATAATAATAATAATAATAACAATAATAATAATAATAATAATAATACATATTATTATTAAAATATACATTACATATAAATTATTTATATATGCACACCCTCACCAGGTGTTATCATATCATATCATCATAATAGGTAATTTTATACAGTAAAAAATATATAAATAAATAAAATTTAAAAAAGGTCTCACTACATTGAAATGACTACTATGGGGACTAACATCATCACACATGAATACAATTGTGCTCATTTGATCCACACGGGTCTCAGCTTTCCGGTCATATCCAATTCATGCAATTCCAAAACTGCATGGGATTATCATAAAGTAATGTCTGTAAAGAGGATGTCTTGAGGTGAGAGGTCAAGGGACCCCTTTTCCTGTGTTGATGGTGAGGGTCAACAGGGGTGCAGTGGTCATGCCACGCGGTACCACGCCGTCCCAGCACTTTTCTGAGCAGAAGTACGGGCACGGATGTGCACGCACGTGCACGCACGTGCACGCACGTGCACACAAAAATGCGTTCACAACTTTCACTTGACTCGTCGCGCCGTGCACGGCGCGGCAAGTACCGGTACTCACCTATCACCTATAGTCTTTGCATAACAATAGCATAACAAAGAACGAGAAGTGCAAAACCAAAATACAAGCCCTGTACCATTTGGTGGGGGGTTGCTTGAGCTGTGGAACCTGCCACTACAAATGGTCCCGACTGGAAGGATGAGACATTTCTTAAATTGTGCTTCAGAAGGAAACTGTCCTTCTGTAAACTGTAAGTTACATTGTTAATTTAGTTTGTATTTACTTTTATAGTTTAAGTTAATTCAATTAAAGAAATTGTAACTACAATACTGTATCTACAATTAGATTTAAAACATTGTTTGTTTTTCAACCATATCTGTTGACAATATAATTTCTTTATATATTGAAGGCTACATCCTGCTACCTGTTTCAGCTTCTCTATTTCAAGGCAGTATTTACAAAAACGAAACTAAAACTAGTAATTTCCTATACAAACATGTTTCCTACTATTTAATAATCATCTGTTTTGTGCGCCCGCGAGGGAACATGTATGCGCATGCGGGAGTGCGCGTGCACGTGACGTCATTTAAACAGAGTACAGGCACTTCTGAAATTACGACTGCACCCCTGAGGGTCAATGAGGTGTGGCTTATCACTCTCACTGCCTGGGGTCTGCCCGTCAGGAAGTCAAGGACCCACCTGGGACATGGTAAGTCCCATGTCCCTGAGTTTAATGATGGGTTTGGAGGGGATTATGGTATTGAAAGCTGAACTATAGAAGAACATTTCCAAAAATCTCACACCTGAAAGGGTTAAAAATCGTCTAAGTAGTGGTAAGCAAGCCAGCAAACTCTCACAGAAAACAAAGAAAGGAAAAGAAAAGGTCTGGTGAAGTTCTAGCTGACAGAGGTGGTCTCTTGAGTTTTATTAATGTGACTATGGGATGTTCTGCTTGGAACAACCCTTTTTGATTAGATAAATTCCGACCCGCTGCTCAGAGAGTTCACAGATTGAGGGAAGACCAAGCAATCAGAGAGTTATACCAATTACATCCAATGGAAGCAAAAAATTAAGTGGACATGTCTGTAAAGAGGAGACTGTCTGGCCTGCAGTGCTGGACCTTCTGAGTGACTTCTCCTGCCCCCACGGGGCATACGGCCCTGAGCTATTGTCTTGTATCTCATCCTGTATCCATACGCTTGCAATAGTTCTATCTATTACTCTATTTCACAATTTTCTTATATACTATGACTCTACTGTCACCATGTATGCATATGTATTTATTTCTCCATCTCCGCCCACTACAAACATAGGAACTCTCTAACCCCCCGGAGTCATGACCGGAGTGTTGGACGTCCCGTGATGAAGCCCGGGAGGATGCGACCCTCTCTGCGTGCCCCCCTGTCTCCTTGTCTCCGGCTGTCTCGTAGTGATGACCGGAGCATTGGACGTTCCGTGATGATGACCGGGAGGATGCGACCCTCTCTGCGCCGCTCCCTGTCTCCCTGTCTCCGGCTGTCTCGGAGTGATGACCGGAGTGTTGAACGTCCCGTGATCAAGACCGGGAGGACGCGCCGCCCCTGTGCCTCAAATAGATCCGCTATCAGCTCTATCTTTAATCTTTCAAAATGTTCAGTTGCTATCGCTATCAGCTCTATCTTTAATTTTTCAAAATGTTCAGTTGCTATCGCATGCACTCATCTGTGTTTCACTACACACATGAGTGCATGCTTACCAACTGTTCGCCTGTTTTTACTGCAACACTAATATCACCGACATCTAAGAAGGGAGATCCCCCCTTGAATGGCCCTTCTAAGGTTTCTCTCCTCCACATTGCCTGTGGTGCATTTTTTCCTATTGCTAGGTTTTAGTGAGTTTTTCCTTACCTTCGCGTGGGGTATGTCTGGGAGTGTTGCATTTATTTAAAAAGAATTTGGACCTTATGGTGTTGTTGTTTTGTTCTTGAATTATTGTGATGTTTCTTCTTGACTTGTTTAAAGAAGATGTGTACGGCCCATGGGGACATTAACGTGTGTTGTCGGGCCTTACAAATACATTTGATTTGATTTGATTTGATTTGACTATTCTGGCTACCCACAGAACCCATTTTCATTCTGATATCTTGAGGTCAAGGGACCACTTTGAAAATGTGCAAAAAAAAAAGCCTCTTTCGACAAGCTAGCATGATAGGATTAGTACCTATAGATACCTTAGGATGTCTAGTGTCATATGATACACTACCGAGAAATTAATGCACTACGGCCTCTGAAAGACAGTAATATGCCGCAGGTGTCTGCCACCAATGGAATGTTTCAAAGCATTGATGCAGTAATTTTTTATTGATCACCTTTTGTAATAGATTTTCTTGTTTCAGTGACACCCCTAAACGAGTGCATCCACTATCAAGCACACTAGCATAGTAGTTCTATTTGACTTCACTTCGTGCACGTGCACTGAATAAAAAATTCCACAATGTACCTTTACATACCAACATTCGTCTGGCCACACCCCTATCCACTTACCTTCATAAGCAGGTGTGTGGTCACCTACTCGCCTCCTTCTTCACTTTCACCACAAGTGCCTTCGGTAGATACCCACACTTGACGAGGTTGTTTAGTTGAAGAAAGTTGATACATGTTTAAATTTTTTCTTGCTTTTTTTCTTCTCTCATATATTTCAAAAGAAAAAAGCTAAGTCATAATGTTTACCTCGGAGGGCCGCGCTCGCAACGCCACCCTTCACCAGCGGTTCTCCATTTCCGCCTCTGTCGTACGTCTTGGAGCGGGGTTGAGGCCTCTCTCGTGGTCGGCAACCACGCCCGGTAGGCGTCCGATGGGTAGTTTGCTTCACCAAGGAGCTGGTGCACCCAGCGCCGTCTCCTGTGGGATGGCCTGGTTCTGGCTCTGGTTCCTCTGCCTCCGGGGAGTCGTCCGGTGTTGAGCGGCCGACGCCTTTGGTTGTGGGGGATTTGAGACGCAAACTTTTTGCGTCAGCTCGCTCCCGTCGCAAGATGGTGGCTTGCAGACACGAACGACCTGGTTTTGGTGAGTTGCTGGAGCCGGATGAGGATGCGTCTGACTCTACATGGCCGATGGAAACAGAGGACTACATGATAGAGGCGGACGGGTTCTTGTTCGAAGGCCCGGTGGAGACATGTCTCCCGCCTGTCCAGGTAACACTGGAGGGGGGTGAGATGTCTCCTTGGGGTTCCTCGTCCGCAGGGCGGCAGTCGCCACTGCCTGTTCCTATCCCTGACAATCTCATAGGTCATCTATGGCAACGTTGCCCGGTGAGAGGGGTGGACGTTGTCTGCCCATTTTCCCTTCAATGGAGGCCTACGTCCGTCAGGGACAGGTGGTCTCCCACATCATGGGCCTTACTCCCGCCTACGTGCAAGTCACGCGGGTGGTGGGTTTGGTAGACGGCATGAAGGAGGGCGTGTCACGGCTTGATAGGCCGATGGCGGCGCTCCTTTGTCCTGAGGTGGTGTGGGAGCCGTTACGGAAGCCGGTTCCCCAAGGGAAATCGGCGAGGCGGTTGGCGTTTTGGAGTGACCAGTCATTTATCTCCGGGACACAATCTCTAGCTGCCACTTCCAACATCGCGTAGCTGGCGAGATTCATGTCCGGGATACTGACGGGCGGCACGGAGCTGACTGATTTACAACATGATCAGCTCGCCCAGTTGGCAGGAGCCATCCTGCATCTGATTCAGCCGCAGGCTATAGCCGCTGGGAAAGTGCGCACTTTGGCCACTCTAATCCAGCACCACCTTTGGCTGGAGCAGGCGCGTGTGCCGGAGGAGAAGAGGACTCCACTTCTGATGGCACCCCTCTCCGATGCTGGACTATTCGGGTCGGCACTGCAGCTGATGACCTCAACCTGCAGGGAGATGCAGGAGGAGCGCTCCGTGCTCCAGCCTCATTTCCCCCCGCCCGATGTTGCCGGTGGAGTCAGACGGTCGCCGTGTCGTCGAGGTTCCTCCGCCGTGGCCGCCGCTGCTACCACCGCCACTGCTGGACCTTCGGCGAAGAAGGCCAGGAGGAGAGAGGGCGCCTCCGCCACTGCAGCCGGCCCATCTACGCCCGGAGGTGACGGTAGGGATCGTCGTGACCAGCCGCCGATCGTTTACCGTCCCTCCGGGGCTCCCCGTGGTGGCAAATCCCGAGCGGCTCGTGGCAGGCGTCACTAAGATAATGACTTTTTCCCTCTGTGGTCCCCCCTGTTCCCTTCCCGGCCCTACTATGATTTTGTTGAAAAATAAAGAGTCCCTCCTAAGGAGGGACTGTATTTTATGTTTACAAACTGTGTGTTTATTCACCAAACATATGATGGGGATGCAACGTGTGAATCTTTCGCTAGTATGGGTTTGATAGGAGGGCTAGACGTTACATTCATGTTAGAGCTTAAGCAAGGCCTGCAGCCTACACTCGGTTGAAAAAGGGTTTTTTCTGCCTCGACCTGAATCTTCACATAAAGGTAGAGGTTAGTTGTGTGCTCTGTTGCTTAAACAGTGATATTGAGCTGCAACACTATTGTGTTGGTTTGCAGTAATGCTCGTATGAAAACGTACCGCAGCTCAGCCGCTCTCTCTCTCTATCAGATTTTTCTGTGTCTTACAACATAGATACGGGTGTCGGGTTCACACACACACAACTTGGCCTTGCTATAAACCCTGTTCACAGATGTGTCTGTGGCTAGCGTGCATTGAATTAGCTTGCGCTATTCATTAGCATTGCTACTGAAGGTATCATATGGCTGTTGTTGTTGTCGTATGCAAGGGTTGGGCTTGCGAGGGGGTACCGGATAAACCCCTCCTTCCCTCTTCTGATTGGTCAGGGGGTTATTGGACTCTCTTTTCATTCGGTCAGGGCCAAGCTGTTAGGCAGCTTGGCACGGGGGGGGGGAAGGGTTTCCCAGACTCCGCACCTATCACAGGCGGTTGAGTCTTGGGTTTCCCCCCGTCATAGCAAACGTCACTAGGCACGTTTCTATTGGACGACGGCTTCCGTGAGTAGGGTCTATTGTTGTCAAGTTTTCGGGGCAGAGCGTAAGAACTTACTGTTCTACTACGCGCGATATACGTGTAACTTGAGTCGGTTGGTCACATGACTCAATGTTACCGTGACTTTTCAATCTATGGCTCACGTGGGAAGTCTCTCTGAGGAGTTCCGTCTCTCCTCTGTGGTAGGGGTGGCGGGATGTAAAAATGTATACAATTTTTACCCTCGGCTGCGTCACGTGGGATTCATGTCAGTCGGTGTTTCTTTCTTTTTTAATAATAAAAAGAGTGGAGAATATGAAGCACGACAAACTTCTTGTCGTTCTCCCAGGCGACTTGAAGGACCAATGTTGGTGTCTGGTTAGACTATTCATTGATGTGTTTGGGTCTCGACGCATACATAGTGCTGGCTCGGGGTGTTTCTGTTCAGAATCATGCAGGAGGCTAGTACGCCTTGGTTGTTCGTTATTAAAACAGCGTTTTTATAGGACAACTGGGATGGGGGATTTTTTCCTCTTCCGGGAGCCTGTTACTGGGTCTCGATGGATTCTCGTTCATATCTGGGGGATGTTAACGGAATAGATCACACCATAGGTAGAGGGGTCTCACGCCCTTTGGGGTGGGCCACTGAGCACGGTATAAATGGGACCGTCTGGGTGGCGCCCTCTTTTCATGTTTTAGATCAACACGCATACCTACCCCCTCTCCTGGAGTGGGCATGTCGGCGTGGTTAGGGCATGGGACTGGTTCTGGTCGCACTGGTCCAGGTCAGTTAACCCGTTGTCCGCCGGGGATGCAGATCTGCTGTTCTGGTACCCTGAGGGACTTGTACTTTTTTCGGGGGGAAAAATGCCGGGTCGGCCCGGGTGTCACAGGGTTAGGCGTTATGGAGACCCTTTGTTGGGTACACGTTGTACCTGGCACTATTATAAGGGGCTGGTTCTCCTTTCTTTCGCTCCTCTCTCACGCATGGCGAAGAGGGGGCTGTTGGGGTGGTCTTCTGGACTTCCTCTGGCATCCCTGTGTGCTTCCCGGGCCGCCGGGCCCGGTCCGAAGTAATGTTTCGTTGAAACCGTAGGCCTGGGATAACCCCTTTTTGGAATCTGAAACACTTGTACTGCGGTATAGCTGGTGTATACCCGCAGGTGTGTTTTGGAGTTTTTTCTTGGGGGTTATAGGAACACCCACCGTCTGTGTACAGAGAAGGTGGTTGATTCCCTGGTGTGTTGGAGCAGAGTCGACTCCCGGGTTACCCGGTTGAGTGTGCCCCTGCACGTTCATGACATCTGCCAATCGTGTCAGCCTTCTCTGCCTCGACCCCTCTGGGTGGGTTTTTTTTTATGGAGGCTTTGTCATGGTGCGCAACATTGCCAGCATACGCCCCTTCCGCCGGGGTGCTGTTTTCAGTTGACCCCTTTGGCGCCTGTCTCGTCCGCAGTGCTCCAGGCTCGGGTCTACAGCCTGTTGCCTGGTTTTCCCCGGTGCGCTGCCTGCTTCCGTTGGTTAACCTTTTGGGTGCTTTACGGCCATGCTGACTGCCTGTGTTGCAGGGTCAGTGTGGCAGGCGGCGTATTAATGGGGGGAAAGAGCCCGCTCTTGGAGGGGCCCTGTCCGAATACGCTGGCGATGTGGGGGTCGGTGTCACTGAGTGGCCGCCTGGTGGGGTCTTGATGCCTGGCGTCATTGACCTCTCCGGGCCCCCTTTTTCCAGGGGATCCAGTCCCTTCAGTGGGTCTGGGTCTTCCTTCACGCTCCGCTGCTACGGCCTTGCCACGGGGTTGAGTTTGCTCTTGACCCCGTGATTTTGGGGGCAGTAACGAGGGTTGTTCCTTCTGTTCGTTCCCTGGTGGCATGCGGGTTGTGCATGTGCGTAGTCGTGGGGTCAAGCCACGGTCTGCTCACTCTGTGCGTTGAGTTGCTTGAGTTCCTCTTCGCACGGTCGGATCCGTCTCCCTCCCGTCCTCCAATAGGGAGGGTATCCCTCCATTAGGGAGGGTCGGGGGGCTCGGTCCTCCCCGGTCTGATGGTTGTGGGGGGCCTCAGCGGGGTACATTTGTCGAGCTTCTGGCTTCCGCTCAGCTCCTCTTGTGCAGACTGACGCTGAGCGGAGGCCAGAATGAAATAGAACGTAATGTTATGTATATAACCAAGTTCTATGAATTCTGGTGACGCTCAGCGTCAGGACGCCGCTGCGGCCCTTGATCTCGCCTTGTGGTGAAAGTTTGGGAAGGAGGCGAGTAGGTGACCACACACCTGCTTATGAAGGTAAGCGGATAGGGGTCTGGCCAGACGAATGTTGGTATGTAAAGGTACATTGTGGAATTTTTTATTCAGTGCACGTGCAAGAAGTGAAGTCAGTGCAGACTGACGCTGAGCGTCACCAGAATTCATAGAACTTGGTTATATACATAACCTTACGTTAGCTTTACATATTATTAAAACCAATTCCTTTGCATACTTTTGCTGTTGAATCATAATCTGACCCACCAGATGGTCTGTTACACAGAACCATCTGGGAAGTCGTCCTTTGAAACTGTTTGGAACGCGTGTTGCTTATTAACAGCGGAAGAGTGCAAAAATGCTTCCGCATTCGTCACCGCACGCCACTACGGTAATGCGCCTTTCCTTTTCCTTCGCCCAGGTGTACCGGCGTGCACCGGCGTGCTCGCGAGGTGCCCGCGAGGTGCTCGCGCCGCGCTCGCGCGCGCATGCGCATGAGATCCCCGCTTGGTTCGACACATATTAACACGCTTTGGTTCAATTTAATCACGCTTTGGTTCATATTAATCACCATACACGTGATGGACGCAGGCGATCACTCCTACTGTTATTCAGCTGCGCTGAGGTACATTTTCCTTTTTGAAAATCATCTGACATGAAGATGGAACACATTTTTGTTGTTAATATTATTTATATTACTGGTAGTTCATACAAGACATTATCGCCTAAGCCAAGCTGCACTTTAACATAGGTCTGGGTTGTTTTTATTTCTGTTAGCGCTGCCACTCTGCAGTAAACAGACATCACTGATATAGAGTGTCTGGTCAGTAACATGGGTCTAGAACCCACCTCACCCCTGCCCACTTTGACAACCTAGGATGGCTTAGAGTAGACGACAGAGGCGTAGTACATTTTCCTTTTTGAAAATCATCTGACATGAAGATGGAACACATTTTTGTTGCTAATATTATTTATATTACTGGTAGTTCATACAAGACATTATCCTCTAAGCCAAGCTGCACTTTAACATAGGCCTTTATTTGTAAAATGTGTCATAATGTAGCATTTGTGTGTGTAACGTACACTGTAAAAAATAAAAAATAAATCACAGGAAATTCACTATTATTTTACAGATTACTTTTGTTTTTCTACTTTAAGTGTAAATGCCATACAAATATAGTAAATTATCTTTTATCAAAATATTAACCATTAAATAAAGGTTGTAATTCCTTCATAGTTAAAGACAGTAGAGGTTATACTTTATTATCTAAATATGGTAAGTTAGAGTGTTGTGTTCACTCATAGTTAAATACAGTAGAGGTTGAGTACTTCATTATCTAAAGATGGTAAGTTAGAGTGTTGTGTTCACTCATAGTTAAATACAGTAGAGGTTGAGTACTTCATTATCTAAAGATGGTAAGTTAGAGTGTTGTGTTCACTCATAGTTAAATACAGTAGAGGTTGAGTACTTCATTTTCTAAAGATGGTAAGTTAGAGTGTTGTGTTCACTCATAGTTAAATACAGTAGAGGTTGAGTACTTCATTATCTAAAGATGGTAAGTTAGAGTGTTGTGTTCACTCATAGTTAAATACAGTAGAGGTTGAGTACTTCATTATCTAAACATGGTAAGTTAGAGTGTTGTGTTCACTCATAGTTAAATACAGTAGAGGTTGAGTACTTCATTATCTAAACATGGTAAGTTAGAGTGTTGTGTTCAGTCAGACAGTAGACAAGTAGAGGTTGAGTACTTTATTATCTAAACATGGTGAGTTAGAGTGTTGTGTTCATTCATAGTTAAAGACAGCCGAGGTTGAGTAGTTTCTTCTGATATCACTTTCAAACTCCAAGTGATTTAGATCCAAAACATTTTCTAACAATACATGTATATTCCATAGTAAAGTACACGTTAACGTTACAATGTGTTGTGTTCACAACACTGTTTAGTCTGTGACGACGCGTCGCGATAATATACATGTATATTCCATAGTAAAGTACACGTTAACGTTACAATGTGTTGTGTTCACAACACTGTTTAGTCTGTGACGACGCATCGCGATAATATACATGTATATTCCATAGTAAAGTACACGTTAACGTTACAATGTGTTGTGTTCACAACACTGTTTAGTCTGTGACGACGCGTCGCGATAATATACATGTATATTCCATAGTAAAGTACACGTTAACATTACAATGTGTTGTGTTCACAACACTGTTTAGTCTGTGACGACGCGTTGCGATAATATACATGTATATTCCATAGTAAAGTACACGTTAACGTTACAATGTTGCGTTGTGTTCACTCATAGTTAAAGACAGCCGAGGTTCCAAGTGATTCGTTGCAATGTACGCGGAAATGCCATATGCCTTTGTCTGAGCGGCGTGAAAGGAAAGGCGCATTACCGTAGTGGCGTGCGGTGACAAATGCGGAAGCATTCGCACGCACGCACGCACGCACACACACACACACACACACACACACACACACACACACACACACACATGCATGCACAGAAAGGGAGAATGGCTTATAGCCCCTCCCTTTCCTCACTATTGGATTTCCGCAAAAACGAAACAGATTTCTCCAGTTTAGCTTAGCTTAGCATTAGCAGTTAACGTTAGTTAATGTTTTTACCGTGATGTGGGCATACAGGAATGGCGAGGATGCAAAGCAAGTTAGGCGCATTTCATTTGGGATTCCCACCCTAGTGATTAGTAACATGAGCTCCCGGGCTATACCTTTTGAGGCCATGGTGCGGAGTGGGATGGCCTCGGGGTACCGAGTGGCATAGTCCATAATCACCAGGATGTATTGATGGCCCCTGGTGCTGCGGGGTAGGGGTCCCACAAGGTCCATCCCAATCCTGCTAAAGGGAACAGAGATGATAGGCAGGGATATTAACGGGTTACGCACAGTCGGTCGTGGAGCTACAAACTGACATTCGGGGCAGGACCGACAATAATCCTCCACAGCTCTTTTCACCCCCGGGCCAGGAAAATCTGGCCTTGATCTGGTCTAGGTTCTTCTCGACCCCCAAGTCAGCCCCTAGCAAGTGAGAGTGGGCTAGGCATAGCACCATATTTATATGTGGTCGGGGTACAAACAACAATTCTAGAATCATCTCCCCTTTTTTCACCACCTGATACAACAAACAGTAACTCTCCTACCCCATCCATCTTCTTACCGTCGACCACGGCTACCTGACGTAGTGCTGGGGCCAGGTTCTCATCCCCCAGCTGGGCGGTGCCGAATCGTCCCGTCAGTTGTGGTGGTAAGGGTGGGGTGTCGTCGTTCGGGTTGCCGGGGAACAGATTTCCCCGGACTGGCTCGTCCTTGTCGTGGAGTGGTGACTCCTCTCCTCCGCTGTCGACCGGTGGAACGTTGTCCTCTGCTGGGCCGGCGGTGGGATCCCCCTCGTCGTTGTCCTCGCTGACAGGGCTGGAGTCTTCCTCTGGTAGGGGGTCGGTAGAAGCCTGGGGTTCCACCTTGTGTAACCCGCACATCCGGGTCCTTCGTTCCCGGGCTCTGGTCGGCGTGGTGGTGGTCACTGTTCTGGGGGGAAAGCGTTGTTCGGCTGAAAAACTCTCCCATGGCGGTCGGAACAATGCACAGTCAGTCCCGATTAATACTGCTACTGGTCGTTTTTTTTTACTACCCCCACGGTCGTCATACATTTTCCCCGGTTGGAGGTTAGTTCGATGGTGGCGGTCGGATATTGTCTAGTCTCACCATGTATACATGTGACTCCCACTGTTTTTCCCAGGAGGGGACCGTCCACCAACTCTGGTTTTACTAGCGTCACTGTGATCCCTGAGTCTAATGCGGTCGTGTCATGGTGATTAGCTCTTACTGGTGTGAGAGTGGACACATTCGCACACGGTTGGGGTAGGTGTGGTTCAGCTGCAGAGGGCATTGATACGTCATTCCTATATGGACAGTCTCGGGAAATATGGCCCTCCTCGCCACAATTGAAACACCTTCTTCTGTCATTATACATTACAGGTTGTCTGATGTGTGGTGCAGGGTTGAGGTAGCGGGGTGATTCAAGTCTCTTACCCATCTCCTTCAGCCGGTTGGGGGGTCCGGTTTTCGGGTTGCTACTCCTCCGGTATAGCGTTTCCGCCGCTTGATAAACCTCCATTCCATTCCCTCTACGGCCTCGTCAAAACATGTGGGTTTTGTTTGGCTAATGGTTTTATGTGCGTCGGCAGGTAGGGCACGTAAATATCTGTCCATTGCCATTCGTTCGATTGGTGAAATGTTCTGGGGCTCTGCTAATAGCCAGCTGTTTGCTAGTCATAACAAATTATGTTGTTGTTCTCTGGGGGACGACGTCCCATCATATGCCCAATCACCGCTGGGAGCGAGTGACAAATGTAATTGCCGAACGTCGTAGTATTTATTTTTTCAGAAACTCATACGTCTTATCCGCCAGCGGGCGGTGTCATGATATGCTGTCTGGGTTAGCCCGGATAAGAATGGTGCCAACAAAGTAACCCACTGTTCTGCTGGCAGTTCTCTCATTCAGCAGTGCGTTCAAACAACGACAAATAGCTTTCAATGTCGTCCTCGCTATTCAGTTTGACCAGAAAGCGTCCAGGGTTAATATTGTTCATCTGCCTCTCTGTTTATTTATATATATTATTTCATTGTTTTTTTTCCAGGCAGTCCGGTAGAGAGAGAGAGGAAGTATGGGAGGATAGATCGGGGAAGACATTCTGCAAAGGTCGCCGGGTCCGGGAGTCGAACCCGGGCCACCCTGGCGCCCCTCTTCGCTCTGTTTTTATATTAGCTTTAATGTCCTTCTATTTTCTTTTCTGGCTTAAACATCTAGCCCTAGGACTACAACTGAAAACTAGCAACCCTGCTAATGTTGGCATATTTAATTTTTTTTTGTATTCATTTATAAATGTATAATGTAATGTTATCCTATAACCCTAGTTATATGAATACTGGCTGATACTGAGATATCATTATCTCCAGCACCTAGTGTACCCATGGAAACAAAACACATGCACCCACTTGCACATGACCACGCCACTCCCATGCGTGCCTCTACATTAGGCAGGACGTGGTCACGCTTACACCCTTCCAAGTTCGAATTCCATACGCGGAAAACATCCAAGGGACCTCAGGGCGCTGAAGAGCGAGACGCTCAGCCAGTATTCATATAACTAGGGTTATAGGATAACCTTACGTTATATTATCATACTGGCAATCGCATCTCACTCTGCCATACTGAGATAAAAAGCAGAGCGGACGCGTGGCCACGTCAAATGCACCCCCTGAGGGCCCGTAAGCCCCTGCCAGGGAGGAGGGGAGTCCCGTCCACCCGCCCGTCCTAACGAAGGGGGGGAGGCAGTCAACTACAACCAAAGTGCGTAAAAAGGGGAACCAGGCACCCCCGAACGCACAGCGCAAGCGGGACCACGTGTGACACAGCACTCGGTGGTCCACACCCACACACTCCCGCTAGCCCACCTGATGGCGGGATGCAGGAGAGGTCCCGGACCTCAGGACTGCCTGGGAGACAGAACCCCCAGTCATGTCCATGAGGTAAAACCTAACGAAAGGACTCGGGGATGACCAGGAGGCCGCAGCACAGATGTCTTCCACTGAGGCCCCCCCCAACAGGGCCGCAGAGGCTGCCACACCACGAGTGGAGTGCGCCCTGACGCCCCCGGGGGGAACCTGTCCAGCCAACGTGTAGCAAAGGGCAATGCCCTCGCACAACCAATGTGGCAGGCGCTGCTCGGACAGCGCCTCACCCGCGCGAGGGCCACCGTAACAAACAACAGTTGATCGGAAGCCCTGAGATCCCGCGTGTGACTAAGGTAAAACCTTCAGCGCACGGACAGGACACGACAGGCAAAGGCTCGCCTCCAACTCGTGAGGAGGAGGGCGAAACGCCTGAAGCACAATATCCCTGAAGCGATAAGAGCTCCAGATATTCCTTGGCGCGAAGGCAGGATCAGGCCACAGAGTAGCCTGCTATCGGCCCGAATAGACAGGTACTCCGACCGCACCGAGAGAGCACACGGCTCACCCACGCATTCAGCGGATGTGATGACCAAAGGAACACGGTCGTAAGACAGACGATCCAACGGCGCCTGCTCAAGAGGCTCAAGCGGGGCCCCCAACAGCCTTTCCAGAACAGTTGGAGGTCCCGACTCCAAGACAGAGAACGTTCCACAGGCTTGAGACGCTGTGCGCCAAGCAGGAAACGTCCCACGAGAGGGTGGGAGAACAGTGTTCTGCCCTCAAAGCCCACATGACAAGAAGATATAGCTGCGGCATATACCTTGACTGCTGAGGCCGACCGCCCATCCAGGATAGACTGGAGAAGGACAGAACCGAGTCCAGGGGGCATGACAGTGATCCAGGCCCCCAACCTCACACCACTCTCGAACCATACGCCACTTCCCTGCGTAAGCCGCGGTAGTGGACGGAGCGTGCGCGTTCCGGATGGCGTTAACCACAGAAGAATTAAGACGCATCCCCACCAGATTCACCCTTTCAGCAGCCAAGCCATTAGGGGCTGCCCTAGAACAGGAGGCAGAACAGAGTTCCGCGTGCCTGAGGTGACCACGGAACAGGCCACGGCGGGGCCACCAAGAGCTGAATCAGGGCCGGGAACCACACAGCCGTGCCCCGGTCCGGCGCGACCAGGATCAAAGCCCCGCGCTCCTGACATACCCGCCCCAACAGCTGAGCTATCAGGTGTATGGGGGGAACGCGTACACAATCCTGGGCGGCCACGGACCGAATCGGCCGCCGCCCGGTGGAGACGGGGGGAGCGTACTCCTCCCTGTCTGATGACATACGACGCCGATGTCGTGCTGTCCGTCCTGATCAGAACATGCTCGCCAATCACATGATGGCCGAGCTGTCCTAGGACTAGAAGCACTGCCTTCAATTCCAACACATTGATATGTAGTGCAGACCGGGAAGCATGGTCCTTGCCAGCTGCCCCCTACTGTGTCGGCCCGACACGTCCCCCCCATCCCATGAGGGAGGCATCGGTGAAGACTGTGACGTGTGACAGCCTGCTGCCCATGGGGACCCCGCTGGTGAGGGCCCCAGGCCCCCCCCAGAGGGCGAGGTCCCCCAGTACTGACATGGGAACCTTCAGCAGCTTCCACTTGACTCTCACAGGGTCTATTTTCACACTGAAAAACCTCATGAAGAGGAGGCCAAGAGGGACCACAGCTTGAGCAGATGCCATAATACCGTGCAGGCGTATCACGGTCAGCGCCGTAACCGTCCTGCCAGGACGGAACCTCCCGAGCGCACTGAGAATATCCTCTCGCCGCCGCTCTGAGAGGGATGCCCATATAGACCTTGAGCTTAGAAATAAGCCCAAGTACTCCCCCCGTTGACTGGGAAGAGGAGTACTCTACTTCGGGTCTAAGGCAAAACCCAGGCTGGTGAGCAATTCCACCACCTGCCTGGTATGAGACCTGGCCATCTTCTCTGACCGGCCGAGGACCAGAACGTCGTCCAGGGTAGAATACAATTTGTATCCCCTGACAATGCAGAAGCCCCAGCACGGTCTCCACGCACTTGGTGAAGATGCGAGGAGCCAGAGAGTAGCCGAACGGCAGCCTCTGGTACTCGTACGCTAAGCCCTGAAAAAGGAAGCGTAGGTATGTCCTAGGAGGGAAGATTGGGATGTGAATATGCATCTTTCAGGTCTATGGAGGTGAACCAGTCTCCCACCTGACAGCGCTTAACAGGTGGTCTGATGAGTGTGGAGACCCTGAGCAGACTGTTGACCACATCCTGACCATCTGCCCCCTATACAAACCACCCTCGGAAGCCAGCCTCTTTGATGTGGGACCAGAGTTAAGGGCATGGCTACAAGATACAGAGTTGGACCTCTGACACGAAAGAAGAAGAAGCATATATGTATGTGTGTGTGCGTGTGTTTATTTTATTAATTTTATTTGACCTTTATTTAACCAAGCAAATCTGTTAAGATAATGACTGCAGCTTATCTTTGCGTTGCATTTGGAGGAAAGGAATCGATGAGAGACAATGAACTCTTTAGCCTTTTTGGCTTGGTTTATTTCACATTGGTCATAAACATTGTTGCAGCGTGCACCTGCTACTTCAAGGTGCAGCTGAGAGAGGAAGAGAGAGAGAGAGCTGAGCAGGTGGACACACCCCTTTTATAGGCTCAGCACTGTGAAACAGTTAGTTAGAGCGCCCCATAGTGTTACAACAACATTACTGCACTTGTAATATATACAGAGAACACATTGATATATATATATAGCCCATAATAGCACAACTGAGGACATTTTACCTTTACTCTTAACACACCCACTTGAACTCAGGTTGTTGAATTTACAGAAATCAAGCATAGTAAAATGCATATATCTTCACACATTTTGAACATTTTGAAAAAATTATTCCTGCAAACTTCTTCAGTTTCAATTTTGTTACAGGTTTTGTCATAATATCAGCTGTCATCTCTTCAGTAGGACAATACATCAGAGTTACTTTTCCTTCATTCACAGTAGACCTTATAAAATTATATTTATGTCTATGTGCTTACACCTCTGGCTGCTTACAGGGTTTCTGGCTAAAGCTATGGTTCCCTGATTGTCCTCATATACCCTTGTAAGTGTATATTCCTGGTCATCAATACCTTCAAGTAGTTGTTCTAGGTATATACACTCCTGTATAGTTGAGGCTAGAGCCATGTATTCCGCTTCAGAAGTGGAAAGAGCTACTGTAGGCTGCTTTCTAGTTTTCCATGAAACTAAGGCGCTATTCTCACTCAGGCTTACACAGTATCTTGTAGTACCACGCCTGTCTCTTGTATCAGCTGCCCAGTCGGCATCACTGTAGGCTACTATGCCCAGCTCCTCACTGACGTTTCTTCTGAAACACAACTCCTTCTCTGCACTGCCTCTAAGATATCTGAACACGTGTTTCACTGTGACCCACTGTTCCTCTGTAGGCTCAGCAAAATATTGTGATAATTTGCTCACAGTAAAGCTCAAATCTGGCCTTGTACATGTGGTTAGATATAAGGCTACCTACCGCCTCTCTATACATTCTGACATCATCCATTTTTATAGCATTTTCAGTGTAGTCTAGTTTCTGATCACAGGGGGTTTCCCTTGGCTTGCAGTTTTGCATATTAAACCGTTCCAATATCTTGTTGACATATTTTTCCTGTGACATCTTTACACACCCATCAGACTGACTGAAGTCGATACCCAGGAAGTGTTTTAGTCTGCCCAAATCTTTCATCTTGAATTTAGCTGACAGCATTCCTTACTTCCTCCAGTATTTGTTCATTACTTGCTGCGATTATAAGATCATCTGCCCATATAATCATTATGACCTTCCCGCTCTTTGTTTCTTTTGCATAGACACAGTTGTCTGCTGGGTTTTGTGTAAAGCCATCATTGGTTAGACAATCGTGTAAGATTCTGTTCCAATTTCTACCTGATTGTTTTAGACCATAGAGAGATTTTTCCAATTTACATACCAAACCTTCTCCCTTTTTCTCATAACCCTCTGGTTGATCCATGTAGATTTCATAATCTATTGGGGCATGTAAGTAAGCTGTCTTTACATCCATCTGATGCAGTAAAAGGTTCTCCTGTGCTGCCTTTTGTACTTACACTCTTACACTTGTCAAGTTGGCTGTTGGTGAAAAAGTTTCTCCGTAGTCGATTCCCATTCTCTGGCTGTAGCCCTTTGCTACATATCTTGCCTTGTATCTATCACTTTTGATAGCGTACACCCACTTACCACCCACTGTTTTCTGGCCTTTTGGCAGATTTGTCAGGGTGAATGTGTTGTTTTCGTCTAACGACTGGATTTCCTCATCCATCACTTTGATCCACTCTTTTCCACTCTCTGCTCACACCATGGCTTCTTTAAAGGTGACATGCATTATAAATGTCATTTTTCAGTCTCTAGCATTGTATTATAGTAATAGGAGTTAGTATCAATGTGTTTTTGTGTCTAAATACCATATTGGCGGATTGCTCTCATTCAGCTCAGACCATTTCCTGCTAGATTTAATTAGGTCATTCTGATTTGAGGCGCATGCTGACGTCAGTGGGCGCTGGGTAAGCGGACAGCCCACACAGCGAGTGGAAACCACTTCCTCAAACTGCGAGGCAGAGTGAAACCCGACACCTCTGCATGCACTCTGCGAGGGAGAGAGAGAGAGAGATAGAGAGGGAGAGAGAAAGGGAGAGACAGAGAGAGAGAGGGAGAGAGAGAGAGAGAGGGAGGGAGGGAGAGAGGAGAGAGCCCGCGTCTGCGTGTTTCATTCTCAGTCCCGCTGAGAGGGAGAGAGAGAGAGGGAGGGAGGGAAAGAAGAGAGAGCCCGCGTCTGCGTGTTTCATTCTCAGTCCAGCTGAGAGGGAGAGAGAGAGAGGGAGGGAGGGAGAGAGGAGAGAGAAGAGAGCCCGCGTCTGCGTGTTTCATTCTCAGTCCCGCTGAGAGGGAGAGAGAGAGAGGGAGGGAGGAGGGAGAGAGGAGAGAGCCTGCATCTGCGTGTTTCATTCTCAGTCCCGCTGAGAGGGAGAGAGAGAGAGAGAGGGAGGGAGGGAGAGAGGAGAGAGCCCGCGTCTGCGTGTTTCATTCTCAGTCCCGCTGAATCCGGGGCGCTCTCTATCTCTCTCTCTCTCTCTCTCTCTCTCTCTCTCTCTCTCTCTCTCTCTCTCTCTCTCTCTCTCCCACCCCCCCCCCCCCCCTCTCTCTCTCTCTCTCTCTCTCTCTCTCTCTCTCTCTCTCTCTCTCTCTCTCTCTCTCTCTATCTCTCTCTGTCTACCAGTCACAGACTGTGTGGGCTGACTCACTCAAAGTGCTTATGGGCGGAGCAAGGTCATAACAGCCTGAAATCCTGAGGCTGAAAAATTATGGTTTTGAGTACTTGATTAGAAATATAAAACAATGCATTTTTTTTGAAAAAAACCTTACAGATGTCTTCAATAGACTCAGAATTGTGTAAAGTTGCCAAAATAGTGCTAGGAATAGGTCCCCTATGAATGCAGGTCCCCTTTAAATGTTTGTGGGACACCACACACTGCTCTGTAGCAGTAATCTATGGTGGTATGCAGTGGTGCAGTCGTGGTCACACCCGGTTACACGCCGTGTTACCAGATCACTGAGGCAGAAGTACGCGCGATCGCGCATGGATGTGTACTCGCGTGTACGCGCACACAAAAATGCGCTGTATCCATTCGTTGTGACTAGTACCCGGCCACCGTTTTACATAACAAAAAGCGCAGGTAGACTAAGTGTCTGGGTGTTGGCTATCTGAATGCATCTCCCCCTTCATTCTGTGTGACACAGGCAGTGGAGGTGAATACTAATGTGGCTCGGAATTCGTGATGGGGGTCTACCTGCTTATGATATTGAATCAAGCGTCTGTGCTACGCGCCAGCTTTCCACGCGCACATTCACACAAATAGAGAGCAAGGAGAGCTTGTATGATAGAAAGATTGCACTTGCGTATATGCGCTTGTGTGTGTGTGTGCGTGTGTGTGTGCATGCGTGTGTGTGTGTATAAATCAGTTCTGTGCGCATGCACGTACCCGCGCGCACGTGCACGTGCACGTGGCGTGGCGTGTTACCAGTTCCCATATTACGACTGCATCACTGGTGGTATGAATCCCGTCAATATCATTGACTTCAGTCAAGAAGTCTTTTAAGTGACTTGGTTTCTTCCTTTCTCTAGTTGGATATCTCCCACTCTCAGATTCACCATTTGTGTCAGACATAGTTACTGGACTATTTTGTACACTTTGTTCTTGAGCGCTCTTGTTACTCTCATAAACCTCCTGTGTGATCATGTTAGCTTTAGGCCGTATCACATTGTCATAGTCATCATCACTCTGATTTGACTTGTTTGTCTATGTCTGTGTGAATTTTCCCTGAACACACACCTCACATTCTTGAACGGGTCTTTCTGTCTTGCCCTTTATATCCATACCTTTAACGACATTTGTTAACTTAATGACATCATCATAGTTACAATGGCCTAATATCTCATGCCACCCCTGTATGTCGTGACATGTTTTACATTTGTCACTGTTCTCACCATCGGTATGTAAATAATACAGTCTGTCATACACATAAATGTCAAACCTGGTACCATCTCAGTGTATTAAAGCGTCTTTTTCCTGCTGGAATACAACCGTTGCCCCACTGGTGGTCGCTGCCTTCACAGAGAATATGTCCTGTGGGTATGAAGGTACAAACAACGCCTTCCTCAGCGTGGCTCTCCACCGCCGTCCTTCACTATTGATCAGGAATACTTCTGTGTCTCCTCTGCGTTGAGCGATGCCGTTGCATTAACGAAAGGCTCTTGTCGTCTAGCAGTTAGATTAGCTCTGCATAGGCATCAGCATTTTTCTTTGCGTCTTTCGCTACCTCTTCTTCACCATTCGGTTGTCCCAGAATAGTTTTCTTCAACCCTAATAGGTGAAGGTGCCCCAACACTTTAGTCTCCCATAGTCTCATCTCCGTCGAACATCAGTCGAGGCAACCGGCTTGTTCCTCGATGTTCCATGTTAGCTTGTCTTGCTATCCCGTTAGCATGCGGTCCATTGCAACTTTCTAACGTTGGTTAAATATCACTAATTCTCTCCGAATGACTCCTGGGCCCATAACCTGTTAAGATAATGACTGCAGCTTATCTTTGCGTTGCATTCGGAGGAAAGGAATCGATGAGAGACGATGAACTATTTAGCCTTTTTGGCTTGGTTTATTTCATATTGGTCATAAACATTGTTGCAGCGTGCACCTGCTACTTCAAGTGCAGCTGAGAGAGGAAGAGAGAGAGAGCTGAGCAGGTGGACACACCCCTTTTATAGGCTCAGCACGGTGAAACAGATGTGCCCCTCTACCTTTAGTTAGAGCGCCCCATAGTGTTACAACAACATTACTGCACTCGTAATATATACAAAGAACACATTGATATATATAGCACATAATAGCACAACTGAGGACATTTTACCTTTACAAAATCAATTAAGAACAAATTCTTAATTGGGGGGGGGGGGGGGGGGCTGAAAGATTATTCAGGATTATGCATTTCCGACAAACAATGTATGTTATTACAATATATTGTGGCAGACCGGCTGGCGTGGTAATAGACGGCCGCTATGTGTCGGCCAAGGTACTGGGGCATATGCCCATATTAGGAGTTCCAGAGAGACTCCCGCCAGAACTGAGCGCATCAGCACTGTGAGGATAGGGGTTTTTGCGGATCCCAATAGCAACAACAGGAGGAGAGAGAATGGAGCGGTTTAGGGTTCTTTAATTGTTCTTCCCCAAACAGGCAGAGTTATAACAGGAATGTGCGATAGACAGGGGTTATAATGTTCTTGGGGGGGAATGAGAACAGGTGCACTTCCAATGCAGCTGTAGGCAGAGAGAACAGGTCTTGCGTTGAGAGAGAGAGCAGGGGGGCTCCTTGTTAGGCTCGAGACGTCCAGGCAGGAAGGGCGCTGGAGCGGGGGTCCTGGGGCACAAGAGACAGGAGGTTAGAGAAGGGATACAACAGGAGTAGATACAACAGGTGGAATCGTCGTACCTAGGTAGGCAGTTTAACACTGCGACGCCGGATGACAGGATCTGCCAGGTGATATAGGGACCGCTTGATGAGGGAATCCCTTGCAGCCGCACTGATTGCTCCTCATCTGGCAGCGCGGGAACGCTCCAGCAGGAAGCCCATGTATGGGCGCGTCAGGCTGACGGCAGAGGAAGGCTCGAGCCCCGATCGTGACAAGCACAGATGAAGCGCACCTGTGCCAGACACGCCCCGAGACAGGTGAGCGCAATCACCACTCAATCAAGTAGGATACAAAATGGAGACAGAGATACACAAGCATTGAGTAGCTGAGGCAAAACCATACGGAAGGAGAGGATGTGAGTAAGAGAAGAGAAGGGGAGAAGATTATTGTCTGTGTGACCAATGCGCTGTTTATCTGCTTTTGGAAGGAGGACCCTGCTTTGTGCTGTAACCCCCGATACCGCATGTGTATCGACCCCTGCTTGTCTGACGTCTCTTCTCCCGGATCAGCCCCCGCCCGTATGAGACTCTATGTGTACCGGACCCCGCTAACGGACCAAGACGATTCTCTTGTATAACAGACTGGCTGACGATTACCCTAACCTCTCCCTTTCCCCTAAACAGTAATAAAACTGTTAAACGTGCCGTACCTTGTGCCGTGTGTGTTTTGTTAATTCCAATCTGGTGACAGCTCATAACACCCCAGAGTCTGTCACAAGCAATATAGCAGTGAGAGGGGCACCATGACAGACAGGCAGTTGTGGATGTTACTGGGTTGAGAAACAGTTGCAGGAATCAGTGAGAATGTTCATCAGAGAGTGCTTGGATGCTGACTTACTGTAGGCATAAAGGTGACCAGTTTGAGAGATTTCTGTAGGTTGTTCCAGTCACTGGCAGCAGCAGCCCTGAATGATGTTTGACCAAGTGCAGTGTATGTTTTTGGAATCTTTAGGAGAATGTGTTGAGCAGAACGAGTGGCAGATGTAATTTGCAACAGGTGACATAGGCATCGAACATTGTACATATGTCTAAACTGAACACTGTGACCTAATTTTTTTTACTTCTAATTTTACTATGTTATTTTATTTCATACTTATCTTGTCTTGCACAGTCTCTGGAGCGCAACAGTAAGAAGCATTTTGTATAAAAGTATTCTGTACTTCTGTATGACAACTATTAAAGAAACTTGAAACTTGAAACTTGAGGTAAGGGGGGGACAACCCAAGTAGGGTTTTGTAAATGAGCATGAACCAGTGCATATTGTGACGGGTGTGCAGGGATGGCCAGTTGACGGAGGAGTAAAGGGTACAGTGGTGAGTGTTGAAAGGGGCACTGGTGGCAAACCGGATAGCAGAGTGGTAGAGGACATCACGTTTGTGGAGTGAGGTCTTACTGTACATGCAGATCTGTAGACTATGTCACCATAATCAAGCATGGGGAGTATTGTCATTTGAACCAGAGTGAGTTTAGCAGACAAAGTGAAGGTGGAGCGCATTCTGTACAAGAAGCCGAGTTTGGATTTGACCTTAGACTGTGTGTGTGTGTGTGTGTGTGTGTGTGTGTGTGTGTGTGTGTGTGTGTGTGTGTGTGTGTGTGTGTGTGTGTGTGTGTGTGTGTATGTATGTTTATACAGCTGTGTGTGTGTGTGTGTGTGTGTGTGTGTGTGTGTGTGTGTGCATGTGTGAAAGCACCTCTGCAGCCTGCATGCTACTGTGAGGGATCTCTCCCCCATGGTGTGCACAGTGCTGTAGCATGGTTGGGAGCCGCCATCTTACCTCAGTGGGGAACCTTGCGTTTCTCTCCCCCTTCACTCCCCCGTCTCTCCCCACATACATTCCTGCCTTTCACACACAAAATAGCCCTAACAACACGCCAAGAGGAGTTATAATAGATGAAACACTCTCTTGGTCAACGCACATTAACAATATTGTAACAAAAATTAGCAGAAGTATTTCAATTATTAGACGGAATGCCTATTTTTTAACAGACACAGCTACCAAGCAAGTCATACAATCACCAGTTTTGTCACATCTGGACTACTGTCCAGCAATCTGGTCAAATGCATCCAAACAAGACAAAAATAAAATACAGCTTACTCAAAATAGAGCTGCAAGACTTGCATTGCATAGCTCAATTAGAAACAGTGTTGAGAAAATGCACAAGGAACTGTCATGGATGAGAGTCAATGAGAGACTAGTGTGTAGTCTTATTTTGTTTATGCGAAATATTTATACTTTGCATAAACCTGTGTGCCTCTTTTTGCAGCTGGTGCTTATTAGTGATGGTCATGGCTATGGCACTAGACAAGCCTTGAGGGGTCGGTTCGCCCTGCCGAGACCCAGAACTGAAGCCTTAAAGAAAACTGTAATGTACAGGACAATGTCCTACTGGAATAGACTTCCACAATATTTGGTTTCAATTACCAGTAAGGTGGGATTCAAGAGGAGACTATGAGTGGCTGTAATGCAGAAAGAGGTTGATTTTGGTTGGGTCTAATCTGTGTCTAATGAATGGGTTCTTGTGTTGGGTTATGTGTTGTTTTGGAATGTGTTTGTCTAGTGGTTATGAGGAGTATTAGAGTATGAGTGTATGGAATGTTGTGCTGTTTTTGAGCACGTTTTAGTTTTCTCTGAGATGTCTTTGTTGTTTTATTGATATTAGTTGTTTTATTGATATTTGTTATTGTTCTATATTAGAAAATTTGGCATACATATTTGGTTGTATGTCTGGTTGGTTTAATGTTCTATAATTGTTTGTATATTTTATTGGTGTTTTATTGATATTTGTTTTGTTTTTATGTTGTTTATTGATTATTCTTGTTTAATTGTATATGTTTGGATCCAGACCCCAGGAAGAATAGTCGCTGCTGAGGCAGTGACTAATGGGGATCTGAAATAAAGAAATAAAGAGAAGCAGACTGTGCAGCTTGTGGACCACTCAGTGCTTTAAGATAAGATTACGTTGAGACGGAATTCATGATGTCGGTGGGAAAATGGTAGTAGTAGGCCTATGTGTATTTCCCGGTAACTATAATCATTCATTCATTCATTCACTGACTGACTGACTGACTGACTGACTGACTGACTGACTGACTGACTGACTGACTGACTGACTGACTGACTGACTGACTGACTGACTGACTGACTGACTGACTGACTGACTGACTGACTGACTGACTGACTGACTGACTGACTGACTGACTGACTGACTGACTGACTGACTGACTGACTGACTGACTGACTGACTGACTGACTGACTGACTGACTGACTGACTGACTGACTGACTGACTGACTGACTGACTGACTGACTGTCTCTCTCTCTCTCTCTCTCTCTCTCTCTCTCTCTCTCTCTCTCTCTCTCTCTCTCTCTCTCTCTCTCTCTCTCTCTCTCTCTCTCTCTCTCTCTCTCTCTCTCTCTCTCTCTCTCTCTCTCTCTCTCTCTCTCTCTCTCTCTATCTATTTATACAGGTATAAAGATAATATGGTCATAGTCATACTGGCCAGCAGCGTAACTAGTAAGCATGCATAGGTAAGGGATATGTACACATATAGATATAGTATCTAGTCTACATATATGTAAAAGGATTATGTGCAGGTAAGTACAGACAGGTGGATTTTTTTGAGCCTCGTCAAAAAAGCTCATCAATGCCTGTACTTCCTGAGGAAACTGAAAGGGGCGGGGCTTGACACCAACATCCTCAGATCCTTCTATAGATGTGTGGTGGAGAGCGTACTGACCTCTTGAATCACAGCATGGTACGGCAGCTGCACAGCGGCAGAGAAGCAGGCACTACAGAGGGTTGTAAGGTCTGCACAGAGGACCACCGGATGCAGCTTACCAGACATCTCTGATACCTACAACAACCGATGCACGGACAGAGCAATCCGCATCATGCGTGACCCCACCCACCCTGCCCACGGATTGTTTACCCCCCTCCCTTCAGGCAGAAGGCTGCGCAGCATCCGGGCAAGAACCACCAGGCTGAAGAATAGCGTCTTCCCGGATGCTGTGAGACTACTGAACAGTTCATCGCAGCCTATCACTGACATGCCTCTGCACACTGCACTGTAGCACCTTATGGCACCTATCTCTTTTAATATTTCAATCAGTGAATCTATTGGTCTTCTTGAATTGGATCAGTTTTACTGAATTAGACTAGGTTTCTTATTTTGGATTAGTTTGCTACTGAATCAATTCACTGTTTTTATTGATTGCATTTTATTGATTGTATTTTATTGATTGTATTTTATTTATTTGTTTAGTGTATATCTAGCGTCAAATGGCTGTAACTGAGACCTGAGTGCTGTATCTCGTGCTGTGTCAATGGAAAAATTACAATAAACTTAACTTTGACTTTGACTTTAGATACATATATCGTAAGAATAAATAAACATAGAACAAAAAGTTGTGTTTGGTAGATTATTTATCTGTAAGTAACAATGCTTCTTGGCAATACATTTTATACTGTTGGAAAGCCTGTTTATTTCCCTTTTAAATAGTGTCCCATTTGTAAGGAACATGCATTTGTGGGATGAGCAGCACAGCTGAGTATGTGGGTTGTGCCCATGAAAAATGTGCCAAACCTTATTCAAACAGCTTATTCTGCAGTTGCTATTGACTCTTGTTTGGTGTTGTTTGGTGGATTGGATGATTGAAGTCTATCAGTAACAAGGAAGAAACAAGACATATTGGCAATTTTACAATTAATTAATTTAACAAACTACTTTTAATTTATCAGACTACCTCCAGAATTTGGGAGCAGAGAGAATGGAAAGGCCTGCCAACAGTCCTGAACTCAACCCAATTGAACACTTGTGAGATCGTGGTGTTCAGGGCGTGGTGTTCATGCTAAGGTGACCAGAAACACAACCACGTTGGCTGATTTGCGACAAATCCTGGTTGAGGAGTGGAATACCACCCCACAGCAGTGTGTGGCCATGCTGGTGTCCAGCATGAGGAGGTGCCAGGCTGTTGAGAGAGAGAAATAATCTACCAAACACAAATTTCGGAACTTTTTATTTTATGTTTATATAATAGTATATACACAGCATTATTGATGTACATGTGTGTGTGAAAGTTCAAATTCCTGCTTCAGACCTATTAGCAACACTGGAATATAAACCTCATTTAGTGGGTGTGAATTCACAAAAACATTTCATGGTCTCACCAAGTCAGAGCCACATTTATCGTCTATGAAGCGGTCCCAGATTTTACATCCAGGTTGACAGCACACATTTGAGGGTTCCCAGTTAATACATACCAAACATATGGTGTGTGTGTGTGTGTGTGTGTGTGTGTGTGTGTGTGCGTGCGTGCGTGCGTGTGCCCATCTTGCACTCCTCTACCCAAGCTGGGTCAAAACCTTGCAGGCACCATCACAGGTTCAGGATGTTTGTAGAGCGTACATCCCTTTCGAGTAAAGTGGATCTATCTCTCTCTCTCTCTCTCTCTCTCTCTCTCTCTCTCTCTCTCTCTCTCTCTCTCTCTCTCTCTCTCTCTCTCTCTCTCTCTCTCTCTCTCTCTCTCTCTCTCTCTCTCTCTCTCTCTCTCTCTCTCTCTCTCTCTCTCTCTCTCTCTCTCTCTCTCTCTCTCTCTCTCAAATGTTCAAACCATTGGGTCCCTCTGCGGCTGGGCAGCTTTACAGCGAGTCTCTAAAAAGGAGAGTCGAGACTCAATGATTCATAAGATTGAATTATTCAATGGCTAGATGCATGTAGAGCGCTGTGCCCCTGGTGAACCTGGCTCTCAGCGGACAAACTGCAGTGATAAACCCTCCCAGATACTGGGCCACACATGCACTATACACTCATACATACCCTGGTCAAATATCTGTATTTTCTTTGTATCGGAAAATGTGCAACTGATGTATCAAAATGTCAAATAATCAAATCAACTATGGTTTCACCGCAAAGAAACTGGGTCAGGCGTTACAAGCATCAAAGTTCTGCAGAGCTGCACAGGGCAGTGTAATGGTGGTTACAGCAAAGTCATTAACCCTTTCACTGCAGCACTACCAAAACGGTTAACCCTTTCACTGCAGCGACACACAGAAGGTTAACCCTTTCACTGCCACACGACAGCCGGTCGACCGTTGGTTGTGTGATAGTAAAGGGTTAACCTTCTGTCGTGTGGCAGTGAAAGGGTTAAGCCAAAGTGTATGCATCCTTGAGAAACGCGATTTTATCTGCAAGGACACCCCAGCGGCTGAGCAGGCTGTAAGGTCTGCACTGTGTACCCTCAAGTGTCTGTCTGTCTGTCTGTCTGTCTGTCTGTCTGTCTGTCTGTCTGTCTGTCTGTCTGTCTGTCTGTCTGTCTGTCTGTCTGTCTGTCTGTCTGTCTGTCTGTCTGTCTGTCTGTCTGTCTGTCTGTCTGTCTGTCTGTCTGTCTGTCTGTCTTTCTGTCTGTCTTTCTATCTTTCTCTCTCTCTCTTTATCTGTCTCTCTCTCTATCTCTCCCTCTCCCATTTGTGTTTATTTCCTCTGTTTGCCAGTGTTGCTCCAACCCTCTCAAGTGTACGATCATGCCAGTTTGATTCAAATTGCAGCTAGAGAAGTGTTGTTCCCAAGCAGTCGTAGGCAATAATGTCCTTCTTCAGGATCTGGATGGCCTGGGGCTAGGAGCTCCTCCTGAGCCTCTCTGAGTTGGCCTCATGGAGGTGCCCCCCCCCCCCCCCCCCGCCCAACCTCAGTAGAGAGAAGAGGCCATTATCCCAGCGGTTGGGTTCCTTCATGACTCTCTGAGTCTATGTCCTGCACCGCCTGGTGTAGATGTCCTGGAGGTGAGGAAGTGCACCCCCTGTGATATGTTCTGTGGACTGTACCACTCTCTGCTGGGAATTGTGGTCCTGCATGGTGCTGTTTCCATACCAGACGGTGATGTTCCCTGTCAGGACCATAGATATATATAAAGACTAGATGACTCACCCGCGCTGCTGGCCAACGGAGGCCGACGTTGCCGAGCTCCTGCACCGCCACACCCCCCACCGATCCCTCAGATCAGCTGACCAGATGACCAGAACCAGGCTCAAGACTAGGGGAGACAGAGCTTTCTCCACCGCAGCGCCTAGATTGTGGAACAGCCTCCCCCTCAGCGTACGGACTGCCCAGACCGTACAGGTTTTTAAATCACTCTTGAAAACCTACCTGTTCTCCTTGGCCTTCCCCCCTACTTAACCACCACTAGACTCCTGGGCCCTCATTCATCAACGTGTTCTATGCACAGATCTGTGCTTACCCTGTGCGTACGATCATTTCTAAGCAAAGAGTGGGATTCATCAATTTCGATTTGAACTTGACTCCGTGCTTACATCTACGCACAGGTCAGACCAGGCGTACCTGGCGCCCAGTGGTAGAATATATTATTACAACAAGGAAATGAGCTTCTGTGCATAATAACACTGGCATGTTCTGTACGAACCGTAGTTCATTATAGTTCATTGTAAAATAGCAACAGTAGTGTAATTATGGTCAAAACCCTATAAATAGCATTTGGAATAATAGATCTTTCTCTCAGAATGAATGCAGCATGGTTTATATAGCGTTATCGGAATATACGGGGTGTAGGCTACTGACTGACTGCGCTCCGCGTAGCTTGATTGATTGATTGATTGATTGAAAAGTTTATTAACAGATTGCAGAATGGGTACAGTACAGTACAGCTCAGTACATACAATTGTTAATTGGGGATGCAGACCAGAGAAAGACTTTCGTATTGTTTACATCAGGGTCCCCCATTTTCAATTCATCATAAATCATAAAGCTCAACTCGTTATTATTTTGCGCAGACCGCAGAAACACGGGAACGTTTTGATTATATTTAAAAGGCTTTACGTTAAACGAAACAAGTGGAATTTCGAAGCTGTAAGCAGAATACAAGTCATATGAATATAGTGTTCTTCCCCCTTTTTACTGTATAAGAAAGAATAGAAAACGCATTGCAATGACACCAGATAGTGGACAGACTATGTATATGATGGGATTCAAGTTCGCGTTTTTGTTGATCATAGGCATGCTGTCAGAGTATGATATCAGAACATTTGTC
Organism: Notolepis coatsorum; assembly: GCF_963971535.1. Classification (NCBI taxonomy): domain Eukaryota; kingdom Metazoa; phylum Chordata; class Actinopteri; order Aulopiformes; family Paralepididae; genus Notolepis; species Notolepis coatsorum. The sequence continues at coordinate 83,361,234 of NC_140178.1, read as the reverse complement.
GTCACAGATCATGTCCTAATAGAACATAGGCTATGGCATGGATCGTGATATTGTGTGGACTGTTATTATTACTGTCTGTACCGGTACCACCCATTGTGACAACAGCCTTGTGAGTCCCGCACACAAACATGATGGAATTCAAGTTCATGTATTGAAAGGCAGGCTACATCATACATGCAGTGAGATTCATTGCTACCCAATACTGACATCAAAATAGATTGTAGTATGCCTCTAGAAATCATATGGAGCAGGTAGAAAATTTACGGGAGATCCATCGCGATTTGGAATAAAATTGAGGAGAACTTTAATCCCTGGGTATTAATCAAACAACACGGGAAAAGGCAGTCATATTCCAGCGCGGTATTTATTAGTGTTTGCGCTGCCCAGGCAGCAATGGTTAATAGATATCATATCCGACATCACCGTAAGTGTACACGTCTGTCAGTCTGTCTCATGACACGCTTCCCTCGGCTTAGTCCATTTTTCCACATTTCATGGGTGTATTCCATTACCGTATATGGTTAATCGGGGCGTTTCTGGTATGCAAATACGTGAAAGCGTGCACGAGCCGCGGCGCAGAGCCAAGGTGGGATTCATCATGACAGGTGTGCGCCTGCGTACGCACGTGTGATGAATCCCGACTTCCCTGTGCGTACACTAGTTCTACATTCCGTGCTTACGTGTGGAAATAGAACATGTTCTACGCACACATTGATGAATGAGGGCCCTGGCCCTTCTATCCTCTTTGTTTTACTGTGTCCTACCAGTTTTTATTACTTTCATTGCTTTATTATGTTTTTAATCCTATATCTTGCACCATATTGTTTTGTTTTTTGTTGCTTTCATTGCTTTGCTATGTTTTTCTTTCTTTCTTTTAATCTTATACCTTGCCTCACACTATTTGTTTTTATCAACTTGCTTGTGAAGCACTTTGGTGTCAGCTGCCGCTGCCTGGAAATGTGCTATACAAATAAAACTGACTTGACTTGACTTGACATGGCGGCCATCTTGCTACAGGGTAGCATGCCCACTCAGAACATGAATGTCTATAGTGCATGTACCATTGAAATAACCATAGCGTGCTCAATTTTCAACTGTGTGGTTTGTTAAAAACGTCAGAGATGTATCATACTGCATAGGCTACTTATAATGGACTTTCATATGAAAATATAAATATATATTTTTTAATTCTTCCAATCAAGAATCATAGCCACGTTAATAACGTTTGTAATAAACCAAACCGTTTGTAAATCCGTCAAGATTTCAGCGAATTAAGAGTATTTTTGTTTGTGCAGATCACTCAACTTAACAGTAGTTAACTGTAGCAAGATGGCCGCCGGTGAACTACGCGGGAGACTCCGCCTTGCGCCATCTAGTCTTTATATATACCTATGGTCAGGACGGTCTTGATGGTGCACAAGTAGAAATTATGTAGTGTCTGGAGGGACATGCTGAATTTCCTCAGAAATCTGAGGTGGTAGGCTACAGTCTCTACCGTGACTTCCTCACCAAAGCGTCTGTGTGTAGCGACCATGGCACGTCCGCCAAGGTATTTAAAGCTGTCCACCCTCTCCACCGGGACCCATTGGTGTTTAGGGGGCTGTAGTTTCTCTCCAGTTCCTCTCGTAGTCCACTATCATCTCCTTTATCTTGCTGACATTCAGGATGAGGCTGGAGATCAGGCCTATACCACAGCTGTATCATCAGCAAATCTGACGATGGTATATTGGAGCTGTAAGTGAAGAAACAAAGAATTGAACAGCTTGCTAGTGGCATCATATAGACCGCCTAAGTCACTTTGACTTGATGAACATATGGGTCTGAAAAACAAGTACTGTATATAGTTATGTGTATGGGTGGCTTTTCACTTAGGAAGTTCAGGAAGTTCTCTCCAAGTGCCTATGTTTTGCTATGGCTAGGGGTGGGGTTGTCTTTTATAATTATTAGTGGTTTGGCTCTTTTGATTATTTTTGCATTTGTTTGATTGAGAAGATACAGTATTTTATGTAAACCTGGTGTCTTTCAGTAATTCTGTAAATCTGTAAAAATGTAAATGCCAACCCTAAAAATAGTGCATGTTGTTTGGTATGCTGTTCTGCTACTAACAGAAAATCAGCTTTTAAAGAGAATAATTTAAATAGGCTTCAGGGCATCCAGTCACAAATGAAATAAGTCTTTATTCAAGACAATCTGCCAGAGTTTGGGGAGGCTATGTGAGCCGCAGATCGTTGAGGGGGGTAGGCCCTAATGCCGTTTATTTCCCCATAGACAAGGTGATGAGATCCACCACTCCAAATATGGTCAGTTTCAAGTGCAACTGGGGTGTAACGGTACATGTAATCATCCCGCGAATTTACGGTACGGCCATCACGGAGGGAAACACACACACGCAGTCGGGAGCGCGCGCAAAACGCTTCGCATCCCTCCCTCTCCGACTTCAGTTCAGAGCGGCGAAAGTGCACGAGAAAGGCACATTTACATTGGAACAGCTGCAGGGTAGTTTTCTTGTTCGCTCAATAACGTTAACCAAATGAAACCAATGGAAAGAAACACACACGCGTCGCCGACACACACACACACACACACACACACACGCACCAACAAACACATCAACATTCTCCTCCGCCGGACTCACAGCCCACAATCAAATAAAAAGAATAAACATACTTTTCCGGACAGATCATCTGAGCTCCACTGTGTTTAAATCCAAATAATCCTCTGCCATTGTTGTAAGTAACATGTCATCTGTTCTCTAGTCTTCAGTCTCGTCGTGAAGTTAATTCTCTCTGGAAGTGAAACTGAAACTTAAAGTGGAGATGAAGCAGTGCGATAAATATATATTCATAGCATCACATTAGTATTTAGATAAGCCACAGAAAAAATCACGTTATAAAAATAAGCAGTTTCTAAGAAAAAACGATTTGAAAAAACATTTTTGAAGCATTTATCATTATGGGCGCGGCCATTTTGTTGCTGACGTCATGGGGCTTGTTTGGTGTATACACTGCTGGTTAGCTGCCTATAGTGAATGGGTCAGTCAGTAAATAAAATGTTGCCTACAAAACAACGGGACTGCGGTGGTTCTGTTTGTATTGCTCCTGGCTGTTCAAACTAATTTTACCATGTGAGAGAGAGGAAAGTTGGTTAATTTCCACAAACTACCAGTGAAAAAAACAGTGTTGTTGGCACGTTGGCTCAGGCTGGCTGCACTCAGGCGGCGCGACCAGCCTGTTGGACAGGGAAGGAGGATCTGCAGCGAACACTTCATTGCCTAGGATTATGTTGTTGGGGTGGGATGTTTGTCCAGAAGACCACTAATCAGCTGAAGCCGGACGCGGTTCCCTCAGTCTTCGACAGACAGACCGGCCCAGGCAGTTCAGTGTCGCGGAGCATTCAGCCTGCTGGCTACCTAGATCCACTTCAACCAGCGTCGCGGAGAATTCAGCCTGCTGGCTACACAGCTTGTCGGTGTGCTAATAGCCTCGGCAAGCTAACGGTAGCTGGCTACACAGCTTGTCGGTGTGCTAATAGCCTCGGCAAGCTAACGGTAGCTGGCTACACAGCTTGTCGGTGTGCTAATAGCCTCGGCAAGCTAACGGTAGCTGGCTACACAGCTTGTCGGTGTGCTAATAGCCTCGGCAAGCTAACGGTAGCTGGCTACACAGCTTGTCGGTGTGCTGGAGCCTCGGCAAGCTAACGGTAGCTGGCTACACAGCTTGTCGGTGTGCTGGAGCCTCGGCAAGCTAACGGTAGCTGGCTACACAGCTTGTCGGTGTGCTGGAGCCTCTGCAAGCTAACGGTAGCTGGCTACACAGCTTGTCGGTGTGCTGGAGCCTCGGCAAGCTAACGGTAGCTGGCTCCAGGCTATTAGCACATCGACAAGCTGCTGGAGCTCCCGACGCTCGGCTGGTTGAAGTGGATCTAGGTAGGCTGAATGCTCCGCGACGCTGAACTGCCTGGGCCGGTCTGTCTGTCGAAGACTGAGGGAACCGCGTCCGGCTTCAGCTGCAGATCCTCCTTCCCTGTCCAACAGGCTGGTCGCGCCGCCTGAGTGCAGCCAGCCTGAGCCAACGTGCCAACAACACTGTTTTTTTCACTGGTAGTTTGTGGAAATTAACCAACTTTCCTCTCTCTCACATGGTAAAATTAGTTTGAACAGCCAGGAGCAATACAAACAGAATCACCTCGGTCCCGTTGTTTTGTAGGCAACATTTTATTTACTGACTGACCCATTCACTATAGGCAGCTAACCAGCAGTGTATACACCAAACAAGCCCCATGACGTCAGCCATGACGTCAGCAACAAAATGGCGGCGCCCATGTTGAAAACAGGGATATTATATTTGATTTTTCAGACAAATAAGATAGATTTCACATTTGATTATAGAACCCTGTCTTACACAAGGTACACAACAAACAAACTAGGATCACATTGTTCACTGCTTCATCTCCACTTTAAGGATGCGCAAGGATAAGTTGTTAAAGGGGCAGTAGGCAAGTGGATGCCTGAACACAGAATGACACCAGTATCACTGACTACCACGGCAAGCCTATAGAAAATTATTCTATTTACTCGTACCGAATTGTGACACCAATACTGAGGTACGGCCTAGCAGTATGAAGGGAGCAAGAATACTGTATTCACTAAATATAATAAAATAATAATAATAATTATAACAATAACAACAATTATTTATTATTATTTCCACACAAAACACAAACAAGGATAGAGTAGTAGTCAACGTCCTTTATCATAATCATGGCCGGACTATGCCAATAGGGGGCCCCAGGGCAATAAAGTGATATGGGCCCTCCTGCCCCTTAGGAGACAGACATAACTAGGGGGCTCCGGGGGTTAGCTCCCCGGTAAAGAAACCTTTTCAAAAAAGAGTCCTGTAATACTAATTTCTATGGCCTTTTGGTGAAGGATATCTCACTAAATTGGGGCCCCTCTACTTAAAATCGTATGCTGGGGCCCTTTTCAATTAAAACCATGCTTGCATGGGCACATATTTCAATTGAAATTTGTGAAATTCTACAATTAATATACCCAAGAATCCTGGGTCTCATCAGGGCATTTGTCCCGTATGCCCTATCGGTAACACCAAGTATAACCATAATAGCAGTTCTGTGTCGTTATGGCTTCGCTCAGCACCAGTTGCATAATATCTCGCTTCAGTGGATATGCACTGAATAAAAAATTCCACCATGTACCTTTACATCCCAGCATTCGTCTGACCACACCCCCATCCGCTTACCTTCATAAGCAGGGGTGGGGCCACACACTCATCTCCTTCTCAAATTTCATCCACAAGGAAGTGCCTGCTCATATGCCCACTTGACGTGGAGAAAAATATATTAGTCTGAGGAAAGGAAAACAGAAGAACAAGGAGATACGTTTACATCATATCTTTATTTTCTCTCTCACTATTTTCGAGAAAATACGGCGATATTGTCTTCGTTACTGGAGTGTCTGGTCATTCCGACCTTCAACGGCTTTTTCGTATTAGGAGCTCACGCCGCTGACATGCTCCCCAGCTACAGTCCTCCTTGCTGCGGCTGGATGGGGTTGCCCTCCGGCAACACAGCTGGACTGTAGGAAGCACCGACTGTTGTGAGAAGCGGTTGTTTCCAGGTTGGGTACGTACTGTTTTGCTTGCAAGCTCTGGTTGTTGTTGATGCTGTGGGGGTTAGCTGACAATTTACGAAACGCCGACTCCAGGCTAGGGTCCTCTGCTCGGCTTAAACGGCGGTCAGAGGATCTTGGTCTGACGCCCATGATGGTTACTCTAGTGGGCCGCGACTAGGTCCTGGTGATCCCAGGATTCTCGAGCGGATGCTTCTCTGTCCCGTGCAGGCCCCATCTTTCATATACAAATGAAAGTATACCCTAACGAGGAAATGTGGGCATAGGATCTTCTTTATCGGGAGTTCCATGCTCAAAGCCGGCTGCAGCCCGAAATGGGAACTGTGCTGGCCCCGCTGCATGTCTGGATCACCGTTGAAAACTGTGTTCTGACATTCTTTCTCTTTTCCCTCTTAGGGGAGGGACTTGGACAGCGGCCTGTCTGAAGTGTGGCTTGTTATGTCGTTGTATACAGTTCAGGTGATAGCTGCTTAGCTGGCGTGCTAGTTGTGGACTACTGTGTTAGCCAGTCAGCTGTTAGCTGCGGCGCTAGCCCGCTGTGTTACCAGGCTAGTAACGTTAGCTCGTTGCTATCAGTCGATCGGCTGTTAGCTTAATGCTACACTGTTGAACGTTTTCTATGACTATAACATGCCTTAAACACTCTGACTACGACGTCATCTTTGACAGAGGATGTTAGTCGAACCTACACCGGAGCCCTGCCAGCGAGGACTGCGTCAAACATGGAGAAACGTAGCGGCTGGGTGGCGCAACGACGTTACCCTCGTCATCAACACAGGGATGCTGTGTTCAACTTCAGTGCCCCGTTAGCCAGATTGCAGTTCTCTTGGCCGGCGCTCAGGGTAGGAAAGTCCCGACCGGACCTTAAACACTTCTTCTTTCCTTCCCTTCTAAATGTTTTGTAATAACGATGTTTTCCAAAACGTGTGTTGCTGCAATACGTTGAGGATACGGCGCGTGTTGTGTGTGAATTGTCTTGTCACTGGTATAGCTTCTCTCTCCATAGAAATCGGGTTATTGTTACATGTGTAAAAATGATCTGGTTAGTTGTGATGAGAACATGTGTGTTCATGTAACGTGAACTCACAACTAAGGGGGTTATTTAACCTATAAAGCTATGCTTAGTGACATGTGAGTAAGGAATGGATTCTTTTCTCAGCCTGTAATGACAATGAACAGTGTTCACATATTAACAGGGTTACCTGTTCAACTTGGTCGTATCAAGGGTAAGGAAGGAGGGGTGATTCCCCCGGTTCCCTGGGGCTTCCCCACCCTCCTCTCAGACATGTTGTTTACAATATATTGTGTCACTGTGTTTGTGGGGATACGATGTAACACTCAGCTTAATTGCTGGGGTTGTGCTAATCGCTTGAGAAACTATATTTTCCTAAAGAAAAGATTGTTTGGTCACTTATCGTGTGTGCTTAGCAAGGCCTGTGGCCAATAGATAATCGAGGATTCTGTATTCTCTCGTTATGAAAAACGGCGTTCCTCTGTAGCAAGAGTGTACTTTTGCCATTTTTTGTTGTGATAAAGGGTTGTGTGTGTCTTGTGATCTACAACTGGGTTAGGTTTGGCCACAGAAGCACATATGTAAGTCTGGTACCGGGGCTCTTAAAGGGGGCCCTCTCTATTCTGTGTTTTTTCCTTAGTAAAAATCAGATAGCAGGTTAGCACATGAGCTATGTGAAGCTGTTACACACTTCATGTAGCTGACTATGACTGTGTCATACTCTTTTTTGTCATTACATCGTATCATGGGTGTGGGGTCGTAAAGGGGTGAACTGGTAATCCTTTCCTCCCCTTTTCTGATTGGTCAGGGGTTAAAACCTCCTGTCCTTCAAGGTTCCTGTCACGTTGCTGTTCGGCACGTTACAGGGTAAGAGGGGGAGAGGGGGGGGAGGGAGTTTCCTGGTCCCACGCCCTGGAAGATTTGGTGTGAGCACCGCAGAAATTCCCCCGCCATAGAGTACGTCACTGTGCGCGTCTCTGTTGGTAAGACTTCCGTGAGTTGTTCAGGTCCATGTTATGGATCTGTTTCAGGGAGTTGTCAGAGCTGTTGGGCCACTGAGCACGGTCCAAATGGGGACCGTCTGGGTGACGCCCTCTTTTCATGTTTTAGATCGACACGCATACCTACCCCCTCTTCTGGAGTGGGCATGTCGGCGTGGTTAGGACACGGGACTGGTCTGGTCGCGCTGGTCCAGGTCAGTTAACCCGTTGTCCGCCGGGGATGCAGATCTGCTGTTCTGGTACCCTGAGGGACTTGTGCTTTTTTCGGGGGGAAAAATGCCGGGTTGGTCCGGGTGTCACAGGGTTAGGCGTTATGGAGACCCTTTGTTGGGTACATGTTGTACTCTGCACTATCATAATGGCTTACGGCCATACCAACCTGTACACGCCCGATCTCGTCCGATCTCGGTAGCTAAGCAGGTTCGGTCCTGGTTAGTACTTGGTTGGGAGACCGCCTGGGAATACCAAGTGCGGTGTGCTTAGGGCTGGTTCTCCATTCTTTTCGCTCCTCTCTCACACGTGGCGAAGAGGGGGCTGTTGGGGTGGTCTTGGACCTCCTCTGGTAACCCTGTGCTTCCCGTGCCGCCGGGCCCGGTCCGAAGTAAAGTTTCGTTGATAACGTAGGCCAGGGATAACCCTTTTTTCTTGAGGGGTTATAGGAACAACCATCATCTGTACCACGAGGGTGGTTGATTCCCTGGTGTGTTGGAGCAGAGTCAACTCCCGGGTTACCCGGTTGAGTGTGCCCCTGCACGTTCATGATGTCTGCCAATCATGTCAGCCTTCTCTGCCTCGACCCCTCTGGGTGGGTTTTTTTTAATGGAGGCTTTGTCATGGTGATCAACAACGCCAGCATACGCCCCTTCCGCCGGGGGGGCTGTTTTCAGCTGACTCCTTTGGCGCCTGTCTCGTCCGCAGTGCTCCAGGTTCAGGTTACAGCCTGCTGCCTGGTTTCCCCGGTGCGCTGCCTGCTTCCGTTGGTTAACCTTTTTGAGTGCTTATGGCCATGCTGACTGCCTGTTCTGCAGGGTCAGTGTGCCAGGTGGTGTGCTATTGGGGGGAAAGGGCCCGCTCTTGGAGGGGCCTTATCCGAATACGCTGGCGATGTGGGGGGCGGTGTCACTAAATGACCACCTGGTGGGGTCTTGATGCCTGGCGTCATTGACCTCTCCGGGCCCCCTTTTTCCAGGGGATCCAGTCCCTTCGGTGGGTCTGGGTCTTCCTTCGCGCTCCGCTGCTACAGCCTTGCCACGGGGTTGGGTTGCTCTTGACCCCGTGATTTTGGGGGCAGTAACGAGGTTTGTTCCTTCCGTTCGTTCCCAGGTGGCATGCGGGTTGTGCGTGTGTGTAGTCGTGGGGTCAAGCCACGGTCTGCTCACCCTGTGCGTTGAGTTGCTTGAGTGCCTCTTCGCACGGTCGGATCCGTCTCCCTCCCGTAAACCTCCAATAGAGGGGGTATCCTCCATTAGGGAGGGTCGGGGGGCTCGGTCCTCCCCGGTCTGATGGTTGTGGGGGGCCTCAGCGGCGTGTATTTGTCGGGCTATGGCTCCCGCTCAGCTCCTGTTATGCAACTGGTGCTGAGCGAAGCCATAACGACACAGAACGTAAGGTTATGTATATAACCCAGTTCTGTGAGTTATGGTGCGCTCAGCACCAGGACGCTGCTGCGGCCCTTGATTTTTAATTGTGGTGAAATTTGTTGGGAAGGAGATGAGTGTGTGGCCCCACCCCTGCTTATGAAGGTAAGCGGATGGGGGTGTGGTCAGACGAATGCTGGGATGTAAAGGTACATGGTGGAATTTTTTATTCAGTGCATATCCACTGAAGTGAGATATTATGCAACTGGTGCTGAGCGCACCATAACTCACAGAACTGGGTTATATACATAACCTTACGTTTTAAAGGCCAACTTGCAGGTTGTATTTTTGTTCAATAAACAATGTGACTAGGCCAATGCTGACTTTCATGAAGAGGGGGGAATTTTTTTTTCGAAATTTACCCAGTTTTAGTGTTTTTATCAAACATTTTGTCGACCAAACAACAACCTCCACGCACATGCATATTTTAATCCATGTTTCATAGCGTGCGTGTGTCATCTTAATGATGACGTCACACCAGGTGCAGGGCAGCAGGGGCTCTGAGAGTCACAGCAGGTAGTGGCAGGAAGCGAGCCGAGGAGCTAGTCTCTGTTTCACCTAACACTATTGCTCCGTGATCATAGCCATTCATCTCTAAAGCTAACCACTATTTGTAAAAGCCACAACCACGTTACCATATTTGTAATAATGTAAATCATTGTGTCGTTGTACATATTGTGTTTATAACGTTAGTAGCTAAGTTAGCTAGCTTGGTAGCCAGCATTCTCGAAACTCCTAACATGGCCCGATTTAAAATGGTTCTCTCCTCTTTGTATACCTTTGTCCTCACAAGTATTCTGCCAGGGAACTTATGGACACGACAATAGTAGTAGTTATAAGTTGTTTGAGCTTGTAACGTTAACGTTAGTTAGCTAATAGCTATCGTGGTAGCCCCTTTCGTGACTGTGATGCACCGAGTGCTATCCGAGGGGACTGCTATCGTATTAACATGCCGCGACGTGTAGCTTGCTAGCCGGCATGATGCGTGTGCAGTGCTTTGCCCCACAGTTCTGAGAAGAGGACCTGCACATTTTACTCGTTCCCAAAACTCTTTTACATGCACGAGAGTAGACATAATGCTAACGTTAGCGGGGTAACGTTAGCCAGAGCCATATAGCCAGCTTGATACTATGACCCGGGGATAAGGCGACAGCCCACAGACCAGTAGCGCTGCTGTACTGAACAACAGGCTGCCTAGTGGTACATGTAGTTCTTTTTTTACGACATTAAAAACCTTATAACTACCTTGTTTCAACCAGTTGTAGCTGGTCCATCAAAGTCTCTGACGATTAAACCCATTTGCGTCTTGTAAGGCGTCCATTTGGATCAAGGAAATAGCTTTCTGCACTCGTCAAACTCCATTGTAGTGGATCAGAAGTAGGGAAAGTTACCTGGAGTGACGTCACGGCCCTGCTAGCGTCTGATAAGCTTTTAGATTTGCACCGTGCATGTTATTCGTGCATGGACCTTTTTAACCCTTTCTGAGTGGCATTTCCGGCGTCAAATGGAAAAAAATAAATAATGAAATTAGATACCAATGATGTAAACTACCCATACTTGAAGAGTAGGGTTTAACCTGCAAGTTGGCCTTTAATGAATGAATGAATGAAAAATTTATTAACAGATTGCAGAATGGGTACAGTGCAGTACAGCTCAATACATACAATTGTTAAGGGGATGCAGACCAGAGAAAGACTTTCGTCTTGTTTACACCAGGGTCCCCCATTTCCAATTCATTGTAGTTAACACTGCACTACTACCAAAACTGAGGCTAAAACAGAATTAAGACAAATTTCATTGTTGTATATCATTAATATAGGAGTATTTATTAATATAGCTATGATAATCCAAACCAAAATGAACCCACTAACTACCACTACTACAAAAATAGTAAAGGAAATATTAGTGTTCTATCTAATAAAACTAACCAAGCTGAAAGGAACTCTGTTTCCTCCTTGTGGGAAATACACATTTCTGCAGGAGAGAAGATTGATATAATATAATATCTGTGTCAGTTTTGGAGTAGATGGAAGTTGCACGCTTAAACAACGTGTAAGCTAACAGTAAGCTAACAGTCTTGTGCTAGCCAGATTTTTTCAGCTGACTTCTACTTTCCTTTCCTTACATGAATCAACGGAAGCCATGATGATTATGACCCGTCTTCCAGGGCATTTCGTTGACGAACAGCAGTAGGGGTTTTAAACAGGCTGGGACCGGCTGGGAATTAGAATAGGAGCGCAAATGCTTATCATAGGTGAATGAGCACAATGCTATAGGAATAGAAATATTGCATCCACCTAGAAAATGGCGGAAGAGGGGGAGCTGGAGGGGCACATCTCTGCACTCGTCCTCTGTGTGTGTGTGTGTGTGTGTGTGTGTGTGTGTGTGTGTGTGTGTGTGTGTGTGTGTGTGTGTGTGTGTGTGGGGGGGGGGTCGGGGGGGGGGGGGGGTCAATAAGCATGTTGTGTTGAGAGGTTCTCACAGACCAACACTCACAGTATTCTCTCAGACAGAGGTCTACTAATCCATGTATCCGAGTGCAGCACACAAACACACACACACACACACACACACACACACACACACACACACACACACACACACACACACACACACACACACAGATACACAGAGGCAGCAGTCGCGGTGCTGATGTAAGCACAATGCATTTTTAAACAGCTGGAATTATTAACCTACACATGCTCTCTCTCTCTCTCTCTCTCCCCACTCTCTCCCCTCCCTCTCTTTCTCTCTTTGGGAGATGTCAACTGTCTATCTGTCAACAACAGCTTTATTGCGGTGGAGGTTTGGAGTTTCTGTGAGAGTAAAGAAGGTCCCTAACACTTTTGTAATGTTACAAACAGAGGTGGAAAATGTAGACTATTAATTTAAAAAAAGTAAAAGTAGAAATACGTTGATAGCATGGTAACCTGGTAAAAAGTACTTTTAATTCACTGGACATTTAATGCATTCATTACTCATCTATAAATGCGAATAAAATAACAAGGTCATACATTCATGACACACTATTATATAACTCCATTATGAACATGACGGTACATTCAGAATCATACTTAAGTACAGTATGTGTGTATAGATGTGTTAAGCTATACTTTCCACTGCTAGTTAGAGAGAGACAGAGAGAAGTATAGTCTGTAAAAGGTATATGGGTCATTCTACCAATTTGTTCAAAACCAATCGGTACCAAACCACTTGGCACTTTGAAATACATGATGATGAGTTTACAAACAAATGGATTTCATTAATTGCAAAACCACTTTTGTCATATCCCGCCTTTTTTTGTCTCTGTGTAGAAGGTGCTTTCTACACAGGTCGTACAGAAAGAAGCCGGAGGGATCACCTTGCCGAGCATAAATATGCTATTAGAACTAGGAATCGCCACTACCCCATGGCTAGGCATTGTAATGAATATCACAACGCCTTCGTTGCTCATGGAAGGCATCAGACCTTTGATCAGGGTGGGTGACAGAATATGCTGGGCTGACCCCTATTAGTCGGTCGAAAGGAGCCGTAGTCGACTGGCCAACCTCTTAGTCTAATATATATAAAAAAATAAAAAATAAATTATAATTTGTTTTTTTTTATTTTTTTTTATCATTCTTTCCAAAAGAAAAGAGGCCTAGAAGCGTGGCTAACGCTAATGGCACGCATACCAGAGGCTAACTGCCTACGAAAAAAGGCACAGAGGCACTGAAAGAGGATTTCACCCTTCTAATGAACACACTAGAGCAGGGCTATTCAACTAAATTGTTCAGGGGGCCACATTGTCAGAAACCCAAGGGGCCAGGGGCCGGACTGCCACGGCGCCTCCCCGTGCTATGAATATATGTACACTTGACACAACACGCAACCACATTTTCACAACTTTTATTTAACTACATTGCAAAAGTAGTATACTTTTCAAAAAAAGTGCTTCATTTATGTGCCACATCTGCAACATCTCCTGCAAAAAGTCCTTCATTTATGACTGTGCAACAACTGCAACATCTCCTCTTCAACATTTCAATATAAAAATAAAATAAAAAACAAACAAGTGCATGATGTGCATCTGAACATTCTAACATCAACACTTGAACAAAAAACACATTTATAGTGCAGCTGAGCTTATGAAAAAGTGCTTCATGTCTGTGCAACAACATCAAATCACAGCATCTTATTAGCACTTATTGTCCACTCTTAACTCTCAAACATCAGGGGGGTGCGGGGCAGACAAGCCTACTTACACACATCTAATGAGAGAGATTGCACTTCTTTGACTGGGCAATGGCAGAGAAAGAGGGTTCATAGGAAGTGAGGGCTACCCGCAAACAGTGATGCAAATGCTCATTTGTCAAGGAGGCACGGTTGCTTGTTTTAATGGCATTCATGTGAGAGAAACTGGATTCACAGGTGTATGATGGTGAGCCAAACATTGTTAGCACAGATATTGCCAGCATTTTTATTTTGGGGAATGTGTTGACATGAATACACTTTATCCAAAATGTTGTGGTTGATTCATTCTCAAGTGTCTGCTTCAGAGCAGATGATGCTTGCATGTCAATTATTTCAAGTTGCAGGAGACCTTCATCAATGTGAAGTGATGCAAGGAACTCTTGTCCTTTTGTGGAAATAGCAGCTACATTGGCAAATGGGTTGCTCACAAAATGCATCAATTCTCTGGGCATGTCAAATTCATCAAATAGACTTGCAAAGTTTTCCCTCAATTTATCAATGAAATCTGTCATTAATTGAGTGACTTTTGGCTCAATTGTGCGTGTGAACGTTGACATGAAAATAAAAAAGTTAAAAAAAATTAAATAAAAAATATTATTATTATTATTATTTTTTTTTTTTATTATCATGTAATCTTTTGCGGGCCGGTCAGAATCATCCCGCGGGCCGGATCTGGCCCGCCCGCCGCCAGTTGAATAGCCCTGCACTAGAGTCTAGACTAGACAAATATCAAGATGTATCCATCAGTGGACCAATTGCATGCTTTTGCAGAGGACAAGAAGTCTTCAGTCGACTCCTTCAGACATTAAGCACCCCCCAGCCCAAATGGAATGATAAATATATATATATATATATATATATATATATTTTGTTTTTCAACCAATAGTCGCCTAACGGCAAATTTTGGCCAATCATAGTCGACCATCCAAATCCTTAGTCGGGGACAGCTTATAAAGGGAAACGTTTTGGGTCCACCGTCTAGATGCATTACATTAGCCTGGTCTTAGTTCTCCTTTTAATGCTGTAGTGTACACATACACTATTCTAGTGGTCAAACAACAGAGTCCCTTACGTCTAAGTAAAGTCTACCCGTCATTACATTTTCTTCTTGTTGTTGGTCACTAAGTTGATTGTGGGTACTGTATTATCTGTTCTGATACTGTACATTCTGACTGGTCATTGTTTATTTTCTCTGGCCTCTAGCTTTGCTGGATATCTTTTCCACAGTCATTTAACTTAACTTGTTGTGTATTTTTGTGTATTTCCCCCCCTTTTTGCAATTTCATCTTATAATCTGTTCCACCTGCCAGGCCATTATCCGGGTCATGTGACTGCCTCCTTTTGCCCTGATATGTTTAATTGACTTCCTTCCTCTGTGTCGTTGTTGAAATGGAGTGCGTGGAACATCCTCCTTTGTCCAGTGGTTGGAAATATCTTTTCCCCCAAACGTTCTATGTATGAAAATAGTATATTTCTATTAATTGTACAGTTAATTCTCATATTGTATTTTCAGACAGTTTTGGAATATTCTCCTCTCCCAAAATATGTATTAATATATTTAAATTAAGAATGGTTATATTGACCTATTAAGATGTTGTTAAATATACTTTTGGATAATTTTCACAGGTAAATTAATAACAATTACAATGTTCAAGGACAAATGTGAGTAGCAATCCTGTATAAATGTAAGGATATATTAAACTATATGGCCTTGTACATAATTATTATTATTTTTTTTTTTTAAATGGCCGTCGATTTATTTAGTTTTTTTTTGTCAGACCATTGGATTTTATTGATTGAACATTTTATTAACAGATTGCAGAATGGGTACAATACAGTACGGCTCAATACACACAATTGCAGACCAGAGAAAGACTTTTGTCTTGTTTACATCAGGGTCCCCCATTTTCCAATCACATAACATATATGACATACATGACATTTTCAGTCACTGCCAGAATCAAAGACTGTTGAATGGATGTGCATTATTGTATTGTGTGTGATGACTGAATAAGACTACTACTACTACTTAACAATTTGTAATTTACGAGATTCATTGTATTTTGAATTAAATCCTTCTTTGTAAAGGGCATAAAGTTGATGATTCTGATCAAAGGAATGAAGGATTCATTGGTTTTAACCAAACACTATGATACCATGTTTAGGTACAAACACCCCAATGTTTCGGTCTTGACTGCACATTTTTGATAGTGACAGTAATGTTTCAGTTGTGACCACACTATTTAGTTTTCCAAAGCTGAATCAGACTGTCAACACTTCATGTTATTAAAAATAACTAATAAATGTTACAGATAAAAAATTTCTACCTAAAGAAACAGATCTTACAATGTAGATGTTGGTGTTTTAAGACTTTATCCCTGTGTAAATGAACCATAAGAATTCACATACTGACACATTTTAATATTCATATTCATATTTTATTGTCACATCTTCCATTACTGTTACAGCATAGAGGAGTTAAATTATTTTGTTTTTGGCTCCTCTGCTTAGCAGCAACATCAACATGAAGTAGGACAAAAAAGTTCAGCAATAAAAAGTGTAAGAAATAGCAGCATAAGCAATGATAAGAATAGCACAAATTTACAATACAATAATCACAGTGTTATAATCACAGTGTGGTAGTGTCTGCAAAGTGGCATTAGAATGGCATTAGAATCAATGATAAAATAGGAGGTAGAGAATCTGTCACAGTGGTGTCAGGAGAACTGCCTCTCCCTGAACGTCAGCAAAACAAAAGAGATGATTGTGGACTTCAGGAGGTCGGGGGTCAAGGACTACAGCCCCCCTCAGCATCGACGGGGCACCGGTTGAGAGAGTGAACAGTTTCAAGTACCTCGGAGCCCACATATCCGAGGACTTGACATGGACCACACACATTGACAGTGTTGTGAAGAAGGCACGACAACGCCTCTACTTCCTCAGGCGGCCTAAGGAAGTTCCAAGTCAGTCAGAAGATCCTTAGGAACTTCTACTCAATAGTGTACAATAGAGAGCATCCTGACTGGCAACATCACCTCCTGGTTTGGGAATAGCACTGCACAAGACCGTAGCAGACTACAAAGAGTGACACGTTCAGCCGAACGCACAATTGGAGGGGGGCTTCCCACCCTCCAGAACATTTACAACAAGCGGTGCAGGGGGAAGGCTAAGAGAATCATCAAAGACTCCAGCCACCCGAACAACTGCCTCTTTGAACTGCTGCGGTCAGGCAAGCGATACCGGAGTCTTAAGGCGAGCACAGAAAGACTCAGAAGAAGCTTCTATCCCCAGGCCATCAGGCTGCTAAACGAACAATAAACACTATGCAACAACCATCAAATGCACACAGCACACACACCCACACGCACGCACACACTCACTTAAACAAACAACACACTGCAGCACCCACTCTCCACACTTTAGATCACACAAACACACTTTATATTTATTGATAAAGGATTTGCACTACAACTCGTACACCTACTGTAAATTGTACCTAAATTGCACCTCATCCCATCTCTGCCTTGCACTATATAGTATTGTATAGTAGTACACTGCATAGTATTGTATATTATATGGTAACTCAGTTACGTCTATTCTGCATCGAACATTGTACATATGTCCATACTGAACACTGTGACCTCATTTTTTACTTCTAATTTACATGCTATACTATGTTATTTTATTTCATACTTATCTTGTCTTGCACAGTCTCTGGAGCGTAACAGTAAGAAGCATTTTGTATAAAAGTATTCTGTACTTCTGTATGACAACTATTAAAGAAACTTGAACTTGAACTTGAAGTGCAGCATTATAGTGAGTCGTATAGCAAGTTTTTTAGTTGTTGTTTTTTTTGGGGGGGGGGCAATCTTTCTAAACTTAAAAACATGTTGTTTTGCGTCTATAATTAGCACATATTTGATATAATTAAAATAGAAAATAAACGAAATTTTTTAGGGACCTTTTTTACTCTAAGGAAAAGGAGCAGGTGCTCGAGCACCCTTTGGGTCCTATGTGTGTACGTGTCTGACGTCTAGCCTATATCTGACTCTATAAGAATACATTAAGCGCTGGACCCAAATACACGCGTCAAGCTTGTGTTTTGTAACTTCCTGACCGTAAGCTTGTTCACTTTCACAACAGGAGCTGTCAACACAGGGGACACTGAGAGGCTGTGTTTTCTTACCAAAAACTGCAAATTCTCCCTCATGTGTAGATACAAGCCCCCCACTTTGGCTGCAAGATGGATGACGTGAGTGGGACGATATTTCTCAAACACAGCCTTGGTCTGTGCAAGATCTCTGTAAAGCAATAGTAATATTGACATAGTATTAGATCCATATGCATACTTAACATTAGTCAGAAATCTCTCATTTGTTCATCCTTCTGTTAGGACATGGTGACACGTAAGACACTTGGGCCTAGATCCACAAAGAATGGATTGCACGGAGCAAGTTGCACCCTTACTTACAATTCATTATGAATTGAAAATGGGGGATCCTGATGTAAACAAGACGAAAGTCTTTCTCTGGTCTGCATCCCCTTAACAATTGTGTGTATTGAGCCGTACTGTATTGTACCCATTCTGCAATCTGTTAATACAATTTTCATTCAATCAATCACCGTGCAGATTGATTGATTGAATGAAAGTTTTATTTAAGAGATTGCAGAATGGGTACAATACAGTAGGCTACGGCTCAATACACATAATTGTTAAGGGACTGCAGACCAGAGAAAGACTTTTGTCTTGTTTACATCAGGGTCCCCCATTTTCCAATCATCATAACATATATGACATACATGACATTTTCAGTCACTGCCAGAATCAAAGACTGTTGAATGGATGTGCATTATTGTATTGTGTGTGATGACTGAATAAGACTACTACTACTACTTAACAATTTGTAATTTACGAGATTCATTGTATTTTGAATTAAATCCTTCTTTGTAAAGGGCATAAAGTTGATGATTCTGATCAAAGGAATGAAGGATTCATTGGTTTTAACCAAACACTATGATACCATGTTTAGGTACAAACACCCCAATGTTTCGGTCTTGACTGCACATTTTTGATAGTGACAGTAATGTTTCAGTTGTGACCACACTATTTAGTTTTCCAAAGCTGAATCAGACTGTCAACACTTCATGTTATTAAAAATAACTAATAAATGTTACAGATAAAAAAATTCTACCTAAAGAAACAGATCTTACAATGTAGATGTTGGTGTTTTAAGACTTTATCCCTGTGTAAATGAACCATAAGAATTCACATACTGACACATTTTAATATTCATATTCATATTTTATTGTCACATCTTCCATTACTGTTACAGCATAGAGGAGTTAAATTATTTTGTTTTTGGCTCCTCTGCTTAGCAGCAACATCAACATGAAGTAGGACAAAAAAGTTCAGCAATAAAAAGTGTAAGAAATAGCAGCATAAGCAATGATAAGAATAGCACAAATTTACAATACAATAATCACAGTGTTATAATCACAGTGTGGTAGTGTCTGCAAAGTGGCATTAGAATGGCATTAGAATCAATGATAAAATACTGTATCTCTACACTTTACCATATGACAGACACCACATAGGTGTAGTGTGTGGAAATCAGCATCAGAAACGGTGATAAAATAGCACTAGATTATCACACTAGTCACAGGCAGGTAGCCGGTCGTTAGTGTATTTGTTCATGAGTCTGACTGCCTGGGGGAAAGAACTGTCCCCGAGTCTGCTGGTCTGGGCCTTGAGGCTGTGGTACTGTTTGCCGGACAGCATCAGCTGAAAGTGTTTTGTGGCTGCAGGTCCTTTAATAATCCTGCAGGCTTTGCTGACACAGCATCTGTTGTATTATCCTGGATGGAGCGAAGCCTCATGTCCACTGATGTTCAGGGCTGTTTGCACAACCTTCTGTGGCGCTTTGCATTTGAGGGCAGAGCAGTTTCCAAACTTGGCAGTGATGCATCCAGTCAGGAGGCTCTCGGCTGTGTCTCTGTAGAAGCCTGTAGGATCTGGGGCTTCAGCCGCCTGAGGTAAAAGAGGCGTTGTTGTGCTTCTTCACCACCTGGCAGGTGTGCTCGTCCCAGGTGAGGTGCTCTTCTTCACCACCTGGCCAGTGTGCTCGTCCCAGGTGAGGTCCTCTTCTTCAACACCTGCAGGTGTGCTCGTCCAAGGTGAGGGCCTCTTCTTCACCACCTGGCAGGTGTGCTCGTCCCAGGTGAGGGCCTCTTCTTCACCACCTGGCAGGTGTGCTCGTCCCAGGTGAGGTCCTCTTCTTCAACACTGGCAGGTGTGCTCGTCCAAGGTGAGGGCCTCTTCTTCAACACCTGGCAGGTGTGCTCGTCCCAGGTGAGGTGCTCTTCTTCAACACCTGCAGGTGTGCTCGTCCCAGGTGAGGGCCTCTTCTTCAACACCTGCAGGTGTGCTCGTCCCAGGTGAGGGCCTCTTCTTCAACACCTGGCAGGTGTGCTCGTCCCAGGTGAGGTGCTCTTCTTCACCACCTGGCAGGTGTGCTCGTCCCAGGTGAGGGCCTCTTCTTCACCACCTGGCAGGTGTGCTCGTCCCAGGTGAGGTCCTCTTCTTCAACACCTGGCCAGTGTGCTCATCCCAGGTGAGGGCCTCTTCTTCAACACCTGGCAGGTGTGCTCGTCCCAGGTGAGGGCCTCTTCTTCACCACCTGGCAGGTGTGCTCGTCCCAGGTGAGGTGCTCTTCTTCAACACCTGGCAGGTGTGCTCGTCCCAGGTGAGGTCCTCTTCTTCAACACCTGGCAGGTGTGCTCGTCCCAGGTGAGGTGCTCTTCTTCAACACCTGGCAGGTGTGCTCGTCCCAGGTGAGGTCCTCTTCTTCACCACCTGGCCGGTGTGCTCGTCCCAGGTGAGGTCCTCTTCTTCACCACCTGGCCGGTGTGCTCGTCCCAGGTGAGGTCCTCTTCTTCAACACCTGGCAGGTGTGCTCGTCCCAGGTGAGGTCCTCTTCTTCACCACCTGGCCGGTGTGCTCGTCCCAGGTGAGGGCCTCTTCTTCAACACCTGGCAGGTGTGCTCGTCCCAGGTGAGGTGCTCTTCTTCAACACCTGGCAAGTGTGCTCGTCCCAGGTGAGGTCCTCTTCTTCAACACCTGGCAGGTGTGCTCGTCCCAGGTGAGGTCCTCTTCTTCAACACCTGGCAGGTGTGCTCGTCCCAGGTGAGGTCCTCTTCTTCAACACCTGGCAGGTGTGCTCGTCCCAGGTGAGGGCCTCTTCTTCAACACCTGGCCAGTGTGCTCGTCCCAGGTGAGGTGCTCTTCTTCACCACCTGGCAGGTGTGCTTGTCCCAGGTGAGGTGCTCTTCTTCAACACCTGGCAGGTGTGCTCGTCCCAGGTGAGGTGCTCTTCTTCAACACCTGGCCAGTGTGCTTGTCCCAGGTGAGGGCCTCTTCTTCACCACCTGGCAGGTGTGCTCGTCCCAGGTGAGGTCCTCTTCTTCAACACCTGGCAGGTGTGCTCGTCCCAGGTGAGGGCCTCTTCTTCAACACCTGCAGGTGTGCTCGTCCCAGGTGAGGTCCTCTTCTTCAACACCTGGCAGGTGTGCTCGTCCCAGGTGAGGGCCTCTTCTTCAACACCTGGCAGGTGTGCTCGTCCCAGGTGAGGGCCTCTTCTTCAACACCTGGCAGGTGTGCTCGTCCCAGGTGAGGGCCTCTTCTTCACCACCTGGCAGGTGTGCTCGTCCCAGGTGAGGTGCTCTTCTTCACCACCTGGCAGGTGTGCTCGTCCCAGGTGAGGGCCTCTTCTTCACCACCTGGCAGGTTTGCTCGTCCAAGGTGAGGTGCTCAGCAGTGGTGCAGTGGCAAATTGACAGTAGGTCAAACGCTCCGCGCGCGTGCGCGCGCATGCACAGTTTTTTTTGGCTGCTCTCGTCCTGCAGCTGGATACTATTGCCTCACAGCGCGGCCGTCAGCGCGCGGCCCAGAGAGCGCCGCTGGCTCTGCGGCTGCATGCTTCTCCGGGAGTCCGGTTGGATAATGCCATGTAAAAAGCGATTGCGCGTACTTCCGCCTCAGTGACCGAGGTATAACGCCGTTATACCGAGTTATACCAGCACTGCACCACTGGTGCTCAGTGATGTGAACATAGAGGAACTTGAAGCTGCTGACTCTCTCCACAGCAGACCCGTTGATGTTGATGGGGTCCAGCCTCTCTCACCCTCCCCTGTAGTCCACAACCAGCTCCTTGGTCTTGTCAACGTTGAGAGAGAGGTTGTTCACCCAGCACCATTGTGCCAGGTTGTCAACCTCTTTCCTGTAGGACGCTTCGTCATTATTGGTGATTAGGCCTATCACTGTTGTGTCATGGGCAATCTTAATCACCATGTTGGAACTGTGAGTGGCTACACAATCGTGGGTATATAGGAGGTAGAGGAGGGGGCTCAGGACACAGCCCTGGGGGGCTCCTGTGTTGAGGGTCAGAGGGGCTGAGATGTTACCATCCTCACCACCTGGAGTGCTGGTTGCTGGGTTTGGTGTGGAGTCGGGTGTCAGTATGATGACAGCATACTTCCTGATCAAAACTGTAGGGGTGTGGACCGTGTGGCTAAAATCATGAGTCTCAGCCCACAGACTAAAACCTACACTGTTTTGGTTGTGACATGAAAATGGACAACATTTCTTACATAAAGCTTCATGATTTACAAAAATAAACATATTAAAAGTATATTATAAAGTATATCAACTTCCGGTTTGACGACAGTATGTGACAGTCGCATTTGTCACAAGCTCCGCTCCAGTTTTTGTTAATTTCGCTTAAAAACCTACTTTATACAACACTAATGTGTTTAAACCTCGACGTATATATTAACTAAGACCTTCAACTAACTATATCAATAGGGAAAACGAACATGCGAGGAAAGAAAGATAGTACAAAGAGCCGTGAAGCAGATACTCCAACGGTAGACGGTGCGGTGACGCGCTCTACAGTGAAGGAGAAAGCAGAAGCTATAGAGAATAAAAAGCTCGACAATCTCATGGATTCCAACATTCCTACGACCTCATCCGAGACAGACATGGAGAGTCCTTCTCCCGATTTCAAAACGCTGACAGCTCTGATAAAGATCTTAACCAACAAGGTTAATGATATAGCCAGAGCGGTTGAGAGAGCCGAAGCTAATGCTATCGCATTTAAGTTAGCTATAGAGGCTAAACTTGAAGACATCAACGCACAGATTGTAGTACAATCCGATCGCATAACGGCAGTGGCAAATACTGTGACCGAATACTCACTGAAACAAGAGGAGAAGAATAAGGAAATATTTGATACTATCGCCGAAGTATCAAAGGAGATGCAACTGGGAGACAAACAGCTTTGGCAGATGATCCAGGACAACAAAGAGGAAAACTCGGTCAGACTGCTCGAAATCGAACGTCACGCCCGCAGACATAACCTCCGTATAGTGGGTTTGGATGAATCAGTCAATTGCACAGATGCCAAGTTTGCTGCAGTGCTAGTCGAAATTCTAGGTCCTGATATCCTACCTACAGAACCGATAGTGGACAAACGCTACAGAATTGGCACCGTAAACTACAACAACAACAACAACAACAACAACAACAACAACAACAACAACAACAACAACAACAACAACAACAACAACAAGGAAAGAGTGATCATTGCCAGTCTGAAGAGACACGATTATCAGGGAATCACGCAAGAAATGGGGAAAACTGATATACAAAGGGAAAAAAGTGTGGTTCTATGAGGACATGTGCAAAGAAGCCATAACTCTATACGGGCCCGCTACAAGGATGTAGTACACCGGCTATATGAGAAAGGTCTCCACCCCATCTTACGGTATCCAGCTATTCTTTCCATTGTGGAGGGAGAGGGAAAGAAATTCGTGCTACGTTCGCTTGAGGCGGCAGAAGATTACATGAAGAATATAAAAAGTGGATGACAAGATTCATCTTTCTTGGATAACTTCACAATTGCATGGACATCAAAAACGACATCATACAAGCTTTTGACAACATTGAGGGATAAGTAGTTTGATATAAAACGCTAAACAACATATATATATAGATTCATGGTAATATGCAGGTCATGATTTGATACCGACTATTTTGGAACATTCTAGAATTTTCTATTCTCTTTTTTTACTTGAAGGCTATGACTCATAATGGAATATACTGGAATACACTGGATTGATATTGATTCTATGACACAAGGAATGTACTGGAACATTATAACAACAATCTGCAAGTCATGAGCGGCTGACAGCATTCTGGAATACAATGCCTTTTTCAATGATGGCCCCGGAAAATAACAGCGATATGAGACTTGGTCATGAAATAGATGTGAAGAACAACAACCACCATAACAGATTAATGATCACTCATGACGGGAGACGATCTGCATACAAGTATTTAAAAATCTCCTTTTCATTTAGATGTGTAAACATGCAAAGTTATTTAAAAAAAAAAAAGAAAAATCAAGTAGTTAATCCCTGACTTTATGGGTTTCGATATCTAATTCTAAACATCATTATTTCTTATTCTTTATTTCTTTATTCTGAAATGTTCTAATCAATACATGTTAGTAGAAGGTTTAAAAAAAAGAAGAAAAAAAAGGTTTAAATGAGTATACTAATTGAGGTATATTTTTTATTTTGTTTAATTACATTAACTGGAGAGTGGCTTGGTCACAGGTGACATTCTATTAAATTAGAATTAAAAGGATAGATTCTATGGTATACATAGGAAAGCTTAGGATAAATTGCTCATTCTGGGCTGACCGGCGGTGCAGGATAGGAAGAAGTTGTACGCGAAGGAGGTATCAAATAGGTACCTTGTACGGCTCTGTAAGGGAGGGGGGATCAGGGGTTTATTTGTATATATGTATGTTTTTATGCTCGGCTCTCAATGGGACCTCAATCGTGGGATGTAAATCCATTGTGAATTCGCACTCCAGAAGTATTACCAACAACTACAAAACAATATGTATAGATTATGGCTAGTTTGAATATAATGATCTGGAACACCGGGGGAATAAATAATCAACATAAACGCAAAAGCGTGCTCACATTGATGAAAAACAAACAGGTCGATGTGGCTCTTTTAAGCGAAACGCACATTTTAATGGGAGACAAAGCTACGTTAGCGGACAACATATACCATAACATTAGTCACTCTTCCTTTGGAACGAGAACCCGTGGAGTTGCTATAGTCGTGAAACGGAAGTTGAATATTGAATTGAAGGGAGTATGGTCTGATGCAGATGGTCGGATAACCATAGCTAAGATTATACACAAGAATAGGAAAATAGCGGTATATGCCCCAAATCTATACGAAGCTAATTTCTACACTACACTTACCAGAACAATGTTAGACCTTCCAGAATACTCATTTATAATTGTTGCGGATTTTAATGCCATCTGGGATTCTGGGTTGGATAAATCTTATCCCACCTTTTCCAACGAACAAAAAAATTCATCTAATGCGTTAAAGGATTGGTCGAAGAATACAGGTGTAAATTATCTATGGCGATCACTCAACCCTACGACCCGGAAGTACTCTTGTCGATCAGCAAGACATAAAACACTTTCCAGAATATATTATGTTTTTGCAACCCCGAGACTATTTGATAACTATGACGTGGAGATGGTACCCAATGCATTATCAGATCACTGTTATTTACTCCTAAAAGGATAATTTGGTATACTGTCATCCCGAGCCCCAAGATGGCGATTTAACACGATACTGCTGAATAACAAGGAATTCATTACACAACTCAAAGAAGCTCTCTCAGTATTCCTACTAGAGAATGTGAAATCGGTGCCGGACCCTAGAATATTATGGATGTCGGTAAAGGGAATGATCAAGGATTTCACTGATAGCTTTTCCTCCAAAATACGCAAGAATCGATGCTCAAAACTGGCGGAACTGGAAACGCTTTATTCTACGTTATTTACTTCTTTACAATACAACGACTCGATTCGACTGGAAAATCAAGTTAATGTACTAAAAAAGAGATTAACGCCATTTATAAACAACAATCTGAAGTACAAATACGTAGCACAAGACAACAGCATTATTCTCAAGGTTCTAAACCAAGTCACCTACTAGCTATGCGATTAAGAGTTAACGCAAAATTTGCAGATATAACTACCATTAAAGCACAACAAGGACTTGTAACAGACACTAAAAAAATAAACGCGACATTCAAAGAGTTCTACTCCAACTTGTATAAATCAGAAACGACCTTCGATCAAAACAAAATGGACACATATCTTAATCAAATTAACCTCCCCAAACTTTCAGAGGATGACGCTAAACAGTTAGAAACACCCATCACACTAGAGGAACTCAGGAAGGCCATATCCGAAATGCAAAGTGGTATGGCTCCTGGAAGAGACGGTATCCCACCAGAAATGTACCTCTCATGCTGGGACATAATTGGACCCCTATTACTTAATATGATTTTATACTCAGTCAAGGAGGGGAACTTCCATAAGAACGACAATATTGCACTCATAACAGTCCTCCTTAAAAAAGACAAAGACCCCACAGAGTGCGGTAGTTATAGACCCTTAAGCCTCCTCGGAACCGATATCAAACTGTACTCTAAGGCAGTGCTTCTCAAACTTTTTCTGTCAGGCCCCCCTTTGGCGGACCAAAATATTTTGGGCCCCCCCCCCCTCGCCCCAACAAAATAGTCATGAAATGGGCCATGTTTAAATTTATTGAAACAACACCAATATCGTGACCTTTCAAATTGGCCCTATATTTTGTTTTCAGAGCTGTCATGGATGAAAAGCCAGCTTCACACAGATACTGTATGTGGTGCTGAATGGTATCAACACCTTAACTGCTGCATCATGAGATACTTGGTGGGCCATGAGATGAGATACTTGGTACTCAGCACCACACTCTGAAACTAGCTCTCCAGGTGGTATCAGATGAGATTTCAAAGAGTTCTTCCAAGAGTTTGGATGGAGATGTGTCAGGAAGCTTTGTCTCAATGTTGTCTGTAAAGTTTTTTTTTATCCAGAGTAACTTGGTGATCCTTTTCTGTGTTTTATTAAATAGTGATTTTCAGATTTTGAGAAATGGTATTTTCATGGAGAACAGTGCAGCTGCAACAGATAGCACTTTAGTGATAATTTTCTGGAATCCAATTTTTTTTTTTTTTTTTATAAATCTCAAGGCCCCCCCTGTCATGCCTCTGCGCCCCCCCTGGGGTGCGCGCCCCCCACTTTGAGAAACACTGCTCTAAGGTATTAGCCATCAGACTTCCAAAGCATATGACGTCTTTAGTTCATCCGGATCAAACTGGCTTCATAAGAGGCCGCTTGATCACTGATAACATAAGACGATTACTACACGTACTAGATGCCAGCAAGGACGACACCACACCTAAGGCGATGCTGTCCCTGGATGCAATGAAAGCTTTTG
This sequence comes from Notolepis coatsorum, assembly GCF_963971535.1. Taxonomy (NCBI): domain Eukaryota; kingdom Metazoa; phylum Chordata; class Actinopteri; order Aulopiformes; family Paralepididae; genus Notolepis; species Notolepis coatsorum. Next base: position 83,334,284 of record NC_140178.1, on the reverse strand, counting down.
ATAGGTTGGAATGGTCGTATCTATGGGCAGTATTAGAAAGGATGGGGTTAGGAAAAGGATTCATTGATATGATTAAAGTATTATACAAAGACCCATCAGCCATGATTACAACAGGTATAATCACCTACGAAATCTTTCCGGTATCACGCTCTTCTAGACAGGGTTGCCCTCTTAGTCCCGGACTATTCGATTTATCATTAGAACCTTTAGCACAATATATAAGACAATCCCAATTCATAGAACCAATCGTAATCAAGGGCACACAACACAAAATTAGTTTATATGCGGACGACGTAATACTGTTCATGCAAAACCCTAACACCGCAATGCCTCATCTTCTCAAGTTGATTGATGATTTTGGCGACCTATCAGGATTTAAGATAAATTGGCCAAAGTCGGCTTTCCTTCCACTCAATGCCCCTGCAAAAAATATACTCCTTCCAGAAGAAATACCAATGGTTAAACACTTTAGATGTTTGGGAGTTGAAGTATTCCCTACCATAAGCCAAACGGTGAAGCACAATTACATAGAAATCCAAAATAAAATAAAATACGACTTTGACAGGTGGTCAAAACTTAAAAACTCAGTACAGGCACGGGTTTCAATAGTTAAGATGGATGTCTTACCTAGAATCAACTTCATCAGCTCAATGCTACCGTTACCCCCTCCAGATGGTTACTGAAAAAAATTACACTCTTCCGCATACAAATTTATTTGGAATAACAAACCACCACGTATAAAAAGATCCACCGCACAGAGAAACAAAGCCGACGGAGGTATGGCATTTCCAGATTTTTTCCACTATTTTAAGGCGTACACTTTAAGACCACTGACAACATGGTTTTATCCCCAAGCATCAGTATCCTGGAGGAATTTAGAAGTAAATATAGTAGCACCACATAGACTGCAGGACATAGTATACACCAAATTATCAATTAAGCAATGCGAACTGAAATTTGGCCCCATTATTACTCATACATTCCGGATATGGCGTGATACACAAAAAAAAATATTCTAACCCACATAAATGGCATAATCATACTCCCTTATTCAATAACAATGCACTCCTGATTGGAAAACGACCTATAAGATTCGATAGATGGGAAAAGCAGGGCATACACACATTAGGAGATGTTTTCAACAAACAGGGTTTTTGTAGTTATGAGGAAATACACAAAAAAAATTATCTCACCGGTTCTACATATTATTTTTACGCACAGTTATTGTTATGTTTGAAGGCTCACGGTGTTCCATTAAGGATACCAATTGTACACCACAGATACCACAAATTCTTCTATGAAAGAGAGACATCGAGAGGTTTTGTATCAGATTTTTATCATCAATTACTAACGTCCTCGTATGAAATCCTCCACCTAGAATCAGTCTGGAGGAGGGATATACCAGACCTGGAGATAGATTTTGATTGGCAAGAAGCCTGGGCAAATGTTCGACTTGCATCAAGGAACCCAGACCATCAACAAATCAATCTTAACTATATTCATAGGACATACTTGACCCCTATAAGACTGAACAGAATGGGTATTAAACAAGACTCCAAATGCTCCTTATGTACAAATGGGGACGAGGGGACATTTATGCACATGTACTGGGACTGCCCACCAGTTAAGATATTCTGGAAAGAAGTGACCCAGCAATTATCAAATCTCTTAACTCTGAATATACCTGTACACCCCTCTGTATTACTGCTGAATGATGTTGTTGAGTGTGCAGTACCTATACAGCTAAAGAGATTGGTTTTATCTGGTATCACAGTGGCTAAAAAGCTGATAGCATCACGATGGTTTCAACCGGAAAAAATGTGCCGGAAGGTCTGGATTCTTACATATCTCGATGTGATTTATATAGAAATATCTACAGCAAGAATTTTGGATCTCAATGAATCCAAAATGACAATGTGGTTAGAAGTGGTGGAGAGAATAAAAGATAGCATATAATGGCAATGCCTGGTTAGGAGCGAATGATAATGGATGGATTATCCAATGGGGGGTCCGGGGGGGGGTAGCGAGCAGGAGCATATGTATGTAGGGTATTAGATAGCAGGTATTAGGTGTATATCTTGTATAAGACATTTATCTAAATGGTGATTTCATTGGATGTGCACTGTTAATTAATGCTTGTATATCTAATTTTATGTTGTCATGTTTGTTTATGTGTTTGTATAAAAAATTATAAAAAAATAAAATACAAAAAAAGTATATCAAGTATAATATTATATAATTGTTTACTTCCCTTAAATTCACTGCCAATGACAAGTATACTCGTTATTTGATCGTTATTTCTTTTATTCGATATTTCTATTCATTATAGGCACACGGACTCGTGGGTTAACATGGGGAATCAGCCTGAGAATGTAAAAGTGCAATACCGGCCGTATCACGCTAGACGGCGGTATCGAGCACCCTTTATACCCTTGTATCTTTCTTCATGTTTCCTTGTCGGGCGAGGGCAGCCGTTCTGCCGGTTCCATCGAAGCGCGTCAAATAACCCCGATCCATATGTTGTGGTGGATTATGCCATGATGGGCCAAATGGACATTGGATATACCAGATGGCCATCAAACAATATTATTTTTGGAATACTCCAGATCACAGGTAAGAATGATCTGACGTAAATTTTAGCTTGATCCTGCAATGCTTTTACAACGATCGGGCTGATAAGCGTTTTTAGTGTTCAATGCGAATGCCGTTACTGACAATCAAATAATCAGAAACGACCCCCCCCCCCTTTTTTTTCATGCATTCATGATGGAACATAATACCTATGATATAGATTTGATTTCAGGATAATAGCGTATACAGGCAAGAAATGGCGACGTCTATAGTGGAATCGACATATAGGGCTTTAACTCAACGCATTTCATGAATTACCCTAGACCGCTCTAAAACCATACTTATATTCACCACGGTATAACACGGGAACGTATGGATGGAAAATTTTATTCTTTTTCACATATTGAACGATAGATAGGTGATGTCAAATGGGCCATAGTATTGTATCCATAGCTATAATATAGATAGAATATAGTTATAGCTCTACAAACAAGGTGACTCAGTCCTATCTTTTAAAGCGTGGCAATGCGACCACAGGGCCATGGCTAATCCCCGGCAGTCAATGAGTTAAGAAAGACATCTTTTTGATGGAAACAATTGCTAAATCTCAAATATTATTTGGGGTTTCAAACATCTAAGATTTTAATATTTAAATGCTTTGGTTGTGGGACTGCAGTTTGCACCAATCCATTGGAATGGCCCATTATATGGGGAAAGAGAGAGAGAGAGCAGGCAGAAAGCAAGGAAGGAGAGGAAGAAAGATGGAAGTAGGGAGGCAGGTGTGAAGGAAGGAAAAGATGGAAAGCGGTTGAATGAATGAAAGAAAGACAGATAAATAAAGAAAGAGAAAGAAAGACAGATGGATAAAGAAAGAGAGAGAAAAAGAAAGACAGATAAATAAATAAATAATGATAAAGAAAGAAAGACAGAAAAAGAGAGAATATAGACAGAGGAAGGGCTGGCTAGCTAACCTGGTGGTAAGTAGGCCAACTGTTTCAACAGGGGAGTCTACTGGGGATGAAGTCACCACAATATCTGTCCTGCCTCCTCTCCTCTCCTCTCCTCTCCTCTCCTCTCCTCTCCTCTCCTCTCCTCTCCTCTCCTCTCCTCTCCTCTCCTCTCCTCTCCTCTCCTCTCCTCTCCTCTCCTCTCCTCTCCTCTCCTCTCCTCTCCTCTCCTCTCCTCTCCTCTCCTCTCCTCTCCTCTCCTCTCCTCTCCTCTCCTCTCCTCTCCTCTCCTCTCTCTACCTCACCCTCTTCTAAAGCTACATCCATCTCCTTTCTATCTCCTCCGTTTCCTGTCGTTTCATCCAACATGTCCCTTTTTTTGTTTGGTAGCAGTGATGATTGCCTGTAACTTGGGCTCCGGCTCCATGTCTGCCTTTCTTTAGTCTTGTCTCATGTTCTGGTTCAGGTGAAGTTCACCCAAGATACAAAGAAACAGGTTTTTCCCCTTTCTCCCGGAGTGCTATCTATCCGCCCAGATAGTTTTGGTGAGACTTGTTTGGAGTTATCAGCCATATAGATTGTCTGCTGTCAATCCAATGCAATGTAACTAAATAGTCACTTAAAGCAGTAGAAATTACATTTGAACAGCAACATGACGTTTCATTCCAGAAATCCTACCACGGTTAGATTAGATTAGATGTATTGTCGTTGCACAAGTACAGAGTACAACAAAATTAAGTTGGCATCTAACCAGAGTGAAAATGAGCAGTAAAGTGCACTGCAGTGTACAGTATCACATGTAGGTATGTGGAGTATATATGACGAATCTACAGAGTAAATATGCTAATCTAATGTACAGTATGTACAGTATTATACAGTGTTACAAGTATGAACAAACCATACTAGCCAGAGGTTTAACTAATAAGAGTAGGTATGGAAATATATAAAGATATAGATAATACTGTATAGTGTACCGTGTATGTACAGTACATTGCTATCATACAGTGTTATATGGATAGACTATAGATTGGATATAGTGGTATAATGAAGGTAGTTATTAATACAATATATTAAGAATAAGACAGTTGTAGGCAGCATAGACAGTAGATAAATATGGATTGAGTATAGGCAACAGAGTTCAGAGTTCATACAGTATGGAGAGAGAGAGTGTGTGTGTGTGAGAGAGAGAGAGAGAGAGAGAGAGAGAGAGAGAGAGAGAGAGAGAGAGAGAGAGAGAGAGAGAGAGAGAGAGAGAGAGAGAGAGAGAGAGAGAGAGAGAGAGAGAGAGAGAGAGAGAGAGAGAGAGAGAGAGAGAGAGAGAGGGAAAGGGAGAGGGGGAGGGAGGGAGGGAGGGAGGGAGGGAGGGAGGGAGGGAGGGAGGGAGGGAGGGAGGGAGGGAGGGAGGGAGGGAGGGAGGGAGGGAGGGAGGGAGGGAGAGCCTTGGATGGAGAAGAGTGAGTGGAAGGTGTGGGGTGGGGGCAGGGTGGATGTCTGAGGAGAGAGGAAGGTTGAGTGGGGGCAGGGTGGGTGGATGTGTGAGTAAAGGAAGGTGGGGGCAGGGTGGATGTCTGAGGAGAGAGGAAGGTTGGGTGGGGGCAGGGTGGGTGGATGTGTGAGTAAAGGAAGGTGGGGGCAGGGTGGGTGGATGTGTGAGTAAAGGAAGGTGGGGGCAGGGTGGGTGGATGTGTGAGTAAAGGAAGGTGGGGGCAGGGTGGGTGGATGTGTGAGTAAAGGAAGGTGGGGGCAGGGTGGGTGGATGTGTGAGTAAAGGAAGGTGGGGGCAGGGTGGGTGGATGTGTGAGTAAAGGAAGGTGGGGGCAGGGTGGGTGGATGTGTGAGTAAAGGAAGGTGGGGGCAGGGTGGGTGGATGTGTGAGTAAAGGAAGGTGGGGGCAGGGTGGGTGGATGTGTGAGTAAAGGAAGGTGGGGGCAGGGTGGGTGGATGTGTGAGTAAGGAAGGTGGGGGCAGGGTGGGTGGATGTGTGAGTAAAGGAAGGTGGGGCAGGGTGGGTGGATGTTTGCGTAGAGGATGGTGGGGGCAGGGTGGGTGGATGTGTGAGTAGAGGAAGGTGGGGGCAGGGTGGGTGGATGTGTGAGTAGAGGAAGGTGGGGGCAGGGTGGGTGGATGTGTGAGTAGAGACAAGGTTACTCAAGGTCATTCACAGACCTGATTGTGAACAGTTTCATTGAGAACTATTTTCTACCTAAGTATCTAAATATGTCTGCAATTAAACTGTTCAACTGTGGATTATCGTGATACTGATTTCTGTAGACACGTAGCTGAATGTTTCAAATGTAATATTTGACGCTTTGACCTTCACAAAATAATCGCTATTTAGCGCCATTGTGTTGGAGTGATGGCAGACATCTCTATGGTGGAAAACTCCAAACACACCAACATTATCTGGATGGATAGCTAGCACTCCAGGGGAAGAGGAGATTGTTTTTGTTTGTGTGTATTATGAGTGAACTTCCCCTTTAACAGTTCTTAGTTTGATACTTTCATGATAAACCTTTGAAACTATGGGCATTTATTGTGTTTTTGTTTAATATTTACCAATATTCTGAGAATCCCTTTATTCAACCAATACAATAAGAGTACATGATTTGTCCTGTTGGTATTGGAGCAGACATAGCCTACACAAGACGAACCACAGCACCTGTAATGACCGTGTAATTGTAATGTAACAAGTCCGAATCAGACGACTAGTGAGCGCTCTGCATACATGATACATACACTTATGTTCTTCAGGCTGTGAGGAGAATGTGCTGCTGACCATTTTGGAGACAGGAGCTGAGCGTCCGGGATCTACAGTGTAGTTTACAATCAATACTTGTCACCGTGTCAGCATTCTGGCAGAACAGCCACTTCCTGGTTCCCTCCTAGGAGCAGTAGCCTACCTGAAAACAAGGAGGGGCATAATAAAATAATTATTTTGACCGTAAACAATGTCATGAGACTGGTACGGCCTACTGATATGAGAGAGTAACTTTGGGAATGTATGCTAGCAGTCGCAAAATCTGGTATCCAAGTGGCACTAAATGTATTGTAACCTGGAGGCATGACTTTGACTATACAGGTTGTTATTTGTGCAGAACTCATATTCTTCCACTGGAGGGGGGGGGTCTCTGTAGCCTACTTCCTAAAAATCTGATGCAACTAATCCTGTGAACCATTATACAACCAATCATGGTTGCTATTGCCCAGCTGGTCATTGAGGGAACACTAACTGCTAATGTGAAATGCTAACATGAAACTTGTATTGAAGTTGATACATCTATGCACAAAAACTATCATTATAACAAGATTGTTTAAGCTAAGAGTTGGTGTTTTGATTAAACAAGTTTTTGGCAAACCGGTAGGTGGAAAAAGAGAAAGTTAACCAGCTTGGGGGAAGACGTGAGGGGGAAAGAGGGCATGGCGTTCATAGATCCTTGCATTCTCAATGAGGGCAAAGGTGTAGGGATGCTGCTAAGACATTTTCATTGAAATAATTAAAAATCTTTGGTGGGAAACCATACCAAACTAATTTATATTCGATATCGATATACAACATTCTTAAGGTGTTAAAACAAGTATGGAGGGGATCTTTAACACTACAGTAAACGAACTAGCTGATATTGATCACAGATGTGGCCGGTATTACATCTAACCCTTTCACTGCCACTCTACCAAATGGTTAACCGATTCACTGTGACAATACAGAAGGTTAACCCTTTCACTGCCACACAACAAATGGTTAACCCTTTCACAACCACACTACATAAGGGTAAATAACCGTCTGTAGTGTGGTAGTGAAAGGGCTAAGATGTTCATCGTCCATGCTAAGGTGGCCCTGACATGGCAGAGCCCCACCCTGCTCTAAGGGTGCTGTACTGTGGGAAAACATGCACTCTGACCTCTCTTGAAGGGATAGAATAGGACAAGACACACACGCACACACCATTTTTGTGTTTACCTACAGTATCAAACTAGTACCCTCAAAAAAGAAAGGAAAAGCTAAACTGATGTTGAAGTGACCCATGTTTCTTACCTGCTTCATCTGCAGTATATACAATGAAATATCGATGCACATTAATATCCCAATATTATTTGGGATACTTGAGTGTTCAGTCTTTGAGTTGGTGTGTGTTTGACTGAGGTATGTTAGGTGGGTATGATGATTGACTGAGGTAGGTTAGGTGGTTATGATGATTGACTGAGGTACGTTAGGTGGGTATGATGTTTGACTTAGGTAGGTTAGGTGGTTATGATGTTTGACTGAGGTAGGTTAAGTGGGTATGTTTGACTGAGGTACATTAGGTGGGTATGATGTTTGTATTTGTATTTTGTATTTATTTATTAACACAAATAGTTAAAAAAAAACATAACAACCATATTGTGTAGGAGAAGTTTAGAAGCCTAGAGGCTTATCGAGAACTTCCCCTGTTTTGTAAAATCAAACATACAAAGATATACATAATTATTTAAAAAAATACCAGTAATACATTCAAAGGATATGTGTTAATACAAACATACATACACACAGTACATACATGCATATATACTGCATACATAATAATACATAACCACCCACCCACCTGCCTACAAACCTACCCACCCAGGTAAGTTAGGTGGGTATGATGTTTGACTGAGGTACGTTAGGTAGGTATGATGTTTGACTGAGGTACGTTAGGTGGGTATGATGTTTCACTGAAGTACGTTAGGTGGGTATGATGTTTGACTGAGGTACGTTAGGTGGGTATGATGTTTCACTGAAGTACGTTAGGTGGGTAATGGTATGTGAGCTATACACAATATTAAAATGAGAACGTAAATGGAATATTAGCCATTACCCATAATACTGTGTATGTAAATGCCTGCAGGGAAATGGGAAAGAGGGTAAAGGTGACTGTGAGAACATCATGAGGATGTCCTTGGAACAGCTGAACATACAATATCTGAGTAGACATGTACCAGGTGAAAGCTGACCCCCACCTAAAAGGACAATATACTGACCTTATGCATACCGCACCTTATGTGAATACTGTATACTTCAGAGCATATATTTTATCATTGATTATTTTTAGATTATATATTAGATTAGATTTAGACTATTGGATTATTAGATTATATATTGCATAAGCATTTAGCATTCTAGCATTTCGTTTTTTTTTAGATTATATATTAGATTAGATTTAGATTATTAGATTATATATTGTAACTATATTTATTGTAGGGCAAAATAACTGAGAGGGCATACATACCCTCATCTCGCACCTTGTTGCCCATATGCGCATGTCCAGAGTTAATTATACTGTATTATTGTTTACACTGCCTTTTTATTCTATTTAAATGTTTACTTCTCCACTGTACTATAATTCTGTGACCTGTACCTGTATGTCTTCTACTACCTGTACCTCCCCTCCCCCCTGCCCCGTGCGGCTATGATACCGAATTTCCCCAAGGGGATTAATAAAGGAATATTTTATTTTATGTAAAGTGTTACACTCAGAGCCATGTTCATTTGGTAAAATAACAATGTCTCTGGAAATTACTTTTAGTCATGGTTTCTCCAAAGAACCTTGTTGTGTTTTTTGGCAAAGCAGCTCAAGGACCGACTCGGTCATGTATTCTAGTGGGCATTGCTGATTGGCAACAGGGAAAACTGTTCATAGTTGCTTTGTTTAGGGAGGAAGGCAAAACCGCTCTCAAAGAGCACCTACGGGTGGCTGCAATTAGAAACTGGCCCCGGTAAATGTCAAAATTCTTCCCCTTTGGATATATATATTTTTATGATCTCTTTTTCTTACACAGTACTGTATATTTGTATGTCTTGTATGTCATAAATGTCTTGATGAATTGAAAATGGAGGCCTTATGTAAACAAGACAAACGTATTTTTCTGGTCTGCATCCTCTTAGCAGTTGTTTGTATTGAGCCGTACTGTATTGTACCCATTCTGCAATCTGTTAATAAAGTTTTCAATCAATCAATCAATCAATCAATCAATCAAATCAATCAATCAATCAATGGGATACTTATTTTGACTTGACCGAATGGCATTTCTCAAATATAGTTTAACATGTTCATAGCCACATGAAATAAAAGTAGACATCCTTATTTTTGATAATTCTTTTTACCTCAGTTATGACACAGAAGGAAAACAAACGTTTTGACATCACCATTCCAACACTTTTCAGCTCATGGCGCCTTCTCTGTGTCAATCACATTAGTTCAACTGAGAGATGCTCTGGGGGGAGGGAATTGAGGTGGAGGCTAGCCAATGACAGCAGCTGGGAGGACGAGGTGAGCCAATGACAGCAGCTGGGAGGACGGGTGGCGGGCAATGAGGCATGAAACCCCAGTCGGTCAGGCAAGCACTGGGTGACCTCTCCTCTCCTTTCTCCACTTTCTCTCTCTCTCTCTCCTTCCCTTCCTTCTCATCTCTTATATTCATTCCTCCTCACCATCTCTATTATCCTCTTTTCCCTCTCTGTCTGCGTCCCTCTCTCCCCTCAGTCTCTCTCTCTCTCTCTCTGTGTTTTTATGTGTCCGTATCTCAAAGCTATGAGAGTGCTGGTTGGGGTGGTAGACCGCACTACACAGAGTGAGTTTCCATTGTGGCTGTGCATAGCGTGCAGGCCCTGGGAGCCTGATTAGTTGTATATTTAAGATTTTAGAATGTACACCAGAATGTATATCCCAGACCGTATTTTATTCTTTATTCTATCTTATTCTTATTTTTTACATTATTATATTTGTATTCTTATTTTAGTCCTATTGACTACCTAAATGTTTATTGTGTTATTAAATGTGAGCGATCTGTAGTGCCGAATTTCCCTCGGGATTATTAAAGGATTTCTATTATCTATATATATATATCAGACTGTATTTGACAGGTGCTACCATCACCACTGGCCCCCGCTGGCCTTCCTTATGATTACCTTCCCAATTAACTTTGATCATTCTATAACCCCTAACCGTCCTGTTACCCTGACCTCACAGTGTACATTTGATAATGTAACACCAGCGTGTGAATTTGAGCCAATACACTGTGATGTCAATGTGTCAATCAGGAGGCAGTGACACACACCCTTATGGCTGGTAAGGATGAGAGCGGGTGGAGGGGTTCCCAAAGTGGGGGTCGCGAGCCGCCGTGGGGGTGGGGGGGGGGGGGGGGGGGGGGGGCGGCGCGGTTGCCAGATGATTAAAAAAAAAAACATTTTTTTTTTAATGCATGCAGTCAACTTAGAAGCAGGCCAGGCCAATAGTTAGATAACCTAGGTGGGGAACAACCAGGAGATCACTGCAACTCACACAAGTTGGAGAACTATCTCTCTCTCTCTTGCTCACACACACACACACACCACACACACACACACACACACACACACACACACTCACACACACACACACACACACACACAAAGGGAGCCGCATGTGATTGGTGGAGGCGGGACCCTTACAAAAAAATGAAAATCCATCCAAATCAGTGTTGTTGCTAAATCATACATATTATGCTAGCCTGTTTTTTAACAATAATTTGTGATGCCATCACAAACACTGGCATTTAAAGGGTACAAATAAAAAAAATCCTACACCAGAATGCAGGAAATTAAGTCTTTGTAACTAAATGTCCTGGTGGGGACCCCCAGACCCCTGCTTAAAAAGTGGCCTGACTGGGGCTATATTTCGCAATATATTTCCTGGCCTGAATGATTTCCCCAGTCCGGCCCTGGTTAAAAGCCTCCAATGCTTATTAGTGTGTGTGCGTTTGAACATTTGCATGTTTCAACCATACATTTCCATTTATAAAAGAAATTAAAAAAATTACAATATTTTTTTACCTCCTATAATAGTCGGGGTCGCGGCTCTCTGACACTGTTATTTCGGGGGTCGCGGCCTGAAAAGTTTGGGAACCCCACTACTACATAGTCTATTGTCACTGTCAGTGACTAATGGGGGAAAAAACATTATAAATAAATAATGATAAATAAACGTTATCATCATTTTCAAAACAAACACACCCAACCCCAGTTCTCTCATTGATTTTGTACGGGATCATGATCAAGTTGTCCTTCACCTGGAAGACATTATTAGTGGCGAACAGACTGTACTGCAATGGTTCTCAGGACCCCCCAAATTGATTCCCATTAGGCTGTGGACCTCTGCTCTGTGTGATAACATTTTGTCTCAGGGACCCCCGTTTGAGAAGATTTATTTTATATTCCTTGATACGATTAAGTCCACAATTCTGTAGCTGTCTATACCGCCATTGAGGAGATAAAGTCACACTGTCACAGTGGAGACTAACCTATGGTCAGAATGATAATTTGTGTATATTCTCTCATTAGGCAAATCACTTTCACAATTATATTTATGGATGAAGGATTGCACTACAACTCGTACACCTTACTGTAAATTGTACCTAAAATTGTACCTCATCCCATTTCTGCTTTGCACTAGATAGTACTGTACATTAGTACACTGCATAGTATTGTGTATTGTATATTATATGGTAACTCAGAACATTGTACATATGTCTATACCGAACACTGTGACCTCATTTTCTTCTTCTAAATTCATGCTATATTATGTTATTATGTTATTTGATACTATCTTGTCTAGCACAGTCTCTGGAGCGTAACAGTAAGAAGCATTTTGTATGAAAGTATTCTGTACTTCTGTATGACAACTATTAAAGAACTTGAACTTGAACTTAATGAAGTAGTATAATTAAACTATTACCCTTATTTCTGGAGATCCCTTGGAACCCCAAGGACCGCAGAGGGAGGCCGGACGCCTGTAGCTGTTCCGCAACCGTTCCTACTTCCGGGGTAGGCCTGATTGGCCCCGACAGGCACGTGACCCGCCGCGGCCACGCCCCGCGGCAGCCCCAGGAGCAAGCGCGCTACTGCTGGAGTTCGCTTCGCCTTTCACATCGCTGCCGTTGGCGAAAGCAGGATGAGAGGCATAGGCGGCGCGTATATAAGGCCAGGGGAGGCTATGCCGACCCAGTCTGCGCATTATTATAGGCAGCCTAGGCTACGATATTGTGTGCGTGTGGGCTGCTGCAGCCCGGTGGTGACAATACGCAAAGGGTCGGCCAACCAAGGTGTCAATGGCAGTAGGTGTGGTGGCCGTTTAACATTCCAGACTGCGGGCAGTAACCAATCACGCCGCATCACCAAACTAACCGATGCCAGTCTGGTCTTCAAAACCCTCCAAGGTCTAGCCCCACCCCCACTTTCCGATTGTTCACCTCCAGGTTCGCGTGTAGTCTTTTACCAACAAACTTGCAGTTCCGCGTTCGGGTTCAGAACTGTTGTACCGGGTGGCGTCTATTCGCATCCTAACACTAATTTCCATTAAGGACAAGTACATTTAGCAAATCAGCCCTCTCCGTGAGAGCTGCCAAGACCTGGAACTCCATTCCAAGTTACATGCCGCCTGGGCATAACACTGGATCACCTGAGGCCAAGGGCTTGCTCTACGAGGGCATGATGAGACTGAGTCAGAGTTAATCAAACCGTGGAAACTTCTTAGAGCTACTATGTACATTGTTTTCAAAGCATGATGAGATCCAAATTATGGAAAACGTTTCCTTCATTGCCGTCGGCACCGCAACTTGTGAACGGCCTTTCCCAATGAGGCGCATCCGAAACTTTTGCTGCATTAAGGTAAGACAATGGTTAATCATATTGGATGCCTTCATTTGAACAATTAATTTGCACTATATGAAATGAGTGGGGCTCGCTGTAGTAGCCTAGATGTGGGTGTGACATCAGAACCTGGACAGCACCGTTTGCGTGCAAGCAAAAAAGAAAAATGTTGCGCGCTACGCGCGAGTTTCATCCGATCTATAGCCTACCCTAATGTCCAGCTCACCCGCCGCCTATGATGAGAGGCGAGAGCGTAGATTTCGCTGTGTATCATTTAATCATTTAACATTTGAAAGGCATACATTGTTGTCATACAGAAGTACAGAATACTTTTATCCAAAATGCTTCTTACTGTTACACTGTTAGCAGTGGTGCAGTGGCAAATTGACAGTAGGTCAAACGCTCCACGCGCGTGCGCGTGCACGCGCGCGCGCATGCACAGTTTCTTTTGGCACAGATTTTTTATTTTTTTTTGCCTTGAAATAGAGAAGCTGAAAAAAATAGCAGGATGTTGCCTATATTGTCAACAGATATGGTTGAAAAACAAACAATGTCACAAACAGTACTGTATTTGCAAATCTGGTATATGTCATAAATGTATAGATGTAGCAGTACTGTCTATCTGTATGTCGTGTATGTCATATATGTTATGATGAATTGAAAATGGGGGACCCTGATGTAAACAAGACGAAAGTCTTTCTCTGGTCTGCATCCCCTTAACAATTGTATGTATTTAGCTGTACTGTACCCATTCTGCAATCTGTTAATAAACTTTTCAATCAATTACTTACATTATTCGTGTCATTCAGTGATGGTGGTGCTTTTTTTCTGGTGGGCATGGTTTCATGGTCCTCCTGTGATTCCTGTTGATACAACAAACCAGATAACATTAGAACATATACATTACAGCAGATTTAACCAGCATATTAAGAATTAAGAGCATGTTCTCTACTGTGCAGAGAGCAAATCATTACTGAATGATTGTATTATTATTCTTCCAATGCGATTGCGTGGCAAATACATTTCTTTGTAAGAATATATCTGCATTTTGTCAATACAATATTAATCAGTGATCACATTGAATTAAAACATGATTATTTCTTGACTCTGTAAACAAAACACGCATTTGTCATGTCTCAATCTCATGATTCATGAACCAGTGCCACGATTATTTATTTCAAGATAAACAAACAGGCAAATAGCCTATAGCTTAGTCAATCTGGATAAATAAAGAAAAAAAGAAAAGCTCTTTTAAATGCGTTACTTGCCTTGTTGTACTGGAGTGGCAAGAGGACTGCTGGACTCAGTGGACTCGGAGGCGCCGGCGGCGGAGGAGGTCGAGGTAAAGCGAAACTGAGTTTGCTTTGTACGAGCTGCTGAAGCTGCATCTTTCTTCTCTTGGGCGGCGGTGGCATCCTTGCGTTGCAGGTAGGAACATGAACATGATACTATTGTTGTTGTCAAAATGATCCGTTTATACCGTGTACTCGCGGACATGGTTGGAGACACTCTACCTGTGCTTTTGTTATGTAAAAACGGTGGCCGCGGGCCGATACTTAGGCCCCGTTTAAACGGAAACGCTAGCAGGTGAATCCGCAAAAATATTTTTACGGATGTGCCTTTCGTTTATACGGAAACGGCGTTTTTACGGGGTGAAACCGCAAAAAAGTGAGACTACCTTCCAGGGTGGAATTCCTAGAAACGCAAAAGCTTTGCGCTTTCGTCTAGGTGTCAAACTCACGGCCCGCGGGCCAAATGCGGCCCGCCACGTCATTTGATGTGGCCCCCCAAGAGCTCTGGTTAAAAAAATTTTTTTTTTTTTTTTTTTTTTTTTTACATTAATCTTGGGTTAAAAAATAGCGGTGTTAAAATAATTGTGGGTTAATGCGTTAATAAAGCTTCGACAGCCTTAGTTATTACACATTCTTACACATACATGTGTGTTGAACATCTGAGGTATTGATGAAGTAACAAAGGAAAAAAGCCAAAAGCACTTACTCCTCAGACATTCTTTGACAATTTTACAGCCCAAAATACAAAAAAGATCCAGGCGGAATAGCTAACAAAGGGTTGAAGAAATATTGTCTGAACTGTCAGATGCAAGCTGGCTGTGTGACATAACCGAGCATCTCGCTCAATTGAATAAGAAGCTGTAGGGACGCAAACAAGTCCCACCCAAAACTTGACCAATATAGTTGTGAACTGAGACAACCCTTATTTTGTTATTTTTGAGTACAGTTACAGTTGTGTGTTCATGCAGACACAATAGCAATTTCATTACGAATTGAAAATGGGGGACCCTGATGTAAACAAGTCGAAAGTCTTTCTCTGGTCTGCATCCCCTTAACAATTGTGTGTATTGAGCTGTACTGTACTGTACCCATTCTGCAATCTGTTAATTAAAGTTAATTAAACTATCTTCCATTAGTTGGATGTATGGCCTCTGCAAGGTTGTGTGCAGCCATTTGTTTTTGTAACATCTGCTACATCTGTCCCACGCGTTCTTTGCAGCTCACAGGTGTTAGTTCTGCCCCTCTTGACTGTGACAAAAAGGTTTTGAACAAACTTAATGTCATAGCTTGTATTTGATGATATTCTTCTTTGTTATTTACTTGAATGGTTTGATCATTGATTGATGGAGTAATATGGGGTTCTGATAAACTAAAATTATTTGTTAAAATAACATAAGCTAACATATATTTTTACATCTATGCAAATGCATATGCAATATGTATAACTTGAATAAGTAATAAATACAGAAACAACATGTTTAACAATATGTAAATGAGTAGCTACATTTATTTTACATTACATTAACATTTATACGGTCTTTGGCCCTTTGAGGGCAACCATAATGCTGATGTGGCCCTCTGTGAAAATGAGTTTGACACCCGTAAACTGTCAAACCGTATAAATCTGTTAAAACGATGACGAAAGGTTTGTCACGGCTCTGGTCGCGCGTACTGCTTACGTCACAGGTAGCAGGTATGCGCCAGTAGCCGAGACGTAAACAAAGCAAGTATGTCTGACTTATATCAACGGAGATCACCTGAAGGCTACATTGGCAGTACTTTTAACCCTTTCACTGCCACACGACAGAAGGTTACCCCTTTACTATCACACAACCGGCTGTCGTGTGGCAGTGAAAGGGTTAAATACACAAGAATCTGTCCCGACTCCCGCGGCGTGAGTGGACACACTGTCTGCGAGTGACTCTGCTTTGGTCCAATCACATTCCCCATCCACAGTCTGCGAATCAGAGGCAGAGTAGGGCGGGTCTTCACAGCACGTCATGTGACATATGCGCCAATCGTGTGACAGCGGGTCTCCGTCGTTACAGCGTCGTCTGCACGGAGAATTCCACTCCAAAACGCTCGTCTAAACGTAAAATTAAAAGTGAAACCGCAAGATGACTTTTGCGGTTTCTGTTCACAAAACGCTCGTCTAAACGGGGCCTTAGTTACAACGAATGGGAACAGCGGATTTTTGTGTGCGTGACTGCGCGTACACGCGGGAACATATCCGTGCGCGATTGCGCGTACTTCAGCCTCAGTGACCGAGGTAAAACGCCGTTATACCGCGTTATACCAGCACTGCACCACTGATCTGTTAGAGACTGTGCAGTGCACGGCTTTAGTCTCACTCGAGTGAGGAAGACCGCTGGTTCTCCAACATACAGCAGTGTGCTCTTCAGAATGTACCGGGAGAAACGTTTACTGTACCCCGCAGACATAATAAGCATATAAGCAGTGCTTACTACTAACGTTATTAGTTACGTTATTTCTGACCGAATTAGTCATTCATTTGTCTGCTTTCGCCAACGGCAGCGATGTGAAAGGCGAAGCGAACTCCAGCAGTAGCGCGCTTGCTCCTGGGGCTGCCGCGGGCGGGGTCACGTGCCTGTCGGGGCCAATCAGGCCTACCCCGGAAGTAGGAACGGTTGCGGAACAGCTACAGGCTCCCCGGACCATAGGGACCCCATGCTGACACCCTTGCTGTACTGTACATCTGGGAAAGCCAAAGGTAACACTACAGTGACGCCCAGAGTCCTAGATTGGTACTACATTTCATATGTTGTAACGGAACCTTCTTTTTCACACCCCACTAAACTGTGACTATTATAATTTTGGTTTCGGATTTGGCAAGCAATTTGAACGATTACAACTGTTTTGCACAGGCAAGCTATATATGTTATATATGCCTGGAACGTTACCTTTGGAGGTAGGACGAGGCATCTGCATCTGACCAGCAGCTGAATCATGGTTTAAATTACAGCCCATCGTTTGCAACATTAATTCCAAAACTTTTAACTTGAAAGAATACAAATTATATCAGCAGTCCTTACTGCCTTTTATTTTTATTTTAAAGACTACACCCCCCACAATACTTTGCCTTTTCAAAATGGCGTCTCCCATTGCAGCCTGACATTTATCAACCTCGAAAATCAACAGAACACAGCTAAAGCCGGCCAATTAAGACTGTACAAGAGGCCAAAATAACATTTCCAACGAAAGCATGAAAATATTTCTGAAAGTCGTTCGACGAATTCACAAACGACTTCCGTGCAATCCCTGGTTTTGTTTACATTCCGCCGCGAGTTACTCCGGTCACAGCGGCGGCCTGTTCCATGTCGGAGACGAGGAGTTGATCCAGGGCTCGACTCGCTCGCTGGTCCAGAAGCTCGGCGCGCAGGTGGAGGTGAGGCCGCAGTTCATCAGCGAGGAGGAAGAGGCCGCTCTGATGGAGGAGCTCGAGCCGGGGCTTAGGAAGAAACGATACGAATTCGACCACTGGGACGATGTGAGTGAGTTTTGACAACTCAACGTTAATATATTGATTGAATTGATTGATTGAAAACTTTATTAACAGATTGCAGAATGGGTACAATACAGTACGGCTCAATACATTACACACATACACTACACGACCAAGGTACCCATGTACATGTCAAAATACTTCCCAAAGGTCAGTGAATACCACGATCACAACACCAGAGGGAGCTCCACAAATCATGTTAAACCCAGATTCGGCTCAAATAAGGGACTAAACACGTTTCGCAATTATGCCACATCAATGTGGAACGCCCTACCCAAAGCTGTAAAGGAATGTGGATCACTACCCACTTTCAAAACCTCTCTCAAGGGACACCTACGGGAGACTGCAATTCAACACTGGCCCCTGTAAATATCCTAACCCAACCCCCTCCAATGTACAGTCATTTACCTAGTATGGTTTTGTCAATAGTTCAATGTACAATTGTGTTTGTTTGTACAGTGTCTCCTCCCCCCCCCTCAATGTACAGTGTTACTTGTTTATACAGTGTGCCCCCCGCCCCCCCCCCCCCCCCCAACCACCTCCAATGTAAATTACCCAGTATGGTTGTCAATATCCCAATGTACCCAACCCCCCCCACCCAACCTCCTCCAATGTACAGTTTCTACGTCAAATGTATATACTCCCTTTTCTTGACTCCTTCTGTATCACAAACAGTACTGTATTTGCAAATCTGGTATGTCATAAATGTATAGATGTAGCAGTACTGACTATCTGTATGTCATGTATGTCATATATGTCTATATGAATTGAAAATGGGGGACCCTGATGGAAACAAGACAAACGTCTTTCTCAGGTCTGCATCCCCTTAACAATTGTATGTATTGAGCCGTACTGTATTGTACCCATTCTGCAATCTGTTAAATAAAGTTTTCATTCATTCATTCATACAAACAACTGCTAAGAGGATGAAGACCAGAAAAACACTTTCGTCTTGTTTACATCAGGATCCTCCATTTTCAATGTGTGTGGCTCATATTTGCAAGTGGTGTTAGATGGTTATTGATTACATCATTGTCTAAGTAAGACATCCTGGTAGGCAAACAGCAGATGATTGTAATCTGATTGATTGATTGATTGATTGATTGAAAAGTTTATTAACAGATTGCAGAATGGGTACAGTACAGTACAGCTCAATACATACAATTGTTAAGAGGATGCAGACCTGAGAAAGACTTTCGTCTTGTTTCCATCAGGGTCCCCCTGACAGGTGATCCTCGTAAAAAAGTGTGTCCAATAAGATGTGTTGATGACATTGCGCCATATATTGGTAGGACATGCATGACACGCTATGATAATACTATGAGTAAGAGCCTAGTATCAATTTAGTAATTTAGCTGATGCTTTTATCCAAAGCGACTTCAGATTTTGAACAAGTCACCAGGAAGGGTATATCTCTGGCAGCTAAGGGTCAGTGGCTTTGTTCGTCAAATAGTATCGAGCTTTCATTCCTCGAGTATTACACTCAGTAGTATAGACTTATTAGCAAGATATGTAGTAGACTAGTATAAGAATAGTAGCATAGTAGTAGGGTACACATATTACATAATAGTAAAAATGCCGTAAGTAAGGTTAGGTATTTTATTATTATAATAAAAAAATATATATTTTAAATTATTTCTGATATTGGTTGAAGAGGTGTGTTTTAGTCAACAGTGAAAATGTGGCTGTGTTTCAGCTGTCATGACTGGTGGGGACTTTGTTCAACCATTGTGGAGTGAGGACAGAGAATAGCCTGCTTTCTTTTGGTCTCGATAGGAGTGAGTCTGAGGCGGCCAGAAGAGCGTAGGAGGTCTTGAGGGCGTGTAGTTAAGAGACCATTGGCCGGAGGTAGGAGGGAACTCTTCCACTTGATTGATTGATTGATTGAAAACGTTATTAACAGATTGCAGAATGGGTACAATACAGTACAGCTCAATACACACAATTGTTAAGGGGATGCAGACCAGAGAAAGACTTTCGTCTTGTTTACATCAGGGTCCCCCATTTTCAATTCATCAGGACATATATGACATACATGACATACAGATAGTCAGTACTGCTACATCTATACATTTATGACATACCAGATTTGCAAATACAGTACTGTTTGTGATACAGAAGGAGTCAGGAAAAGGGAGTATATACATTTGACGTAGAAACTGTACATTGGAGGAGGTTGGGTGGGGGGGGTTGGGTACACTGGGATATTGACAACCATACTGTGTAATCTACATTGGAGGTGGTTGGGGGGGGGGGGGGGGGGGGGGCACACTGTATAAACAAGCAAAACTGTACATTGAGGGGGGGGGGGGGGGAGACACTGTACAAACAAACAAAATTGTACATTGGACTATTGACAACCATACTAGGTAAATGACTGTACATTGGAGGGGGTTGGGTTAGGATATTTACAGGGGCCAGTGTTGAATTGCAGTCTCCCGTAGGTGTCCCTTGAGAGAGGTTTTGAAAGTGGGTAGTGATCCACATTCCTTTACAGCTTTGGGTAGGGCGTTCCACATTGATGTGGCATAATTGCGAAACGTGTTTTAGTCCCTTATTTGAGCCGAATCTGAGTTTAACATGATTTGTGGAGCTCCCTCTGGTGTTGTGATCGTGGTATTCACTGACCTTTGGGAAGTATTTTGACTTGCTTCATGGTATGCCAGGTCAAGGACCTTGAAGCGGATATGTGCGGATTTGGGAAGCCAGCACAGCTCTGAGAATTGGGGTGACATGGGCTGATTTGAGTAGATTGGAGATCTGACCTATCTTGTAATCACCAACTTCCATTTCAGGCCATTCACGGGTACAAAGAGACGGAGCGTGTGAGGTGGGGCGGGGTGTGCGAGGGCATCCTGAGTCGTGTCAGAGCTGAAGCGTTCCCCAAGGGCAGTCCTCTCCTCGGCCCCACACACGTGCTGGACCTGGACAAGGCGGGCTACATCAAACCCCACATTGACAGCATCAAGGTACGTCTCTGTGCTTCTTAGGACTTGTTTATGTCCACGTGATTGTCTTAAGTGTAAACTCAATGAGTTCAACTGTAAGTCTTGAGTGCTTAAATGGGCACTTCTCCAAAATCCTTTAGTTATTGAGAGTAAATTTGTTTGAATCTGGCCACCACTGATGTCATCGGGGACATTGAATCCTTGTGTGGTGATAATTACAGCTCAATGAAATTATAAGGTAGCAGTCCCTGTAAGACAAGGTGTTGCTATTTTCTTCATCTACATCGTTTCATGGAGCTGTAATTAGGATAACACAAGGATTCAATGTCCCTAATGACATCACTGGTGGCAATATTCAAACTAATTTACTCTCAATAACTGTCAAACTAAATGAATGTGTGCAAAACCAAAACATTGTAATCATAGGTTCTCAAGGTTCCCACTGTCATAGCCACACAGTATAGATGGACAGTTATTTGATTCTGTTCTGTATTATTGATAAACTAAAATCTCCTCAAATGGTGTAACCCTGAGGCAAAGTCTTGCATGTGATACATACAGTATTGGTGTCTTTCACAGTGTGCATCCATTTGTAGCTCCTCTGCCCAAAAGAAAAAGACAGTCCCTTGCTTAGGACTAGGAGCACCGCTTGTGCCAATGTCGTCGTTGTTGCCCTGAACTAGAGGTGTCGAATGAATCAATTACAAAAATAAATCAATTACAAAAATAAAAACATTTAATTGATGGCAGTTAAATGTTCCATAGCGTTTAGTGTGACCGAAATGAAATCTAAGAAGGAAAAAAATGAATAATTTCATCCAGAAGCGCTAAGATTGTTTAAAATGCTCAAAAGATACCCTGTTTCAGCTTGCATTCATGTGGGCAAAAAAATTAAGTGAATATAAATGTAAATGTTCAATTGTCTGGTTTTTTGGGACGAAAATATATTGTTTAGATGTGCCGATCAATATATAAAATAATGGCTGGATGGATTGATTACTTCAATAATGGTTAGTGGCAGCTCTACTCTGAAACGTCTCTCCACACCTTCCCATTCCACCCTCTTCTCCTCTCAGTTCTGCGGCTGCACCATCGCGGGGCTGAGTCTGCTGTCGGACAGCGTGATGCGTCTGGTGAAGGAAGGTGCCACAGATGATTGGTTGGACCTGTTGTTACCACGACGCTCGCTCTACATCCTCAGGTTCAGTAGACACTAGGTGGAATATAAGAACTAGTACTTAGAACACTTGAATTAATTATGTCTTTTCTTTTTGTGGATTTGGATGCGTTCCAGAAAATGTATTTAGAATTAGTCTCGACTGGACCTCAACCAGTCACTCCTTCCTGTCTTACCAGTGTTAGACGTAGACATGCCAAATCAGAGATTGAGAATATATATCTATAATAGACAGTCTTTTTACATGGCTTTGTGTAAGGGACAGCTTCACAGTTGCCATTCAGTCCACATAGTCCAGTTATAGTCTTTGTACAAAGTACCATCAGGCCGTCAAGAGTCCCTTCAGTTGATGCCTTTTAGAGCAATGCGCAGAGGGAAGAAACACCACACAACAAACACATAGCAAAAACAAACAAAAAACAGTGCTCTATAAGTTCACATTATTTTAGATATCTACAGTATGTATTGTATCTATCAGATCGCCCAGTTGTTTGTTAGTTTTAAGATAGATAGTCAAGAAAAGGTTGCCAAATGTCTTTAAATTTGCTGGCTTGCCCTGCGTTCTCATTCGCATATTCTCTCCATGTGTAGCATGTTAATGAGTTCTGTCAACCCAGGTTAGGAAAAGTGGTACTGTTTCTTTGTTCCACAGCACTAAAATGCATTTCTTTGCAATTACCATGCCATACTGTATAGTCTGTATCTCAGAGTAATTGAGTGTTGTCATATTATGTGACCAGCCAAAAATAGCCACAATTGGGTCTGGGGGAGTAGCATTGGAACACCTCACTCCAGAACCTATGGAGCTTCGGGCAAAACCAGAAGAGGTGACCCAGTGAGCCCTCAGCAGATTTACATCTGGTACAGAGTGGTGAGACTGAGGGGTATATTGAGTGCAATCTTGTACAAGAATAATGAAGTCTATGCATCACCTTAAATTGAATTAACTGAAGTCTGGAATTAATAGAATAAGAGTGGATACTGCAGAGGCCCTCATCCCAGGTGTCTATTGGAATGTCCACCTGACACATTGATTTGAACCTGAACATTTAACTTGGACTTGAGCATTCAAGCCTCAACTTCTGCATTAAAGGACCATACCGCGTTGTATCATCCGTTTCAAATCACAGTTAGCATTAGAGAACCTTTTAGAATGTTTTTTCTTTTTAGAAACCTATTATTAATCTCTATCCAAGCTTCTTTTTATGGCAATGAAATCATTTTCACACCGACGTTAAGGTTTCTGAGAAATCGGCGCCTGGCTCCTGCAAACATTTGTTAGAAAGGCCTGTGTCAGTCAGTGAGGTATGAAACCTTAAAGGGATGGCTTGGATTTCTTTGGACATTAATCACTTTCCATTTGTAATGGCATAGAAACTGAACACATGAATGGCAATCGGAGACCAGGATACTTTTACCATTGATTGAAGTTGTATGAAAATATGGACAGGATAACAATTATGAACCCATTGCCCCTCATCCTCCCACCACCCATATCATTTGCAGGGACCAGGCCAGATACGAGTTCACTCATGAGATCCTGAAAGACGACGAGTCCATGTTCCAAGGACAGAGAGTTCCTCGCCATCGACGCATCTCTGTCATCTGTCGTAACCTTCCCGTCTGAAGCACGAGGACCTGGGACTGACGCCGAGAACTGCAACATGGACTGAACCAGGACATTTAAAGGCCCACGACGTGAACTAAGTGGAGTGATCCGGAAGTCGTTCATAATCATAATCATATACATACAAAAGAATGTACAGTGCAGTCCGTTGAGTCTTGAGTACCTAACGGACTGCACTGTTTTGGCTCTGCACTCCAGCACTCCACAATGACCCATATTGGGTAAACTGTGTTGGTGTGGGGAGGTGGTAGTATTCCATGTTGTGCCCCTGTGATATGAAGAATGTCTGTGCCAACTTTCTATTTTATTGATCTTTTTCCCCCTCCTTTTTCCTCTGATTTTCTCCCATCCAAATGTTAGTCGTTATGCCAATTCCCAATCCCCTTCCTGGTCGCTGTGCACTTACCCCCCACAGTCGGTCTGGGAGAGTGGAGGCTATCACGTATCACGTGCTTCCTCCGACACATGTCTAGCCAATCAACCGCTTCTTTTCACCTGGCAGCGCTGAATCTCACTGAGAGGGTGTAACGTGTGGAAGGATCACACTACCCCCCTTAGATCCTATCCGCACTGAGCAGGCGCCCCGACCGAACTGTAGGAGTCGCTGTTTACAACGACCCGGACCCACCCCGCCAGCTTTCCCACCCTCTAATACTGCCAATTGTATTAGTGTGAACGGCCAGCCAAGCTGGTGACACGCCGGGGGCTGGATTCGAACAGGCGAATCCAGTCTGTGCCAACTTTCTGATGAACGGTGTGGGTTATTGTGGGGGGGGTGGTGTTGGTGGTGGTGGTGTGTGTCGGGGGTATTCCCTGGCACAAGACAAATGTCTGTGCCTACTTTAGCCAAGATCTGATGAATGGTGTGGGAGGAGAATCTGAACAAAGGGGCTACCTTAGTATTTTTTTAGTAAGATTTGTACGATTACTTTTGGTCCCTAAAATGCGGTACTAAAAGGGCTACGATTCCTACACAATTCACCTGATATGGATGTAAAACATCTTTAAATGAAAGCTGAAAGTCTGCCTCATTAACCTTATAGTCATTGGTGCACTTCAAATCCAATTCTGGAGTACAGAGACAAAAAAAAATTAAAAATTTAATTGTACAGTGTTCAAAGGTAGCCTTGCATGTGGAGCCCTCTGAAGGTGGCGTTTATTGGGCGTTATTGTGGAGAACATCACTTTGGTGTGTAACTGTAATTATGTATAATACAGAGAATTTGCTTAAAGGTTATTACAGCCATTCCCACAGCAGAGCTTATTGTTGTATTGAGCATTTCACTTGCACTTTACAAAATAAAATCTAAGTAAAATAAGAATCTAACTGGAAAAAGAAATGCTGATTTGCTGATTGACACTACGATATTGTTTGTGGTTGAAGAGGTTCTACCGCTGTTGGGTTAGAATGGAGTAGATAGTACTTTAATCACAGGAGAGGCAAAGAGTGGATGTGGATGGGAGAAGCTAACATCTCTCGGGGGGGTTACACATCTATCACGGCTGGATGAAATGTGGTAGGAAAGGCCAACGGCAAACTTGCACTGAAGGCTGAGGTCAGACAAGTGGGTTAAAAGGCCAGGTGGAGAACTAAAGCACCGTAGGGATCAGTGTTGATGACAGCAGGCAGGAGGGGAGGCCGGAGGGCCTTAAAATGTAATGGTGATTATTCCATAACACTAAGTTCTATGATTACTGGCAAAGCGTCTTGCTTAGCCTTTTGGCCCCTAGGCGCCCATTGAAATAACTTTTACCCATGCACCTAGCAATCACCAAGCCACTCCCACCTCCCATAATATATAACTAGGTGAAGTGGCCATGCTCTCCTTTCCGAGCCCGAATTTTGACTAATGGGAAAAGCATACCCTGATAAAATGACCCCTTCTGGATATCTTTCTGCACACGGGTCAAACTGAAAGAGCGCATGACTCACTCACATTTAGCAGAAGTGATGGCCAGGAGAAAATCAGTTTTAAGACTGCTGATTCAATCACACAAGCGTGAGTGGTTCAAATAGGGCACCCAAAGTTACGCAATAGGCTTGAGATGCCATGCGCCAAGCAAAACATTTTTCACAAGAGGGTGGCTGAATAGGTGCTTGCCATGACAGGAAGAGATCATAGCCGCATCATATAGCTTCACTGTCGAAGCCGAGAGCCTATCCAGGATAGACTGAAGGAAGGACTGAACCAATTCCAAAGGATATGAAACCATATCCATACCCGCCTACAGTATTCTGTGAGGCCACGGGTACACTGAGAAGGCATTCACTCCCAGAGGAGAGTTCTCCTTCTGACTGACTGAGAACCACAGGGGGCACTGATGGCTGACCGCTTGCAAACTTCCAAATCAGTTTGACTATGTCCGGGTCCAGTCCCCACTCATCTGGGTGGGGACCCCCTCGTGACATTAAGTCTGCCCCCACATTGTCTATTCCAGAAATGTAGAGATCCCTCAGGCTGTGCAGATTGCCAGATGCCCACAGCCTGGTGGAGATAGGGAGAGCACACTCCCCCATGTCTGTTTATATATGCTGCCAAAGTCGGGCAGAAAGGGGGGTTTAGAACCTGGGGAAACGCTAAGCGAGGAGAGAATTCTGGTCCCCAGATGAGCTAAATCCACTAATAGAAACCTGGGGATCACTAGCTCTGTGGCCCGACACAGTATAATCATGAATAAAATGACCTTGAGACTAGCCCTGTGATGGTATATGAATACCATCTATATTCCAGGCACCCCACACACTACAGCCACTGTTGGGACCAGAGATCTGGGCCAGGGGAGTGTGGCTGTAATACCTTTACTGGCTAAGAAGAGGCTGGAAAGACCCACAATGTGCAATGTCACCACGTAGGGGCACACGGGGAAACCTCCACTGATGGAAGTAATCGGGGTGCTTCACGTTAGATGTGTACCTTCCTCACTGGCAGCCGTGCTTTGTAGCCTACCTCAACAGACTCACTGGGGGCCAAGGCCAGAGGTCCTTCTCACTGCCGCAGGGTGAGGAGAAGTCATCACGGCTGCAGGCTGCCTCACATTCAGTATCCCTTCACCACGCCATGTGTGTCCAAGCAATCCCTGTGGCGGCTGGAGTGGGAGCGCTGGTGAGGTTGTAGCCCTGAAGAGGACCGTTGTGGTGGTGGAGCTCTGTCCATCTTCTCGGTAGGACACTTGATTTCTATAACTTGTTCACACTTTGTCTGCTAATGGTGCTTAGTGAGGAAGAGCAAGGAAGGGAGAGCATGGCCAATGGCCACTTGGTTATACTATGGGAGGTGGGCGTGGCTTGGTGAGTGATGGGTGCATAGGTAAAATTTCTTTCAATGTCTACCAGTAATTTTTTGTTATTTTCAACTCTGCTTTAGATAGATGCTTTCCCTTGACTGCCACAAAAAACAAGAAATCCTCTAAAGGTCAACATTGGATTACCGAAGAGCTAAAAAAAATGCTCCAGCTAAAAAAAATTATAATTTATAGGAAAGCTACAATTAACCCCACCAATATAAATGTGGTAACATATAAGAACTACAAAAACAAATTCATTCACTCTGTAAGGAAAGCAAAAAAAAATTACTACGCAGACAAATTTACTCAAGCGTCTAATGACATTAAGTACTTGGAAACTCATCAACCATTTGCTAAATTGGAATAAATCCCCACCAATTGCACCTGCTGAGATGATAAGGAAGGATGGAACTCTTCTCTGCAGCCCAAAATAAATTGCAGATGGTTTCAATGATTTATTTGTAAATGTTGGCTCTTCATTGGCATCTTGTATAGCAGTCTCTAACTTGAGCCCTTGTAGTCGGATCAAAGGTCAATTCTCCTCACTCCCAAGTTTTGATCCTCCTAGTACTAAGGAAGTGTATGAGATAATCATGATCTTAAAGAACTCCGCTCAAGGTCATGATGGGATCAAAAGCAGTATCTTCAAAGAAACTATTGATTATATCATCCATCCTCTAACTCATATTCTATCATTATCCCTTCAATCCGGTATCATCCCTCACAACCTCAAAATCGCCAATTTATAAATCTGGAGACCCAAAGGACTTTGGCAATTACCGTCCTATATCTATTTTGCCCTGCTTTTCAAAAGTCTTAGACAAACTGGTATACTCAAGAATCTCTAACCATCTAACTACGAACAACATCCTGTATAACCATCAGTATGGTTTCCGTAAAAAATACTCCACAGAACATGCATTGCTACAGCTCGTGAATACCATCTCCTCAGCACTTGATGACAAAAAAATTGCTATTGGTGTCTTTCTAGATCTGAGCAAAGCTTTTGATACTGTCAACCACAACATTCTCATCTCTAAACTCAATAGATAATATAGTGGGGCGGTTAAGCAAACTAATTGTGCATTTTATGAAAGAAGCATGAAACTTTCTGTTCAGCATATCATCTACATACCCCAAGGTTTGATTTCAGACGTGGAAACACTTTCAGACTGACCTCTGGTGACCTTGAGGGGTCATTGACCTCAGCATTGCATTTTTCCACTTTTCGTCCCAATAATATATGTTTGTTAAAATGGCAGTTTTGTTCTAATAAAGACATTCACTTGCTCAGCCTTGTGTCCATGTGTCAGTTTGTAGCATGATTTACTGCAGTAGACCAGCAGAGGGCAGTAGCCTGACAAGAGTGCACATGAGAGAAGAGATTTTGATCTATGGACAGGTGAGAATTTTTATCATGTTCTTATTGATTTTTGTATTTATTGGTTTAAAATACAGAGACGGTGGTGAATGTTAAGGAACATTTTACTGTAAATATGCCAGTTTAGCCAGGTTGGCTAATGTTCAACTGTAGTCTCTGGGGCAGGTGACATGAGCACTACAATAATTAAGACATAGTACAATAATTAAAACACAGTAGGAATCAGTATTGGTTACAATACACTAAAATACATAAAAATAAATACATTACAATACATCACAACCCCTAAAATGGTTGCACACTTGACCATCTCTCAACCTTTGATTGATTGAAAACTAACAGATTGGAGAATGGGTACAATACAGTACAGCTCAATACACAATTGTTAAGGGGATGCAGACCAGAGAAAGACTTTCGTCTTGTTTACATCAGGGTCCCCCATTTTCAATTAATCAGTACATATATGACATACATGACATACAGATAGACAGTAGGCTACTGCTACATCTATACATTTATGACATACCAGATTTGCAAATACAGTACTGTTTGTGATACAAAAAGAGTCCAGAAAAGAGAGTATATACATTTGATGTAAAAACTGTACATTGGGGGAGGTTGGGTAGGTGGGGTTGGGTGGGTGGGGGGCTGTACATTGGAGGTGGGTGGGGGGGGGCGGGGGGGATTTTAAGTTTGAGTAACTTTGATACTCCCTGAGCCGTATTGGCAGACTGTTCCAGGTGTGGGCTGCTCTCACGGAAAAGGCTGCCTGACTAGCAGACCTCCTGTTTGGGACTACACAGTCCCCTCTGACTACAGACCTGGTATATCTGTCAGCAGATGCTTTCTGTTTTATGAAAGTACAGAGGGGGGGAGGAGCCAAGCCATGTAGGATTTTATAGGTAAGGCAGGCATCTTTGAATTTGACGAGATTGTCCCAGCTCAGTAGGTTCTGGTTTGTTATGCTATGCTATGACAATGGTGGTGGTGGCTGTTTGTTTTTCCTGTCTAGAACTTTCACAGCCTGATGGTTAACTACCTGTACAGATCGTAGTGTTGTACAGGAGGCTTGTGTGATCAAATACTATTTCTAGCTGTTGATGAATGAAATGTTGTTGATGATGAATGAAATTAAATGAAATACAGTTAGATATCTAGCTAGCAACTAGCTAGCTAGCTAGCCATTGTGTAATGTTAGCCAATCCACCTCCAACCTCTTCACCATTAATTCTTCCAAAGAGCTAGCTACTGGCAAGGCAGCCTACAACACTCTTCAGCAATTTGATGCAACACTGTGCCTGCATCATGTCAAAACGCCATATCCTGATTGATCCAGCCCAGCCTTCTACATCTAAGAAGCTGCATTGCCCCACTAACTGGGAACTCTGTGCTCTCTACCAAGTGGAAACAAGGGAAGCTTTGCAATGCCCTGCCCGCTCAAGCAAGCCACCACTAGGCAGTGGTTATGTGTCATTGGCCAGGCATCTTCTTGCATTTCTTGAATTTTGACAGATACCCGCTGAGCTGGACCTAAACAGGCCCACCAAGTTACTGCTGCTAGCCTGTACAAGCTACTGCCCCTGGCCTACAATCAGCACTGCATACCTGAAGCGGCCCCTCCAACATTTGAAGAATGATGCCTACAGCGAGTCAGGGAATATGTGCATTTTGACTACTGGTTGAAAACCTTCTCTGCTATTGCAATTGACCACTGCCACGAACAGAACAACGCACTCATCAAAGGATCTGGTGGAGCAGTTGGCCTGACAGAGAAGTAGGGCACTGCATCGCTGGATGGTGGCAGGTCCAGAAATGGCCAGAATGACTACAGATTTCGAGAATGAAAGCACCCCAGAAAGTGAAAATCGTCACCACGAGCAGCAGCCAGCAGTGCAAGAAACCTTCATAAAACATGTTAGGTCCCTCACAGCAGTGATCGAAGAGATGGGGAACCCATTTCTTGAAGAGAGTCAGGATCTCCTGGTGCTTGACTCTAAAGACATCATGAGTTCATCAGTTGCAGACACAGTAAGGAAAGTGGAGTCCCTTGGTGCACAACAGTACAAGACCTTTGTGGTTTGATTGATTGATTGAACATTTTATTAACAGATTGCAGAATGGGTACAATACAGTACAGCTCAATACACACAATTGTTAAGGGGATATAATAGAATAGAATAGAAATACTTTTATTATCCCGTGGGAAATTAGACACTGCAAATCGCTCAACATTTAAACATTTAGACAGGACAGGTCACAAATTAGAATAATAACACAAATCAAATCAAGTTGCCTATAGGATAAGAGTAGAGTAAAATAAAATAGGATAAAATGAAATGAAATGAAATAAAATATACAGAAATAAATACAGTAAGAATATACTGAGCACACTGAGCATGGGGTAAACAATTTGGTCAATATAATTATAATTTAAATCTAACTAAATGAAATATGAAATATATATTCCAGTATTCAGTGTAACTAGGTGCAGTATGCTTTAGGTTGTGTATTGTCCTCCTTGGGTTCCAATAAGACCTAGATCAATGTCTGGCAGCCGTCGCTGCCCCCTGTTGTGGAGCCTGGAGGCCGCTAGTCGCGTCCTCCTGCCACTATTGAGCTGCCGCTCTGTGCTCAGTGATGCAGTGAGGCACAGTGATGCATTATATAGTCTGATGGCTGTTGGAATGAAGGACTTCCTGTGCCGTTCAGTGCTGCATTTGGGTAGTGTGAGCCTAGCACTGAACATGCTCCTCCTGTCAGCCAAGTCTGTGTATAGTGGGTGGGTGGGGTTTTCCCTGATGGCCTGGAGCTTAGCGAGGCTCCTCCTCTCCGCCACCCTCGCTAGAGAGTCCAGCTCCACCCCAACCACGCTGCTGGCCTTCCTGACCAGCTTATCCAGCCTGGTTGTGTCCACTGCTCTCAGTCCGCTGCCCCAGCAGGTCACAGCGTACAAGAAGGTGCCCAGAGACCAGATGCAGACCAGAGAAAGACTTTCGTCTTGTTTACATCAGGGTCCCCCATTTTCAATTCATCATAACATTTATGACATACATGACATACAGGTAGACAGTACTGATGCATCTGGAAGAACGCCTGGAGCAGCAAACAAAGCCAGTCACGGATACCCTGCCCAAGAACAAATTGCCTCTGTTCAGCTGCCCACCAGTGAAAACATGGTCAAAGCAGAAGATACAACTTGAAGCACTGAAGCGTGATTGCAATCTCTTCTCGCGGCTGTATGTGGCTTGCCAAACACGTGATCAGTTCTTCAGTCATGAAAACCAGGAAGCACCACCATCTTTATCTCAAGGAGGGAAGATGCGGCTTGGTACAAAAGCAGACCTCTTGCACTGCATAATGATTGATGACACTGACTCACAACCTCCTCCTGTGGTTGATGCTGTGTTCCTTGATGGTGCAGCTGTGGTCCAGATGCTGAATCCTGGTCCAGCAAAGACCTTCGAGGACTATGCAGATAGTGTCTTTGTGCCATATGCAAAATCCCAGCTTGAGAAAACAAGGCGTCTTGATGTTATCTCATCTGTGACATCTATATACCAGACAGTCTGAAAGGAACCACCCGACAGAAGAGAGGGAAGGGAATCAGGAGACGGGTGATGCATTGCCTACCACTGCACTGCCAAAGCACTGGAAAAAGCAAAAAATACTTCCTGCTTATTGATGAGGACAAAACAGAATTGTTTGGATTCCTCTCTCAGCAAGTCATTTGCATCACAGTAGATGAGAGAAAAGAAGTTTACGCAACTCATGGCAACTCAATGGTGCTCTGCTCTCCTCCCCAGTGTGACGTGACAAATCTCACCCCATGTTCTCACGAGGAAGCAGACACACGCTTGCTTCTGCATGTGTCGGATGCTGTTCAGAAAGGTTGCAAGAAGGTGACTATTCGTACTGTTGACACCGATGTTGTGGTCCTGGCCGTGGCCATGTTTAGGAAGATTAAGCCAGAGGAAATGTGGATTGCTCTTGGTAGTGGAACTGTGGGAGAATTGTTCCCGGAGTAATGTAGACAGTCAGGTAGGCTTGAACAAACGTGGGTTTAATACACCATGGAAGGTTCAGGTGAATCAAAGAGTTACGGGGTGGTTTGTCTGGAATGGTGAGTTTGCTCTGCTCTGTGGGGGGGGGCTTGGGGTGGTTGGACAGGAGAGGTGAGGGTGTGACAGGTTTAGACAGAACTTGGATATTGGGGGGGCAATGCTGTCTGTCAGGGAGGGGTTAATTACAATTTGGGGTGGTGGGGGGGAATCCAGTTCTACCACAGAACCAACCTCAGATATATTGGCGTTCATGAAATAGCCAACAAGCTGGGTCCAAGTACCTGTGCTGCTCTCCCATTGTTCCACGCACTCACAGGATGTGACACAGTCTCAGCATTTGCTGGAAGAGGAAAGAAAACAGCATGGCAGACTTGGAAGGCTTTCCCTGAAGTGACTGATGCTTTCAATGAGCTCCTGCAGATGCAGGGTGATGTGAGTGAGCTGTCCAAGTCACGGTTGGAGCGCTTTGTCGTACTGATGTACAGTATGACAGGACAAGCAAAACCACAGAGGTAAATTAAGCTAGAAAACAGCTCTTCACTCAGAAATCCAGAGCTCTGGAGAACATGCCCCCAACGAAGGCTGCGCTAGAGCAACACATTAAGCGTCATTAAGCACATTAATCAGGCCAATGTTTGGAGCAACGCCTTGGAACCTGACCCTCAGCTGCCAAGCCCTGCTGATTGGGGCTGGGTGAAAGAAGACATGGGATGGCAGCCACTGTGGACCACCCTTCCAGAATCATCACAGAGCTGCTATGAACTGATCCATTGTGGTTGCAAGAAAGGGTGTACAACACGCTGCAAGTGCAAAAAGGCTGCCCTCAAGTGTACTGCCCTTTGCTCAGACTGTTAGGCCTCACTAATAATGTCATTGTAGGGCAGGTACTACTTACTACAACTAGGGTAGGTTAAGAGATGTCAACTGTTCAATCAAATTTAACACGCATATTGTTGAAAGTCCTTTTTTGAGTCTTTGTGTTTGTGTGAGGTGTGTTTGTATGACATGAAACCCAATTGCCATATCCTATACAGCTGATTTAATCTATTAAAGCACTTTTATGATGACCAGTGGGTTCCACAACTCTTCTTTTTGATATAATACCTTTGTGCCTGCAGGAAAAAAGTTAAAAATAACATGTTTTTGAGAGGCCAAAATGTGTACAGCCTCTGACAAGTTCCAGAGGTCAATTCAGAAGTAAACTTCCACGTCTGAAAACAAACTTCATGGTATATAGAAACACTGTAGAAAGTTTCATGCTTCTTTCATAAAATGCACAATACCTTCCATATATGAGCTTATCTTCCCCACTAATATGGTGTTCAGGATATTGCCCTCAAGTGGTTTACTAACTACTTAGACAACAGAGAGCAGTTCTTGTCATCCAATGGATGCTCATCTGTTAAATCAAGGATCCTCTTCGGGGTTCCACACTGGGTTCCATTCTGGGCCCTTTATTATTTTTTATTTACATTAATGATTTGGCTATGTCTTGTAATACTCTACTTCCATTATTATTCGTGGATGACACCAATCTCTTATACTCATCATGACTTCAAGTCCCTGATTGTATGTGTGAATGAGGAACTTGAAATTGTCTCGAACTGGTTTCAATGCAACAAGCTTACTCTAAATGTCAAATGTTTTTTACTTCATGGTATTCTGCAACAAAAATAAGTACTACCCTAAAGAAGAATCTAAAATATTAATTAATGGAAATGAAATTCTCCAAGTGCCTTTCACAAAATGTTTAGGAGTTACTATAGATGAAGGGTTAAATTGGCATAATCACATTGACAATGTCTGCAAAAAGTCAATGATGATGCTTGGAATTTTGAGAAAGGTCTGCCCCATGATACATCCCTCTGCCCATCTAACCTTGTATAGCTTTTTATTTCCTTACCTTAACTATGTAATATAGTCTGGGCTGCAACATATCCATCATATCTTAACAGATTAGTCATAATCCAGAAGAGGTTCCTCAGGATGATTTCCCACTCTACCAGATATGAACCTTCACCTCTGTTCCGCAAATATGATCTACTATCAATTGACAAACTTAATACCTTTCAAACATGCTCATTCATATTCAAGTTCATCAACAATAGGCAAGACCTTCCTGATACCTTCCATAGTTTCTTCATCTTTTCATCAGAATTTCACTCATATCCAACAAACCATAGTAATAAACTCCACTTACCTTTCTGTCGGACATCTAGCCATCAATTCAACATTAGCTTTAGAGGTCCTAAACTCTGGAACACTCGAAATTCATCATTGAGGTCAACAACCTCCTTATCTATATTTAAAAAAAAAAACAATTAAAATCTAATTAAATTTCATCATAAATCACCATCACATTAAGTTACTCCTGTGCATCAGTGTACTGTACATCTACTGTTAGTATGACTGCTTGTTTTCTTTTCCTCATTACCGGTATATACCGTTAATATGATATTCTCCTCTTCTTTGCCCTCTTTTACTAAAAATAAATAAATTAAAGATTGTTCTTGTTACTGACTCGTGTCAATCTTCAATGTTTTCGCTATAGTGTCTGCCTTATGTCTCTGTTGCTGTTTTGTAGTTTATTTTGTAGAAAATGCTACACATGTATTTCGTTCATATTGTTTATGAACAATGAGATGGGAGTGGAACTTTGTACATGCCCTTTTGGGCTTTGTTCCCTCCTAGCACTGTTTAAAAAAAATAAAAAATTATAATGTGCTAAATAAATAAACTAAAAACTAAAACTAATGGGCGGCTAGTTGGGTTTCTGGCAACTTGACTTAAAAGAACACACCAACATTTTGGGAAATTAGCTTATCGTCTTCTTCACAGAGAGACACGAAGATGGATACCATTTTTCTCTGTGCGTTCAGTAGAAATCTGGCTGGCCTAGCTTAGCACAATGAATGGCCGGTTAGCCTAGATATTGTCCAACTAACGCCTCTCCCGAAGGCTAACCGGCCATGTCCGCTTCCATTCATTGCGCCGGGCTATTCACATAATTTGAAATCTTACATTCTGTACTTTCATAATCTGTAAAAATCCGAAAAATTACAGAGGGAGACATGTTCCACAAACTGTTGGGCTCAGTCACATTTATGGCTTTCATCTATTACCCTGCTCATAACTGTACCTCCTCGCCCCCATGCTGCTATGACGCCCAACTTTTGCCAAGGGGATCAATAAAGGAATATCTTATCTTAAAAACCCAAACAATGTTGCTTGCCTATGTGATGAAATTCTCATTCTTAAACTTTAATATACCGACTAGCTCCATTGTAGCATAATCCACATGAATATGTCCCATGGCCGCTGATCAAAAGTGGACCATGGCTCCAACACACCAGCAGATGGCAGTATCCCATCTCTCCAGGTCAACTAGTAGGCTGGGTCAAAAACTGACTCTCACCCAACAGGTGACTCGAAACCCATTGGTACCTGAAGCCTCCTAGAATAAGCAAGAGCTTTTGTTTCCATTGCTGTATGGACCTGCCAAACAAGATTGTCTGGTCAAGTCAATGACAGCCTATATAGTCGAGGCAGGAACTGAAGATGCTCACAGTCACTCACCTCAGTGAGTGAGGAATAGAGTAAAGGCTGCATTTTTCTCTGGGGTGTTTCCTAACTATTTTGGGGGTTCTGGTTATTGACTAAATTGTAATTGTATTTTTGACACTGCTGGCAATATTCCTAGGCGATCATGTGAGTATATGAATATCCCAGATTGTAACCTAATTGATGGCTTTACTTGGTTTAGAATTTTGCCTAAAGTTAAAACATATTTGTTTAAAATTCCTTACTCAGTCATGTTAGGAAAGATATGCAAAGTTCTTGGATTTGATCGTTGGCCTTCTACTGAGGTATGTGTTAGCTATGTGTCTTATATGACAGTCTACACTCCTATGGTTTGCATTGTATTTGCACTGTATGGTGCTGCTGTTCTTAAACCATGCTAGTCAGTATTGTATACTGTACTGTGTTGCTGATATGTCTCAGCACCAAATCAAAGTACCCATACATTGTATTATGTATGGTGAATTTCAGATTGAATACTCACTCACAGCTATGATATTTACTCACTCAATCACTCACAATATCTCTCTCCTTCACGCACACAGAGATGATGGGTTCAGAGGACCATACTGGGCCGATGCGTATCCTGGTGACGGGGGGGTCTGGTTTGATCGGCAAGGCCATTGAGCATCAGGTGATGAAGGAAGGCGGGAGACTGGAGGGAGAGGAGTGGACTTTTCTCTCATCTAAGGAGGCCAACCTTGTGTAAGTCACGTCATGACTCATGAAGGCCCATTCATGTGTATCGTTTGAAATGACGACATAAACAACTTCAACGTTAGAAGTTATGCCATCACTATGATGCAAGCGACAGGACAAGGTCTTAACATGGTGTTTTTATTGAGGTGTGAGGACATTTTGAAGTAAAATGTACTGTAAAACACCAAATAAATGTTTCTTCAGACTGAATACTCAAGTTGATTGTAATTATAATGACTGGATCAGACCTAAAGGGGTACTCCACTGAAATTTACTTTTTAATTCTGCAAAAGTAGATATTTTCCTCAAGTTTTTTTAGTAGTAAAATTTTATGTTTAGTTTTTTTAGTAGTAAAATTGTATGTTTACAGTTCCCAAAGTAAGGAAAGCTTCATTCTATGATATCATCAAATTGCACTCTGACTACCTGAGATGGTTTAAATAAAATCTTATGGATACCTAAAGATCTAGAATTATTTAAATACAAATTGTTTAATGTATATACAGGAACATGACTGGTCATGCAATGTTTGCTTTCAACCATCTCAGTCAGTGCAATTCATTGAGGTCATATGATTGCATTTCCCTCACTTTAAGCACTCACTCACTTACTCACTCACTTAATAAATGGCACATTTTAGGGAAATGCTAAATGTTGTAGAATTACAACCTAAAGGTCTATTTGTCTGATCCAGTCATTATGACTAGAATCAACTCTGTGGGATATACCTTAACCCTTTCACTGCCGCACTACCAAACGGTTAACCCTTTCACTGTGACAATACACAGAAGGTTAACCCTTTCACTGCCACATGACCGTCGGTTGTGTGATAGTAAAGGGTTAACCTTCTGTCGTGTGGCAGTGAAAGGGTTAAGATCTTTTGACCGTGCAGGTTCAGTTTGCGTTTTTGGCATCCAAAAGGGAACTGACTGTACAAGGAAATTACTTTACATGGAACTGACTCACACATTTGCATTTCCAAACCGGGTTGTGATTGAATTGATTGATTGAAAAGTTTATTAACAGATTGCAGAATGGGTACAGTACAGTACAGCTCAATACATACAATTGTTAAGGGGATGCTGACCAGAGAAAGACTTTCGTCTTGTTTACATCAGGGTCCCCCATTTTCAATTCATCATATGACACACACGACATACAGATAGACAGTACTGCTACATCTATACATTTATGACATACCAGACTTGCAAATACAGTACTGTTTGTGATACAAAAAGTGTCCAGAAAAAGAGTGTATATACATTTGACGTAGAAACTGTACATTGGAGGAGGTTGGGTAGGTGGGGTGGGGTTGGGTGGGTGGGTTGGGCTGTACATTGGAGGTGGGGGGGGGGGACACACACTGTACACTGTACATTGGAATACTGACAAAGCCATACTTGGTAATTTACTGTACAACTGGGTTAGGACATTTGTAGGGGCCAGTTTCGAATTGCAGTCTCCCGTGAGTGTTTTTGAAAGTGGGTAGAGATTCACATCCCTTTACAGCTTTGGGTAGGGCGTTCCACATTGATGTGGCATAATTGCGAAACGTGTTTAGTCCCTTGTTTGAGCCGAATCTGGGTTTAACATGATTTGTGGAGCTCCCTCTGGTGTTGTGATCGTGGTATTCACTGACCTTTGGGAAGTATTTTGACATGTGCATGGGTACCTTGGTCGTGTAGTGTATCTTGTAGACCAGGCCCATTGCAAGTTGCTGTACTCTGTCGTCTACTCTAAGCCATCCTAGGTTGTCAAAGTGGGCAGGGGTGAGGTGGGTTCTAGGAGTCAGGTCAAGCAGTAGTCTAACTAGTTTGTTTTGAGATGTTTGTAATTCGGTTTTTAGTGCCTTTGAGGTGCTTTGGTACCATGAGGTGCAAGCATAGTTGTAGTACCCTTGAATGAGTGCTCCTGCCAGAGTCTTCAGGGTATTCTTGTTTACCAGAGAGGAGATCCGGTACAAGAAACGAGATCGTTGGTTGACTTTTTTTTATTACATTGGATGCCATTTTGTCACAGGAAAGATTAGCCTCTAGGATGGAACCCAGGTAGGTAATTTCATCTTTCCTTGTGACAATATTGTCACCCACTGTAACTGAGAAGCCGTCGGTCTTGCTGAGTTTGTTATTTGAACCGAAGAGAATGGACTCTGTTTTGCCCATGTGTAATGATAGTTTGTTGTCGGCGAGCCATATGCAGATTTTGCCTAGTTCCGAGCTGAGGGTTTTTTCAACCTGTAACTTGTTCTTGTCAGAGACCAGCAGGGCTGAGTCGTCCGCAAACAGGAACAACTTGCAGTCACAAGCTGACGACATGTAATTTGCATAAATTAGGAACAGTAGCAGTCCTAGTATGCTTCCTTGTGGAACACCACAGTTCACTGTGAGGGGGGGGGGGGGGGGGGGGATAGGGTACCGTTTACCTCCACCATCTGTTC
This sequence comes from Notolepis coatsorum, assembly GCF_963971535.1. NCBI lineage: Eukaryota > Metazoa > Chordata > Actinopteri > Aulopiformes > Paralepididae > Notolepis > Notolepis coatsorum. Next base: position 83,295,114 of record NC_140178.1, on the reverse strand, counting down.
TCTCCCCTCCAGGTAGGATTGTATCACTGATAGACTATCAAAACAATTGCTTTTAGCTTGTCAATCAGACTGGTGTGATTGACAGTGTCGAAGGCCTTTTGTAGGTCCAGCATGACCATGCCGCAGTATTTGCCCGCGTCCACCTCTTGCTTGATGTGGTCATTCAAATAGAGAAGGCATGTGTCAGTGGAGTGGGATGTTCTGAAGCCAGATTGGAATTCGTAGATTAGATTTTTTTCCGCGAGGTACTTTTCGACCTGTTTGTATACAATTTTTTCCATGACTTTCGAGATGGATGTAAGGATAGAAACAGGGCGGTAGTTGCCTGGGTCTAATTTGCTGCCCTTTTTGTGCAGGGGTGTTACTCTCGCAATTTTGAAGTCCTTGGGGACGTGTCCCGGTTTTATGGAGAGGTTTATTATGTGTGTGATGACTGGGGTGATGGCGGCTGCTGAGTCTCTGAGGAATTTGGAGGGGATGTTGTCATGGCCAGTGGCCTTGTTCGGTTGGAGGGCGCTCAGTTTTTTGAGTACCTCATCTGTAGTTACCATTTCCAGTTTGAAGTCGTCTTCGTGGACGCCTATAGGTTCTTGTAGTATGCTACTATGTGTTCTACCCCATACTGCCCTGAGGGGGAGGGTAGTTTGTTTACCAGTGTTGTGGCTATGTTTGTGAAGAAAGTGTTTGAGTAATTGGCTACATCCAGCTTGTCTGTGATGAGCGTGTTGTCCGTCTTTATGTTTATGTTTGAGAACCTGGTTTTAAGTTTTTTACTGCAGCCTAGTTGATTATTGAGTAATTTCCAAAGTTCACATGGTTTATTTTTGTTTTCCTCAGTTTTGTCATTGATGAATATTTTTTTAGACGTTTTTACGTCATTTCTTTGTCTGTTTCTTACTAGTTTGAGTTCAGTCACGTGGGCTTGGAGTTCACTTGTCCTGAATGAGACTAGAGTAGTAACCATGTATACGCTTTTCCAAGAGATCCAGCAGGTCAAAAACATCAGCTTGCCAACAACAGCTCCCAGCATCAATAACCAATTAGATTTGATTTGAAATGTATTGTCATTATACAGCACATTATAAAGACTGGCCTGGCCTGCTTCTAAGTTATGTGGCCTGACTAAAAATACAATTGTTACACCCGCTAAGTTTTTAGTCAGGCCACATAACTTAGAAGCAGGCCAGTCCAGTGTTTCTAGTTGCGACGATGCGATAGTTAGATAACCTAAGTGGGGAACAACCAGGAGATCACTGTGACAATCAATCAATCAATCAATCAATCAATCAATCAATCAATCAATCAATCAATCAATCAATCAATCAATCAATCAAATGTATTTGTATAGCACATTTAGACATGACACTTGTCAACCAAAGTGCTTCACAGTAAGTCGCATAGCTAAAAAAATAAATAAATAAAGTGCTCCTAAAGTATAAGAAACAGACAGAGAGTACAGAGAGTAAACAGACAGAGAGTAACGCAGTCTAAACAGTCATAACTCTTTTATTCAATTTCAGCCCTGATCATAACTATTTTTATTTTTAGATGTTTTTTTTTGTAATGTCAGATTAAAAATGAAATACTCCCACTTTTCTGAAAAGAGTTGTTGTTAAATCTGACATTACAAAAAACAAAGAATCCATCAAAATCAGTGTTGTTGCTAGCCTGTAATACCCCCCCCCCCCCCCCCCCCCAGAAAAATCCACTTTGCATTTGATATAGTGAAGATATTTCATTTTGTGTGTCTTTTTTTAACAATAATTTGTGATGGCATTTAAAGGGTAAACATTCTAAGATTCCTGCACCAGAATGCAGGAAATTAAGTCTTTGTAACAGAAAATGTCCTGGTGGGGGACCCCCAGACCCCCTGCTTAAAAAGTGGCCTGACTGGGACTATATTTCGCACTATTTCCCGGCCTGAATTATTTCCCCAGTCCGGCCCAAACCTCGCTATTATCCCTCTTTCCGTTACTGTTTCAGTAGCGCGATCAAGGGTGCTAAACGTGTTATCAAATGTGCAAATCAGACAACATTGAGGACAGCAGATATTTGTAGGTTTCACTTTCACTTAGTCTTAAAGGGGAACTATCTTATAAATGGCCTTTTTCAGTGGTTAGCATTGTTTCCTAGCTATGTGGACTTATATTAATATGATCTATGTCTCTAATTCTCATATTGGCGCATTCTTCCAATTCTCCTCTCTCAATATTCACCCTCACTGAACTGAGTCATCTGAAAATGTGCTGATTTGTGATGTCAGAGAGACACCGCTGCATGATAATGTTCAGGCGAGGCAGTGGTTTACCATTGTGGTTGGAGCCCAGGCTCAAAACGGCTTAAGATCTTGAGGTAGAAAAATGCTGTTTTTGAGGACTTGATTAGAAATACAAAACAATGAATTAAAAAAAAATTAAAAATTACAGAGGTGTTCCATAAACTCACAGGAATTGTGTAAAAGTGCCCAAATAGTGAAAGAAATAGTAAAATAGTTCCCCTTTAACTTCACGTGACGAGAAAAGGAAGGCTCTAGAGATGACACATTACACAATGATAGCGGAGGATTCTGAAATATTTTGGATTAAAACTAGGAGGAGCTCAGAGACCAGTCTAGACCAGCAAAAGTATGTTTGCTCGATGCGCTAAATAAGGCTGCAGCTACCGTCCGTCCGTCAATGAACAGATAGAAAAGCACCACCATGTCCTTAACATTAGTAACAGTAGCATCAGCATTATGTATTAATGCATTTGCAAACTCCCAATTCAGATGTTGCAAGGTCTGTGACATGCACTTTAAAATCAGGCAAGATGACAAGGGCCTGTAGCTTCAGATCTTTTTTAAAGTCCGTTCCAAGTAGAGGGAGCAGCCCTTTTCCCAAACTCGAGTTCTGGGGACTGAGGCATAAAGATAATCCTGACTCCTGAGATCGCAAGCTGTAAAATAGATTATCAGAGATAGTGAGATATGTACAGATGTTAAGGTGACAGAACAATAAGTGGTTTATAAATAAAGGTATACCAATGGAGAAGCCTAGCAGACAAGGACAGCCAGCATACCTTGGCATATAAAGTACAATGATGTGTGAGTCATCGACAGCCAGTAATAAATCTTATGACACCATGAGTAGAGTCAAGCAGCAATGAGGTAGAACAGGCTTTAAAAGTACAATACATCGCCATAATCGAGCACTGGCAAAAAGGTGACAGAGACAAGCCTCTTTCTATAATGAAAAGAAAAACAGGACTTGTTTCTAAAATAAAAGTCCAGCCTTAATTTCAACTTCTTAACCAGATTTTCAATGTGGGGTTTAAGACAAGTCATCATCCAGAATACAATTGTAAATAACAAAGGGCATAAAACAGAGCCTTGTGGCACCCCCTTGTGGACAGATAAGACATCAGAGGAACAACCATACATTTTTACACATTGAGTCCTGTCAGAAAGGTAGTTACAGAACCAGCCAGCAGCAGAGTACATGTCGAAATACTTCCCAAAGGTCAGTGAAGGCCACGACCACAACACCAGAGGGAGTTCCACAAATCATGTTCAACCCAGATTCGGCTCAAACAAGGGCCTAAACACGTTTAGCAATTATGCCACAACAATGTGGAATGCCCTACCCACAGCCGTAAAATAATGTGAATCCCTACCCACCTTCAAAACCGTGAGGCTGCAATTCGAAACTGGCCCCCGTAAATGTCCAAACACCCAACCCACCCACCCACCCAACCCCCTCCTAATGTAAAGTTTCCTCCCCCTTGAATGTATATATTTTCTGTTATGATCTCTGTTAAACAGTACTATATATTTGTATCTTGTATGTCATAAATGTAACAGTACTGTATATCTGTATGTCATGTATGTCGTAAATGTCATGATGTATATTTGTATGTTGTGTATGTCATTATGAATTGAAAATGGGGGACCCTGATGTAAACAAGACAGACATTATTCTATTCATATACTATTCAAATCAGAACGGCTTAGTTGAGTGAGGGAAGATCTCGTGAACTCGAGACTAGACTGATGAGTCAATATGGTAATTAGAGACACAGACCCATTGATACTAACCCCTATTGCTATAAAACAATGATAAACACTGGAAAAAGCCATTTATAATGCACAGGACCTTTAAGAAATCTGTGAATTGTGAATGAACAGAAGCATAGCTGACTCCTAAAAACAACTAACTCTAACTGGTAGAGCAGGAACAGGCGTAGACAGGTAGGATACACAGGTAATAAAAACAAACGACCGGACAAAGACTGACTAGGTGGAACATGACTGAATAACACAGAGGAATAATGGCTAATGGAACACAGCTGGGGGTGATGACCGATGATGTGATGACTCGTCAGCTGGGCAGACAGGAGACATGACCACATCTGCTGGGTCAGGCTGGAAACAGGGGGAGAGAGAAACACCACTGTCTCTGCCTCACTATTAGATCACACCACTGTCTCTGCCTCACTATTAGTTCACACCACTGTCTCTGCCTCTATTAGATCACACCACTGTCTCTGCCTCTATTAGATCACACCACTGTCTCTGCCTCACTATTAGATCACACCACTGTCTCTGCCTCACTATTAGTTCACACCACTGTCTCTGTTTAACTATTAGATCACACCACTGTCTCTGCCTCACTATTAGATCACACCACTGTCTCTGCCTCTATTAGATCACACCACTGTCTCTGCCTCACTATTAGATCACACCACTGTCTCTGCCTCACTATTAGATCACACCACTGTCTCTGCCTCTATTAGATCACACCACTGTCTCTGTTTAACTATTAGATCACACCACTGTCTCTGTTTAACTATTAGATCACACCACTGTCTCTGTTTAACTATTAGATCACACCACTGTCTCTGCCTCACTATTAGATCACACCACTGTCTCTGCCTCACTATTAGATCACACCACTGTCTCTGCCTCTATTAGATCACACCACTGTCTCTGTTTAACTATTAGATCACACCACTGTCTCTGCCTCACTATTAGATCACACCACTGTCTCTGTTTAACTATTAGATCACACCACTGTCTCTGTTTAACTATTAGATCACACCACTGTCTCTGTTTAACTATTAGATCACACCACTGTCTCTGTTTAACTATTAGATCACACCACTGTCTCTGCCTCTATTAGATCACACCACTGTCTCTGTTTAACTATTAGATCACACCACTGTCTCTGTTTAACTATTAGATCACACCACTGTCTCTGCCTCTATTAGATCACACCACTGTCTCTGCCTCTATTAGATCACACCACTGTCTCTGCCTCACTATTAGATCACACCACTGTCTCTGCCTCTATTAGATCACACCACTGTCTCTGCCTCACTATTAGATCACACCACTGTCTCTGCCTCACTATTAGATCACACCACTGTCTCTGCCTCACTATTAGATCACACCACTGTCTCTGTTTAACTATTAGATCACACCACTGTCTCTGCCTCTATTAGATCACACCACTGTCTCTGCCTCTATTAGATCACACCACTGTCTCTGCCTCTATTAGATCACACCACTGTCTCTGTTTAACTATTAGATCACACCACTGTCTCTGTTTAACTATTAGATCACACCACTGTCTCTGTTTAACTATTAGATCACACCACTGTCTCTGCCTCTATTAGATCACACCACTGTCTCTGCCTCACTATTAGATCACACCACTGTCTCTGTTTAACTATTAGATCACACCACTGTCTCTGTTTAACTATTAGATCACACCACTGTCTCTGTTTAACTATTAGATCACACCACTGTCTCTGTTTAACTATTAGATCACACCACTGTCTCTGCCTCTATTAGATCACACCACTGTCTCTGCCTCACTATTAGATCACACCACTGTCTCTGTTTAATTATTAGATCACACCACTGTCTCTGCCTCTATTAGATCACACCACTGTCTCTGTTTAACTATTGGATCACACCACTGTCTCTGCCTCTATTAGATCACACCACTGTCTCTGTTTAACTATTAGATCACACCACTGTCTCTGTTTAACTATTAGATCACACCACTGTCTCTGCCTCTATTAGATCACACCACTGTCTCTGCCTCACTATTAGATCACACCACTGTCTCTGTTTAACTATTAGATCACACCACTGTCTCTGTTTAACTTCTCTTGAATGCTCATATGCCCCCCCCCCCATTGTTCTCTGCATACCTGTTGTTAGGTTTGGCTCATTGCCAAATCAAAGGCCTAGATCCACAAAGAATGGATTGCACGGAGCAAGTTGCACCCTTACTTACAATTCATTATGAATTGAAAATGGGGGACCCTGATGTAAACAAGACAAAAGTCTTTCTCTGGTCTGCATCCCCTTAACAATTATGTGTATTGACCCGTAGCCTACTGTATTGTACCCATTCTGCAATCTCTTAAATAAAACTTTCATTCAATCAATCAATCTGCAGGGTGATTGATTGAATGAAAATTGTATTAACAGATTGCAGAATGGGTACAATACAGTACGGCTCAATACACACAATTGTTAAGGGGATGCAGACCAGAGAAAGACTTTCGTCTTGTTTACATCAGGGTCCCCCATTTTCAATTCATAATGAATTGTAAGTAAGGGTGCAACTTGCTCCGTGCAATCCATTCTTTGTGGATCTATGCCCAAGTGTCTTACGTGTCACCATGTCCTAACAGAAGGATGAACAAATGAGGGATTTCTGACTAATGTTAAGTATGCATATGGATCTAATACTATGTCAATATTACTATTGCTTTACAGAGATCTTGCACAGACCAAGGCTGTGTTTGAGAAATATCGTCCCACTCACGTCATCCATCTTGCAGCCAAAGTGGGGGGCTTGTATCTACACTTGAGGGAGAATTTGCAGTTTTTGGTAAGAAAACACAGCCTCTCGTCCCCTGTGTTGACAGCTCCTGTTGTGAAAGTGAACAAGCTTCTTACGGTCAGGAAGTTACAAAACACTAGCTTGACGTGTGTATTTGGGTCCAGCGCTTAATGTACTCTTATAGAGTCAGATATAGGCTAGACGTCAGACACGTACACACATAGGACCCAAAGGGTGCTCGAGCACCTGCTCCTTTTCCGCAGAGTAAAAAAGGGCCCTAAAAAATTTCGTTTATTTTCTATTTTAATTATATCAAATAATGTGCTAATTATAGACGCAAAACAACATGTTTTTAAGTTTAGAAAGATTGCCCCCCCCCCCCAAAAAAAAACAACAACTAAAAAACTTGCTATACGACTCACTATAATGCTGCACTTAGTTTAGGCGAGTTAGAAAGGGAAGATAACTCCTTTGCCTGTGTGTAGAAGATATATTTAATTGGCACACTCAACATCGTTGTAAATTAGGGCAACCTTAGCTTTTTTTCTAGTTAAAATAAACGTTTGAAATTAAACAAATTAGGGTCAATGGTATTTTGTACAGCGACCAACAGTGTAAAATAACGTGTTTTTACGTGTGAAACTATATAAATTGTTTACAAACAATCCAGAACTTTCTTTTTATATGACTCATAATCTGTTCATTTATATAAATGTTTTTGGATGAATATAAGTATAAAGTGCTATAAATATAAAGTATAATGAATCGCAAATTACTTTGGGTATGCAATCGACAGGCGTTTTATGCTAAATTTGCAAGACTGGTAGCCCATCCCATCATGATGGAAAGAAATCCCGACCTGAAATTAATTCAGTGTCTATAAATGTTAGTAGGTTAGATGCAACGTAATGTTTTGCCTGCGTGCTGAGTTACAAGTCTGCAAATCACATTTACAGTTGTACAGCCCTGGCCTATATTTTATTCTATTTCATAATTATATTCTTTTCTATTGTGCTTAACTTAGTTCATATTTCATTTAATCTTACTCTACCTCTTTATTGTATTATCTGTCCGCTAATGTCGCACCGAAAACGACCAAAGCAAATTCCTTGTATGTGAAAACTACTTGGCAACGAAGACATTTCTGACCCGTCCGTTCGCTTCAGGGAGGGGACACACATGTCACTCACGCACCAACACCATTCAAGACAGGTTGCTTCACCAAAAACAAAAAGGTATACAACCAAGCCTAAATTAATGTATAAAAGTAGGCCAAACAAATGAATGAATTGCCAGCTACCTTGCTAATCGTGTTCAGCAGGTGAAGACCGAAAACTTGTCCGACCCTCTCAACATCTCTAAAGGGGTGCCTCAAGGCTCCATCTTGGGCCCCTTTTTCCCTCTCTCTCTTTCCTTCTCTCTCCCTTATTTATTGTGATTTTCCTTGTATACTATTGCTACTGTAATTTTTTATTTGATTTACTTGTATGCATGTACATAAACTTGTTTTTGTTGCAGCCTCCTACCCCCCCCCCCCCCCCCCCCCCCCCTTCCCTCAAAAGGCCTTTGCTTTTTGGTCAGGCTGCTCTTGTATATAAGAATTAGTTCCTGCCTGTGTAAATAAAGGTTGCATTAAAAAAAATAATAATAATTGAGGGGGACATGTCCCCTGCAACAACATGGACTCATATACAGCGCACATGGACAGCAAGAAAAGCAAAATACAGCTTAACATTAAAAGCAATGGAGTTTTACAGTGCTGAACAAGTCTACACGGTTCATCCATATATAAACCTTGCTGGCTCGGTGAGTGATATGAGTGAATGGATATCCTTACAGAGAGACAACCTGAGAATCAACGACAACGTCCTACACACCGCTCACGAGTTGGGAGTCACCAAGGTGGTGTCCTGCCTGTCTAGTTGCATCTTCCCTGACAAGACCACCTACCCCATCGATGAGACCATGGTGAGTTTGGAGACGTTATAGCGACAGATGCACTACACGCACGTCGACAGTGGGTGTTGGGTTAAGGGCAGAAGTGAAACTCCTCGCTGTCAGGTGTAGATAAGCAGCTGGTGACTCCACGTGTATCTGAGGAGACATGTGGTAGTCTACACTCTACACCCTCTCCAGACCGACAGTAGGGCAGCATGTGGTAGTCTACACTCTACACCCTCTCCAGACCGACAGTAGGGCAGCATGTGGTAGTCTACAGCCTCCCCAGACCGACAGTAGGGCAGCATGTGGTAGTCTACACCCTCCCCAGACCGACAGTAGGGCAGCATGTGGTAGTCTACACCCTCCCCAGACCGACAGTAGGGCAGCATGTGGTAGTCTACACCCTCCCCAGACCGACAGTAGGGCAGCATGTGGTAGTCTACACCCTACCCAGACCGATAGTAGGCCAGCATGTGGTAGTCTACACCCTACCCAGACCGATAGTAGGCCAGCATGTGGTAGTCTACACTCTACAGCCTCTCCAGACCGACAGTAGGGCAGCATGTGGTAGTCTACAGCCTCTCCAGACTGACAGTAGGGCAGCATGTGGTAGTCTACAGCCTCTCCAGACCGACAGTAGGGCAGCATGTGGTAGTCTACACCCTCCCCAGACCGACAGTAGGGCAGCATGTGGTAGTCTACACTCTACAGCCTCTCCAGACCGACAGTAGGGCAGCATGTGGTAGTCTACACCCTCCCCAGACCGACAGTAGGGCAGCATGTGGTGGTCTACACTCTACAGCCTCTCCAGACCGACAGCAGGGCAGCATGTGGTAGTCTACAGCCTTTCCAGACCGACAGTAGGGCAGCATGTGGTAGTCTACACCCTCCCCAGACCGACAGTAGGGCAGCATGTGGTAGTCTACACTCTACAGCCTCTCCAGACCGACAGCAGGGCAGCATGTGGTAGTCTACACCCTCCCCAGACCGACAGTAGGGCAGCATGTGGTAGTCTACACCCTCCCCAGACCGACAGCAGGGCAGCACAACGACCAAGAGGTAATTGGCATAACGACTAAATTGGAGGATCCACACACGCAGACAATGAAGCAAAAACGTAACCTCTCTGGTTTCACCGAGGCGATTATAATGACGGTTGGGTTTAATCATTGTTTCTCACCTCTCCCTCACTCACAGATACACAATGGACCCCCCCACGACTCCAACTATGGCTACTCACACGCCAAAAGGATGATTGATGTGCAGAACAGGTTAGCCGGGTAGTGTGAACGGAGGCGAGGCCTCAGGGCAGAGGTATTATAGTCTTTGTGCAAACACAACAAATGGGCAAGACCAGACATAACAATTTAAATCGTGTTTTATACCTCTGCTCGACTAAACTCGACTGAGCTACTCAATTGGATTCCCATTCTCTCACCGTACTGGCAGATTATCTGGCAGGTTTTCTGATAATATGATTTTATGATCATGGTATGAGATTTTGATGGTATGATTATAGAGTAATTATCACAGTTTCCCAGTATTATGATTATTATTACAAGCATTACAAGTTTTAGTAAGTAAGTCAATTAAAATAATATTTCCAAAGCACATTTAACTGTAGTTGCAAGTGATGTACAATGTAAATAGCACTATAATAAAACACGGTAAAAAAAGAAAATGGCAATAAAGATACGACAAATATAACAAAATAAAGAAAAAATAACAAAAGAAAAGTTTTGATACAAATACACATCATAAAACAGGATAGGTGTGAATCAGACTATCCAGGCAAAAAAAATAAGCCCAGTTTAAAAGCAAAAGCTAAAAGACCTGGGTAAACGGGTCTACTTTTAGGCCTACTGAAATCTTTTATATATATATCTGAGCTTAGCAACAAAACAATATCATAGAATATCACAGAAACCCTAGCTTCTAAAAAGCTTTGCAGTTGATGAACCATGATGTTTGTTTGCCTACAGGGCGTACTTCCAACAGTACGGGCATCGCTACACGGCAATCATCCCCACCAATGTGTTCGGCCCCCATGACAACTTCAGCATGGAAAATGGCCACGTGCTGTCGGCGCTGATGAACAGGACGTATGCTGCCAAAAGTGAGTGACACACACACCCACGGGCAGCCCAACCAGCATTACTGGATTCACAGTCCACACCCAAGGCCACACCGCCTATGGCTAGGTACGAGAGACCCCACAGGCAGACCAAAATGCCTCAGAGACTGATGGATTTTGTCATTGCGTAAAAGGAGCCTGTCTGGCACACAAAAAAAGAGTGAGTGAGTGCCAGATATTGTTATGCATTAAGTTTCAAGTTTCAAGTTTCAAGTTTCTTTAATAGTTGTCATACAGAAGTACAGAATACTTTTATACAAAATGCTTCTTACTGTTACGCTCCAGAGACTGTGCTAGACAAGATAAGTATCAAATAACATAGTATAGCATGTAAATTAGAAGTAGAAAATGAGGTCACAGTGTTCAGTATAGACATATGTACAATGTTCGATGCAGAATAGACGTAACTGAGTTACCATATAATATACAATACTATATAGTGCAAAGCAGAAATGGGATGAGGTACAATTTAGGTACAATTTACAGTAAGGTGTACGAGTTGTAGTGCAATCCTCTATCAATAAATATAAAGTGTGGGGAGTGGGTGCTACAGTGTGTTTGTTTAAAGTGAGTGTGTGCTATAAAGTGTGGGGAGTGGGTGCTACAGTGTGTTTGTTTAAAGTGAGTGTGTGCGTGTGGATGTGTGTGCTATGTGCGTTTGATGGTTGTTGTGTAGTGTTCATTGTTCGTTGAGCAGCCTGATGGCCTGGGGATAGAAGCTTCTTCTGAGTCTTTCTGTGCTCGCCTTGAGACTCCGGTATCGCTTGCCTGACCGCAGCAGTTCAAAGAGGCAGTTGTTCGGGTGACTGGAGTCCTTAATGATTCTCTTAGCCTTGCCCCTGCACCGCTTGTTGTAAATGTTCTGGAGGGTGGGGAGCCCCCCTCCAATTGTGCGTTCGGCTGAACGTGTCACTCTTTGTAGTCTGCTTCAGTCTTGTGCAGTGCTATTCCCAAACCAGGAGGTGATGTTGCCAGTCAGGATGCTCTCTATTGTACATGAGTAGAAGTTCTTAAGGATCTTCTGACTGACTTGGAACTTCCTTAGGGGCCTGAGGAAGTAGAGGCGTTGTCGTGCCTTCTTCACAACACTGTCAATGTGTGTGGTCCATGTCAAGTCCTCGGATATGTAAGCTCCGAGGTACTTAAAGCTGTTCACTCTCTCAACCGGTGCCCCGTCGATGCTGAGGGGGCTGTAGTCCTTGACCCCCGACCTCCTGAAGTCCACAATCATCTCCTTTGTTTTGCTGACGTTCAGGGAGAGGCTGTTTTCCTGGCACCATCCCGCCAGGACCTTGACCTCTTCCAGGTAGGCCCTCTCGTCGTTTGCAGAGATCAGGCCCACCACCACTGTGTCGTCAGCAAATTTGATGATTGTGTTGCTACTCCGCTGAGCCACACAGTTGTGTGTGTACAGGGAGTAGAGGAGGGGACTCAGAACACAGCCCTGGGGGGCCCCTATGTTGAGGGTGATGGATGAGGAGGTGCAGTTGCCTGCTCTCACCACCTGGGGTCTGCCCGTCAGGAAGTCCAAGACCCACTGGCAGAGGTCATAGTTCAAGCCCAGGTCCCTGAGCTTGGCTATGAGTTTGGAGGGGACTATGGTATTGAATGCCGAGCTGTAGTCGATGAATAGCATTCTCACATAGTTCCCCTTCCTCTTGTCCAGGTGTGATGCTGCTGTGTGCAGCACATGGGCTATGGCGTCCTCCGTGGACCTGTTGGGGCGGTATGCAAATTGCAGGGGGTCCATGTTGATGGGGAGGGAGGAGCAGATGTAGCCCTTTACTAGCTTCTCAAAGCACTTCATGGCTATGGAGGTGAGAGCTACAGGGCGGTAGTCGTTGAGGCAAGCAGGCTTGGATTTTTTGGGTACAGGGATAATAGTGGACTTCTTCAGGCAGGTGGGGATGACAGCCTGTTCTAAGGACAGGTTAAATATGTCAGTGAATACCGGGGCCAGTTGGTCGGCACAGACTTTTAGGACGCGGCCGGGGATGCCGTGGATGCAGCGGTCCTGCTGCCTTCCTGATATTCACTTTTTTAAAGGTCCGCCTCACCTCATGCTCTGTTACCCTGAACACTGAGTCTCCATCAGCAGCAGACCCCCCCCCCCATTGTCATGTTCAATGATGTTTACATGCATTTACTATTTTCAAGGTGGAGTTTTGTTCGTGGAGAACCTTTGTTTATTTTTGATAACAGGGATAAAAGAATTGAAGTGCATTCTGTATGAAAAAAAAAAGTTATTGAATTCACTGATATTTCTGTATGGTACCTTGGAGTTTATGTCCTAGTAAGGAGGGGATGTGTACTGACGTGCCACACTGTTACATGGTTACGTCATAGGAGCTGACGCTGTGCGTGCACTCCAGAGAATGCAGGCTGAGAGCAAGTCAAGTGCGGGAGCACTAGAACGGAGAATGCAAATAAAGACTATTGTTTAAATACTGAGTCGATTATTAAGTGAAGTACTACTTAATATCTAACAGTACCGTATTTACATTATGAGATTTGAAAACCTTGCTCATCTGAAAACGTCTATCTGAATGCTTCATAACACCACATATCACTGAATGTTGTTAAACAAATGTAATACTATTCTTACAATCCCACAAGACTCGAGGCAACAAGAGAGAGACAGTGGTTTGAGTAACACAACAGAGAACCTGTCTGGACCAGAAAGACGTGCCTGACCAGCACTTAAGGAAGGCCCTCAGGTGGAGCCTCTAGGTCTAGGAGTTTGCACTTTCAAACATTTTGACAAACATGCTTCACATAGTAGTCACTCTCTAGGTATCATGGTAATGTATGACTATTGCAGTATACTATAGCCTCTCTGCATTCTTGTATAGGACCCTGGACCCAGGTATGTAGTCAGAGGGGACTGTGTAGTCCCAAACAGGAGGTCTGCTTTTAGTCAGGCAGCCTTTTCCGTGAGAGCAGCCCACACCTGGAACAGTCTGCCAACACGGCTCAGGGAGTATCAAAGTTACATTTAATTTAAAACTAACTTAAAATCATGGTTGAGAGATGGTCAAGTGTGCAACCATTTTAACTGAGGGGTTGTGATTAAGCATTACATCACACGCAGGAGTGGTTTGTGACCAATAAACCATGCCTAGGGGTGGTTGTTAGGCCCGAGGCGCAGCCGAGGGTCGTTAGACCCCCCTAGGCATGGTTTATTGGTCACAAATCACGACTGCACGTGGTGTAAAGCTTTTATACAACTGCCAGATTCATCCAACCTTATTTCTATACAATAAACACACATTAATCGAAGATTTATTGAAAAAACCATCCGCCAGAAAAAGTTGTTCCCACAACTCCATGTGGAAGCAGCTTGAAGTGCATCCAACCAAACTAACACATCCAACTGTGTATTATTGGAATGATTGAGAGAAGTTGCCTCATGTGGAAGCAGCTTGAAGTGCATCCAACCAACTAACACATCCAACTGTGTATTATTGGAATGATTGATTGAAAATTTTATTACCAGATGCAGAATGGGTACAATACAGTACGGCTCAATACACACAATTGTTAAGGGAATGCATAGGAAAAAAACGTTTTCTTCGCCCTATTTTTTTATTTATTTCTTTTAGCCTAAACTTAACCAGTTGGAAACCAGGGGTACAGTAATAAAATTAGCAATCAACCAATCAATCAATTCAATAGACCATGCTCACTTAAAACAGCGCTGCTTCTCTCTCAGTCTGACTCCCCCGCTGTTGCAGACAGGAGTGTGTGTGTGTGTGTGTGCGTGTGTGTGTGTGTGTGTGTGTGTCACAGTGTGTGTGTGTGTGTGTGTGTGTGTGTGTGTGTGTGTGTGTGTGTGTGTGTGTGTATGTGTGTGTGTGTGTTTGTGGGTACGCCAGCGTCGGACAGTGAGAGAGAACGCTGCAGTCAGTAGCAAGAAGGAAGTAGAAATTTAAATCAATCAATTAATCTATCAATCAAACCGCGATTTTTCTTTTGTTCTAGATTGCCTCAAGACCCATCAATTACATCATCCAACATTGTTTAAAGGGCTAACACATTCCCCTTGACAGAATCGCTTCATATTTAGTCGTTTAGTCGCCATTAACATATCCATTTGTAAATATTATTGGCCACCTTCTTGTGATCCGGCGGAGTGATGTGATGTGGGTCGGTTGTGGGCGGGTCCTGGGCCAGCAGCGTGGATTGTTGCCAATAAAGACGTGTAAAATGACTGTTTCAGCCAATCAGAATCGAGAAATTTGCATGCCGTTGTATAATGTATTGTAATGTATTTATTTGTATGTATTTTAGTGTATTGTAACCTATACTGATTCCTACTGTGTTTTAATTATTGTACTATGTTTTAATTATTGTAGTGCTCATGTCACCTGCCCCAGAGACTACAGTTGAAAATTAGCCAACTTGGCTAAACTGGCATATTTACAGTCAAATGTTCCTTAATATGCACTGTCTCTGTATTTTAAACCAATAAATACAAATACAAAAAATTCTCCATTGGGTCCACTTTCAGGTTTAAATCTACAATGTGTAAGATTCACTCGGTCGGTAGATTGGTTGGTCGGTCAGTCCACAAAAATTTCTCCACTCTCTAGCAGCCACAGGTTTCACCCTAGGAGGCTGACATTTGGCATGGAGGTGTGTGTGTGTGTGTGTGTGTGTGTGTGTGTGTGTGTGTGTGTGTGTGTGTGTGTGTGTGTGTGTGTGTGTGTGTGTGTGTGTGTGTGTGTGTGTGTGTGTGTGTGTGTGTGTGTGTGTGTGTGTGTGTGTGTGTGTGTGTGTGTGTGTGTGTGTGTGTGTGTGTGTGTGTGTGTGTGTGTGTGTGTGTGTGTGTGTGTGTGTGTGTGTGTGTGTGTGTGTGTGTGTGTGATCAGGGGCGGATTTAGGATTGTAGGAGATCCGGGGCTTAGCCCAGATAGGTGCCCGCGATAGCGGGCACGTTTTTATTTTATTTCGACACCACAATTTTTTACTTATACCACCACCTTGAAATAGGGGTGGAGGCGATATATCGAGTATACTCGATGTATCGCGGATTGTTCTACCCGAGATGTAGTACTGTACTATATCGTGAACATCGAGTATTATTTTATATGGCGCCGCCCGCGGCCGAGAGACACTCGCAGTGCTTTCCTCGAGAAGGGACGGCGGCGCTATAGGCTAACGTTAGTGTACTGGTCCCGAGTGTAGCAGGGATGGCGGAGCTATAGGCTAACGTTAGTGTAGTCAGGGCTGTACAGTGCGATATAATGTTGCGGTTGTAATTTCATTAGACAGACCAGCGCGGACCTTTAATAACATGCAATTTAATTGACACGAGCAATGAGCTAACGGTAGCTGCTAACCAAGGTATCCATTAGGATTATGCTAAGCTAACTAGCGATAGCTGCTAACCCTGGAAAACGGTCAAAGCGGACTCCACAAGACTAGTTCCATTCGTGAGGAAAGGGGGTGGGTTATATTGACAACGCTTGACAACAGAAGTTTAAACATAACTTCATATTTATTGGTTATTCGTTTCTGTATATCATCCAATTTCCATCTCTGTGTGTCTCCATCTCCATCTCTTCCTGTTTACATTCGAGTGTGACGTCATCACCTATGGCAGCTTAGACGATCAAAATGCGAACCTAGAACAAAACCCGGGGGGGGCTGGCTCTCTTGTTCATTCTCGCCCCATCTCTCTACATTCAGTAGCCAAACGTTACAGACAGTATGAATGAATGAATGAATGAAAACTTTATTTAACAGATTGCAGAATGGGTACAATACAGTACGGCTCAATACATACAATTGTTAAGGGGATGCAGACCTGAGAAAGACGTTTGTCTTGTTTCCATCAGGGTCCCCCATTTTCAATTCATATAGACATTTATGACATACACAACATACATGACATTTATGGCATAGGGACATATAGGTATTTAGTACTGATACATTTGTGACATAACGGTATTCAAATATACAGTACTGTTACCCCTAGATCCTGACAGAGTATATACATATGATGGGGAGGGAACTGTACATTAGGAGGGGGTGGGTGGGTGGGAGGGAAATATACATACGGCGGGGAGGGAATATATACATGCGGTGGTGAGGAGACTGTCTATTAGGAGGTGGTGGGGGTTTTGGGCATTTACGGTGGCCAGTTTCGAATTGCAGCCTCCCGTAGGTGCTCTTCAAGAGCTGTTTTGAATGTGGGCAGGGATTCACATTCCTTTACAGCTTTGGGTAGGGCGTTCCACATTGTTGTGGCATAATTGCGAAACGTGTTTAGTCCCTTGTTTGAGCCGAATCTGGGTTTAACATGATTTGTTGAGCTTCCTCTGGTGTAGTGGTTGTGGTATTCACTGACCTTTGGGAAGTATTTTGACATGTACATGGGCACCCCAGTCGTATAGTGTATCTTGTAGACCAGGCCCATTGCAAGTTGCTGTACTCTGTCGTCTACTCTAAGCCATCCTAGGTTGGCAAAGTGGGCAGGGGTGAGGTGGGTTCTGGGGTTCAGGTCAAGTAGTAGTCTGACCAGTTTGTTTTGTGATGTTTGTAATTTTGTTTTAAGCGCCTTTGAGGTGCTTTGGTACCATGAGGTGCACGCATAGTCATAGTACCCTTGAATGAGTGCTCCTGCCAGAGTCTTCAGGGTATTCTTGTTTACCAGAGAGGAGATCCGGTACAAGAATCTAGTTCGTTGGTTGACTTTTTTTATTACATTGGATGCCATTTTGTCACAGGAAAGATTTGCCTCTAGGATGGAACCCAGGTAGGTAATTTTGTCTTTCCTTGTGACAATATTGTCACCCACTGTAACTGAGAATCCGTCGGTCTTGCTGAGTTTGTTATTTGAACCGAAGAGAATGGACTCTGTTTTGCCCATGTGTAATGATAGTTTGTTATCAGCGAGTCATATGCAGATTTTGCCTAGTTCCGTGCTGAGGGTTTTTTCAACCTGCAATTTGTTCTTGTCAGAGACCAGCAGGGCTGAGTCGTCCGCAAACAGGAACAAGTTGCAGTCACAGGCTGACGACATGTCATTTGCATAAATTAGGAAGAGTAGCGGTCCTAGTATGCTTCCTTGTGGAACACCACAGCTCACTGTGAGGGGGGGGGATAGAGTACCGTTTACCTCTACCACTCCCCTCCAGGTAGGATTGCATCCAGCTCACTGATAAGCTATCAAAACCAATTGCTTTTAGCTTGTCCATTAGAATGGAGTGATTGACAGTGTCGAAGGCCTTTTGTAGGTCCAGCATGACCATGCCGCAGTATTTGCCCGCGTCCACCTCTTGTTTGATGTGGTCGTTCAAATAGAGGAGGCATGTGTCAGTGGAGTGGGACGTTCTGAAGCCAGATTGGAATTCGTAGATTAGATTTTTTTCCGCCAAGTACTTTTCGACCTGTTCATAGACTATTTTCTCCATGACTTTCGAGATGGAGGTAAGAATAGAAACAGGGCGGTAGTTGCCTGGGTCTAATTTGCTGCCCTTTTTGTGTAGAGGGGTCACTCTCGCAATTTTGAAGTCCTTGGGGACGTGCCCCTGTTTTATAGAGAGGTTTATTATGTGTGTGATGACTGGGGTGATGGCGGCTGCTGCGTCTCTGAGGAATTTGGAGGGGATGTTGTCATGGCCAGTGGCCTTGTTAGGTTGGAGGGCGCTCAATTTTTTGAGTACCTCATCGGTTGTTACCATTTCAAGTTTGAAGTCGTCTTTGTGGACCCCTAGGTTTTTGTAGTATGCTACTATGTGTTCTACCCCATAATGCCCTGAGTGGGAGGGTAGTTTGTTTACCAGTGTTGTGGCTATGTTTGTGAAGAAGATGTTTAAGTAATTGGCTACATCCAGCTTGTCTGTGATGAGCGTGTTGTCCGTCTTTATGTTTATGTTTGAGAATCTGGTTTTAAGTTTTTTACTGCAGCCTAGTTGATTATTGAGTAATTTCCAAAGTTTGCGGGGTTTGTTTTTGTTTTCCTCAGTTTTGTCGTTGATGAAATTTCTTTTTGCGGTTCTGATCATGGTGTTTACGTCATTTCTTAGTCTGTTTCTTTGGATTTTTAGTTCAACCACGTGGGCTTGGAGTTCACTGTTTGAGCTTTTGGAAAGCTTTGTCTGACTTTTATGAAGTTCAGAGCATTTTTTGTCTCTGGTTTTCATAGCGGCCAGTATTTCAGTGTGCATCCATGCCTCAGCGCGATTTTTAACCCTGGTGGTTCTTATCGGTGCCATGTTGTTGAGTATTGCTGTGAATTTGGTTTTGAATCCAAGCCATGTTTCTTCAACCTGTGTACCACTGAGTTCATCTGACCAGTCCAAGCTCCCCAGTTCTAGGTTAAAGGCCTCTCTAGAGTAAGTTTTGAGGTCTCTAGATGTGACTGTTTTGTGACAGCCGGCCTTCTGTTTTAGCTTTTTGCGGGTACAGAAAATCATATAATGATCACTTAACCCGCATGCTATCACCCCTTTACTGGAGATCATTGACTTGTCAGTGGTCAAAATGAGGTCAATGGTGGTTTGTGTCGAATCGCATACCCTTGTGGGTTGGGTGATTAGCTGGCTGAAACCGTGCAGATCAGAAAACCTACTGAAGGCCTTGAAGACGGGTTAGTATAAATACTAACTGGATAGTTGATGATATAAACATTTAATTTCATTATCTGAAATATTCTAAAATCATTAAGTCTGCTATAAGCCATTATACCTTTGTGTGTGATTATTATTTTCTTACAGTAGTGTGTGTATATATATATATATATATATATATATATATATATATATATATATATATATATATATATATATATATATATATATATATGTGTGTGTGTTTGGCTAAAGTGGATAGAAAACACAGTACCGTGTAAAAGTCTTAGGCACCCAAGAGTTTTTATATAAATTGTCTTAGATGTAAATACACCTTTTTATTAGTGTGTCAGTAGACTACTCTTAGTACATTTTCATTAAATTATTTTTTAAAGCATCTTCATGGTTTAATAATGCAAACATATGTTGCAGGGACTTATTATAATCATCATATTGGCGTGACTGTATGCATCAAAGGGTTAAATCAAGCATTTTTAAGTGCTTTAGAGGAAATGTCAAAATATCGCGATATATATCGTGTATCGCGATATGGCTAAAAAATATCGCGATATCATTTAGAGGCCATATCGCCCAGCCCTACCTTGAAAGTGTTAATATGCGTCTGTTTACGGTTTGATTATCACTGATACAAAGTAAAATAGTGCAGTGCAATAAAATAGTTAGTAAAATAGAATAAAATAATGCAATAGTGCATTGCAATAAAATAGTTCTCATCGTATTTTTTTGGAAGGCCGGTAAGGAGTGCATTACAGTAGTCGAGTTGGCTTGAGATAAAGGCATGGATCTGGTTTTCAGCGTCCTTTTGATTTATAAATGGCCGTACTTTAGCTATGTTTCTAAGGTGGAAGAATTACGTTTTTGTCAACTTGTTGATTGTGATTTAAAGCTTAGGTCTGAGTCTACCATAACACCAAGACTTAACTCACTTAAATACAGTTAGCAGCTGGATAGACCACAGATGGAAATTAGCTTCTGCTAAATCTGGTGCAAACATATTTTCATGTAACAATGATGAATTGTCCAAAAAATAAATAAAATATATATATATATATATATTTTTTTTTTAATAGATTCAGGGCTTTTCAGAAAACATTCGGGGCTTGAGCCCAAGTAGCCACCCCCTAGCCCCACCCCTGATTCACATCAACACTCATGATCAGGAACAAACAAGAATATGATCAGGAACAAACTCATGGAACGTTCTTCAACACACTTTAAAGACACAATACTCCCCTGACATATGGACAGTTTAAAAACCATGATCACAAACCACTCCGTTTCAACGTGTATCTGTTTGTAATGGTTTATTCTTTCTTTTCATCAGTGTCAGTCTTTTTATTTGAACATGTCTGTATCATTTGGCATTATTGGAAATGAGGGCAACCTCAACAGACCTTTTGAAAAGGTTTAGATTGAGCAGATTGAGATTAAGTAAACAATATATAATTTTCCTCCGTCTCTCTCCCACAGAAGAAGGACGGCCTCTGAACGTGTGGGGCTCTGGAACTCCCAGGAGACAGTTCACCTACTCTCTGGTACAAAAGAGATATTTTCTTTCTTTATTTCCCTCTGCATTGATGTCATTACAAAGAAGTACACACATTTCTGTTTCACCTCAGCCGATAGGAATAGGAACATTATAGGAAATGTGCCAGGGTAGCAAGGCTCAGAACATCGGAAAATGCCTGTTATAAAAAATTTATATTATGACGAAGCCACTAATGTCTTTCACCCACTGATTAACGGTCTTCATTTGAGAAGTTAATTATCACTGCTGTCGGATGAAAACATTGTAATGTCCAAAAGCGATAACTTTTCAGGAATCTACTGTAGGCAAACTACCTGGTTTTATTTTTTAGTTGGACAGCCGTGTATTTCTTTAGTTCTACCAGAGACTCTCGAGATAACGAGGAGACAGGAAGCACTGCAGGAGTTTTGAATGGAAATGTCTGTAACACTAAAAATGCCGTTGCAACTTGCTACTAAACAAACACATTGAGAAAATAATGAAATTTGATGTTGAGTACAACTTTATTTGTTTGTTTATAATATCTTTAAGCATTGGGACTGTTTTAACAATGGATGATCATTTTTTGTTGGAAGTTTTATATATTGCCCTGTGTGCAGGATGAGTTGGCAGCAAAACGTCAAGGAATTATGTAATACAAATAAGAAAATACAGTTCATTAATCTTTTTTATGCATTGGTACATGCTGTACAATATGTCTACAGACATGAGATAACAACATAATTTTTTTCCTTTTTGGACCATCTTTATTTCATTGTGATATTCCATTATTAAAACACTTTTATGGAATCCTGGGTTCATAAAGAAACAATGAAATAAATGATGACATCACAATAGTGTCACAGGCAGCAACACAGGTTTACACAGTGTGCATGTGCGCTCTCATACATCGTAGTGCATTATGTGCGTATTGTCATCACGATATGTCATGTGTGTGTTTGTGTTGCCAGGACATCGGCCGATTGATCCTGTGGGTGCTGAGGGAATACAGTGAGGTTGACCCCATCATTCTCTCTGGTGAGTCCAGAGCAAGTGTGTGTGTGTGTGTGTGTGTGTGTGTGTGTGTGTGTGTGTGTGTGTGTGTGTGTGTGTGTGTGTGTGTGTGTGTGTGTGTGTGTGTGTGTGTGTGTGTGTGTGTGTGTGTGTGTGTGTGTGTGTGTGTGTGTGTGTGTGTGTGTGTGTGTGTGTGTGTGTGTGTGTGTGTGTGTGTGTGTGTGTGTGTGTGTGTGTGTGTGTGTGTGTGTGTGTGTGAGAGGCAGAGAAAGAGAGAGAGAGGAAGCGATTGCCTTCTCTGACATGTTTCCTGTCAACCGCAGTGGGAGCGGAGGATGAGATCTCCATCAAGGACGCTGTGGAGATGATCGCAGAATCACTGGACTTCAAAGGACAGATACTTGTATCCTTTCCCAGAGCAGAGACATAGTACCTGCTGTCTGACCCCTTTCTCCCTCAGAGTCCATATCAACTGCTTGCAAGATATCATTTTAAACTTAAAGGTAGAATCTGTAACGGATCATTTTCTTTTGCTTTTGTCTGGAGTTTAGTAACTTATTGTACTGTGATTTTCTCCAGACCTCTCTAAGCAGAGCCTGAGTTGTGGCCGGCCATAGCAACCCCTCCCCTCTTCCTGCTCCAACACACATCAGACAAAAACAATGTGCTAAACCAAGCGAGGCTCTTTTGACTAGAGGTCACTGTTTTTTACGGAAACAATAAAGATGATATCTATATTGTATTATATATATATCTGTCTGTCTGTCTGTCTGTCTGTCTGTCTGTCTGTCTGTCTGTCTGTCTGTCTGTCTGTCTGTCTGTCTGTCTGTCTGTCTGTCTGTCTGTCTGTCTGTCTGTCTGTCTGTCTGTCTGTCTGTCTGTCTGTCTTCTATCTATCTAATAGTGAAGTCTAGCTCACTAGGGGGCGCTCCAGTAGCACACCACATAGCGCGCTGAGTCGCGAAGCGGTTGTCCCGGGTTTGTTTCCCAGTCCTGGCGACCATTTGCCGCATGTCTTCCCTACCTGTCCTCCCGTTCTCCCTCTCTCCCTCTATCGGTCCTGCGTGGCCAGAAAAATCTGAAAATGCTATAAATAAAAGTAAAAAAAAAAGTCTAGCTCACTATGGCAAGATTTTCACATAATCTATTCAAGTGGATGAAGGGACAAGTGTGCTGTAGGTTTGAGGCTCACTCATACCCTCAGGATCACCTATCGACAAAGTGCTGCACCTATAACCCTTGACCTCTGACCCCAGTTTGACACCACCATGTCTGACGGCCAGATGAAGAAAACGGCCAGCAATGCTAAGTTGAGACGCTACCTCCCGGACTTCAAATTCACACCTCTCCCAGAAGGTCAGAGTTCATGATACACTTTAACACTGCATAAAACAGCCAGTGGAGAACCTGCACGCACGCACACACACACACACTGTTTGCTTGCTTGCTTTGCTTGTTTCCTTGTCTCACACGATTGGTGGGTGTAGCTGGCAGAGCAGAGCTGGGGAGGGTCATCAGGGAAATTGGGGCACACCTGGGCCGGTGTGTACCAGGCCTTTATACATGCAGGCTTCCTTTAGTGTGGGCTTCCTCTCTCCACCCGTTTGCTTTGCTCGGAAGCCAACCTTTGTTTTTACACTTCCAACATTCATGCTGCATAATAATTTCAATACTTGAAACTTGAAACTTGAAACTTGAAGCAGACAATGTACTGTAGGTGCCACCTAAGATCAGAATCTTAGGTGGCACCTACAGTACATTGTCTGCTTCAAGTTTCAAGTTTCAAGTTTCAAGTATTGAAATTATTATGCAGCATGAATGTTGGAAGTGTAAAAACAAAGGTTGGCTTCCGAGCAAAGCAAACGGGTGGAGATCTTAGGTGGCAAGACCACCCGCATTTCATTGTATACCTGTATGCCGTGACAATTAAAACTCTTGACTTGACTTGACTTGACTTGATCTGAATTTAACTGATTGTATAGATTCGCCCCTGTCTGGTAAGCTATTGTCATACCTTCAATGTGTCATACACGTGTGAAACGACAATGAAGTGAACAGCTTCTCAGATTGACCTAAGAAAACAAACACTTGGACTAAGTCGTCCTGAGGTCCCTGGAGTTTTAGATGTGAAGCAGCTCATAGACCAGCAATGCCATTAGACACAATGTGTCATATTTAAAGCATTGAACTGGTCCCATACGAAGGTCAATGCACGTGAGCCACCACATCAAACAAGAGGTGGACGCGGGCAAATACTGCGGCATGGTCATGCTGGACCTACAAAAGGCCTTCGACACTGTCAATCACACCATTCTGATTGACAAGCTAAAAGCAATTGGTTTTGATAGTCTATCAGTGAGCTGGATACAATCCTACCTGGAGGGGAGAGAACAGATGGTGGAGGTAAACGGTACCCTACCCCCCCCCCCCCCCCCCCCTCACAGTGAACTGTGGTGTTCTACAAGGAAGCATACTAGGACCGCTACTATTCCTAATTTATGCAAATGACATGTCGTCAGCTTGTGACTGCAACTTGTTCCTGTTTGCGGACGACTCAGCCCTGCTGGTCTCTGACAAGAACAAGTTACAGGTTGAAAAAGCCCTCAGCTCAGAACTAGGCAAAATCTGCATATGGCTCGCCGACAACAAACTATCATTACACATGGGCAAAACAGAGTCCATTCTCTTCGGTTCAAACTCAGCAAGACCGACGGCTTCTCGGTTACAGTGGGTGACAATATTGTCACAAGGAAAGATGAAATTACCTACCTGGGTTCCATCCTAGAGGCTAATCTTTCCTGTGACAAAATGGCATCCAATGTAATAAAAAAAGTCAACCAACGAACTCGATTCTTGTACCGGATCTCCTCTCTGGTAAACAAGAATACCCTGAAGACTCTGGCAGGAGCACTCATTCAAGGGTACTACGACTATGCGTGTGTAACGGATATGTGCCGCGATAGTGTGACTACGGCACATAGAAGTAAAACTCACTCCCCAGAGGCATCCAAACTGAGCGCTTAGGAGGGAATTCCTTTCTTGGCGCAGCGGTTTGCGATGCTGGCCCCGGTGCGGACGCCCGGGGTTTGACTCCCACTCAAGGCATGGTCGAAGTAGTGGCAGGTTCAGCGTTGAACCGGCTACAGTGGTGCCGTGACCCGGATGCCTTGGGTGGTGTGAGTTTAGGGGGGGTGAATGTAACGGATATGTGCCGCGATAGTGTGACTACGGCACATAGAAGTAAAACTCACTCCCCAGAGGCATCCAAACTGAGCGCTTAGGAGGGAATTCCTTTCTTGGCGCAGCGGTTTGCGATGCTGGCCCCGGTGCGGACGCCCGGGGTTCGACTCCCACTCAAGGCATGGTCGAAGTAGTGGCAGGTTCAGCGTTGAACCGGCTACACGTGCGCCTCATGGTACCAAAGCACCTCAAAGGCGCTAAAAACAAAATTACAAACATCTCAAAACAAACTGGTCAGACTACTGCTTGACCTTACTCCTAGAACCCACCTCACCCCTGCCCACTTTGACAGCCTAGGATGGCTTAGAGTAGACGACAGAGTACAGCAACTTGCAATGGGCCTGGTCTACAAGATACACTACGCGACTAAGGTACCCATGTACATGTCAAAATACTTCCCAAAGGTCAGTGAATACCACGATCACAACACCAAAGGGAGCTCCACAAATCATGTCAAACCCAGATTCGGCTCAAACAAGGGACTAAACACGTTTTGCAATTATGCCACATCAATGTGGAACGCCCTACCCAAAGCTGTAAAGGAATGTGAATCACTACCCACTTTCAAAAACACTCTCAAAGAACACCTACGGGAGACTGCAATTCGAAACTGGCCCCTACAAATGTCCTAACCCAGTTGTACAGTAAATGACCAAGTATGGCTTTGTCAGTATTCCAATGTACAGTGTACAGTGTGTGTGTCCCCTACCCAACCCCCCCCCCACCTCCAATGTACAGCCCCCACCCACCCACCCAACCCCACCCCACCCACCCAACCTCCCCAATGTACAGTTTCTACGTCAAATGTATATACACTCTTTTTCTGGACACTTTTTGTATCACAAACAGTACTGTATTTGCAAATCTGATATGTCATAAATGTATAGATGTAGCAGTACTGTCTATCTGTATGTCATGTATGTCATATATGTTATGATGAATTGAAAATGGGGGACCCTGATGTAAACAAGACGAAAGTCTTTCTCTGGTCTGCATCCCCTTAACAATTGTATGTATTGAGCTGTACTGTACTGTACCCATTCTGCAATCTGTTAATAAACTTTTCAATAAATCAATCAATAGTGAGACTAACCGTCACTGACTGACCTTCGTGTGGGACCAGTCCAATGCTTTAACTATGACACATTGTGTCTCTTTTCCACTGCATCCCTCAGCAAACAAATGAAGTATGGATTTAGGGAAGAACATTTGCATGCCGCCTCATCATTTGCATGCCTCAACATCACCTGTGTATGCTTTCCTCCCTTCCCCCAGCCATCCAGAAGACCTGTGATTGGTTTGTGACCAACTACGACATCGCCCGGACATGAAGACCTCCCCCTGCGCTTAGTTCCCCACGGAAGTGGTTTCAAATGACGGAGACCTGCGGTTTCTTTTCTCCAGAGCTGTGTGCCATTGGGTTGAACTACACTCTTAACTCTTTGAGTGCCACCTGTGGGAGCTATTGACTATTTTCACATTTATTTAATATATTTATTTGTCATGTGATTTTGTAGAATTAATTAGTTTACAGCCATATTATTTAAGTTATTATGAGTTGCAGCTAAATGCTTTTACTTTGAAAGGGTTTTGGGCAATTGGGAAGCACAGCTGGGTGTATTTAGGTAATTAGAGGACAACAGCACAGTGGGCACCAGGGAAGGTATATGGTTTTTTACCAGCATCAGGAGATCATATAGTTTCATATAGTCATATAGTTTCAAACATATTTTTTCTGTATTCTTTGATTAATTTACAATAAATGCCACAAAACTGTCAATGCCGTCTGGACAATGGACTTCCTGATATGCGTAAGATTGGCTGCCCTGGTGCTTCAGTGGCTTTTAGTTTGTATTAGTTGTTGTTGACAAATAGCCACTACACCACCCTCTTTCCTCAGCTGTACTGCCTGGCACCAGCTTTTTTTTGGACAATTTTCACGATATTTCACGATTTTTGCGGATCTATTGTATATTCTATATTATAGCTATGGAGACAATAGTATGGCTCATTTGACAGACACTATTTCTAGTCCAACATGTAAAAAAGAGTTTGTTTCTACATACCTTCGTTCGTTCACAATTCCAAGCTAAACATTGCCCCGTTTCACTAAAATCCAGGCTGGTTTTCTAGAGATCGTGAGATAAAGTGTGTTTTGTGCAGCGTATGCGCAAATCTTGCGGCTGCTCGCTTGAAACCTATATTATTGCCAGGTCAAAGGTAAACACATGACCTTTTTTCTTCACAAAGCCGGGGAAGGGGGGGGGGGGGGGGGGTTGTATATCTGACGCTGCGATCATATAAACACATGTTTTATGATGGAGTTTCGGTAAAGTACACGTAAAATAGACGTTACCTTTGGTTTAGAGGTACTCCATTTCTCACTTCGAGTCCAAAAGTGTCTTGAATCAGAACAGGATCAATACGTTAGGTAGCCCTCATCCGTCTTCTTCATCTGCTCGTGCCAGAATATAGATGCCGAATAGGTATCCTCATCGGTTGGTTTGATTATAGTTGTTTTACGTTTGACCAGTAGTGCTTAGTCCAACAAACGCACCTTATCGTCCATAATCATCATCCATATAATCCATTTAGTTTTTTTCATAATATCCAATAGTTCGCTCGCCATTGCATTGCAGCCAGGTTAATATTGTGTGCTCGGGCCAGACTATACCACGGAGCCGAATAGGTTTCCTCATTGGTCGGTTTGATTATAGTTATTTTACGTTTTACCAGTAGTGCTTAGTCCAACAAACACACCTTATCGTCCATAATCATCATCCATATAATCCATTTAGTCTTTTTCATAATATCCAATAGTTCGGTCTAGGGCAGGCCAGGGGTGGCCAACCTTTTTTGAACCAAGATCTACTTTTTTATTTACCACCTAGCCCGAGAGCTACCAGCCAAAATTGTATATTGTAAGCCGTCATTTGAGGCTTTATAAAAGCAGCATAATGAACACAAATCTGTCAGTGCCGAGTCCGACCTCATCTTAAATAACAAACAGCATTGCTTGTTGTAGTTAACAAGGAGAGGAAGAGTTGATTTAGCAAATTTTTTATTTATTTTTTAATAATCAAATTTTATTAATCAAGATCTACTTGAAATCAGCGATCGCGATCGACTGGTTGGGCACCACTGGTCTAGGCGATCGTGATTGTCGAACATGTCCTGCTCACTGCTGCTCACGAGTACCTAGTTGTTTGGGGGCTGGCACTAATTAAACACTAATAGCTGGCCCATGTTCATAGGGTAGGCGATACTTCCACCTGGTGGATTTCGATCGTCATTGCAATTTCAACGTTGTGCCAGGGAGCTCTGGCTGGATGTTTAGAACGGGGATCAAAGGAAAAATATCAAAGGATCCAAAAACGAGTATACTCGTTATTGGCACTCAACGCTTGTCTGCGAAACACGAGTATACTCGTTATTGGCACCCAATGAGTTAAAGGAACATGCCAAGTTTTTTTGGAAATTTGCTTATTTGCCATCTACCCTGGAGTTAGACAAGCAGATACATACCCTTTTCTTCTCTGTGCATGCATAGGGTTAGGGAACAGCCGCACTGTTAGCCTAGCTTAGCATCATTCACTGGAAGTAGGTGTGCCAGTGTAGCCTAGTTCCAATCCCAACAGTCACGAAATACTCCAAATACAACTCCAAAACCTTCCTGTAAATGTGTTGTGACCTGTGTATTTACCATGTGGAGGATTTTTTTAATAATATTTAGACATTTTCGTTTTCTAAGCAGATATATACTCAGAAATCTTTTTTGCCGAACCACTGCTGCCTGGGCGCAGTGATTTCATCACCTCAAAATCCCTGTTGCATTTAGAAAAACTGGGCTTTTGGAGTGTATTCCGTGACTGTTGAGAACTAGGCTACACTTCTTCTTTTTATTTATAGACAATGTGCATTTACATTAATCATTGTTACAAGTTCCAAAGTAAAAAGTGACTCTTGTGTAATCATATACACAAGGAAGTCAGACAGCACCACCTAGTATTGGAAACATTGGTGACTCAAGAGCCATTTCTTTGTGACAGAGCAAAAGTGATCATGGGTTATATAATTTTTTATGTCACTAGGAAGCCTGTTCCACTCTTTTATGGCATTGAAGGAGAAGGCGGATTGGGCAGAAGCAGAGTTTCTTAGAGGGACCTTGCAGTCACCTCTTGATGCAGATCTTGAAGCCCTTGTTCTCAGCTCAGAACACGATAGGACAAAATGTGTCAATGGAGGAGGGGCAGTATTATTAATTATTTTATGAACTAGACGAATGTATGAGAAGATCAAAGCTTAGTAATTTGTATTTGGGGAGAATATTACAGTGGTGATGCTGTCTAGATTTTCTGTCCAATATCTTCAGAGCTTGTCCATCTGATCGGATTTAAGGTAGTTTGATTGGCTTGCATCCAGCATGGCATGCAGTATCTCATATAGGACAGGATCATAGCATTTAGGTACATTTTTGCTGCCTCTGTTGTTAAATAATTTCTAATATGGCGGAAATTCAGAATGTTAAACTTTAAAACATGAGCCATTTTTTAAATGTGTTTTTTAAAAGTCAGTTTTGAGTCAAGAGTAACTCCTAAGTATTTAAATTCCTAAAAAAATTTTTATCACTCTCCCCTTTACAAATATATCAGGGTAGATACTTTTCCTGCTTTGTTTACTAAAATACATAGCCATACTGGCACACCTACTTCCAGTGAATGACACTAAGTTGTCCCGGAATGGATTTGGTCTGTCATTTCATTTCTCACAAATGAGAAATTACATGCAAATTAGATGATTTAGTCACACATGACAAAAAGTATTTCAGATTGATTTCAAATGTCTAATTTGGCTAGAAGCCAAGGTATGGCGAGTGCCATACCAAAACGATGCCACTGGATAAATCATCCTGGTGGGGAAGTGAATGTGCTGGTGCACCTTTTTGTGACACACCACCCAGAGTGACAGCAACTTCCTGCCTACCTATCACAAAGTCACAAGTCCTCTGGCAACATAACATCCCTAGAGATTATCTGAAACAGAAACACAAAACCAGATAGTAACAGGTACGAATCAAGCCACACCTCTCAGATTGCTCTGTTCATTCTATAATGGAAAAGGAAAAGTGTATTTCCTGGTTTGATCATGTAAAATGGTCAGTTGTCAAGCGGGCTTCTCCAGTGAAAGTTTTGAGTTCTTTGCACACTGAGCCAAAACTCTTAACAACTCCCAACTGTTATGACCAGAGAGAGAGAGGGGCAGCACATACAATGGTAAACAAACAGAGACACAACTATTTAAAACTGGTAGATCCAAGTTTTTATTGTACATTTCTGTTGGAAATATGCTTAATATTTTATTTGATGTCTTTTCAACAATTATATATGACATCCTTGAGTCTGTGGAACATGTTTATTTATCTTTGCAAATAAACTGGTCTAAATGTATATTCAAGCTCCTCTTTCTTCCCTTGTGTTGACCATGCTGTTATTGATGTATATTTAAGTTCCTCATTCTTCCCTTGTGTTGACCATGCTGTTATTGATGTATATTCAAGCTCCTCATTCTTCCCTTGTGTTGACCATGCTGTTATTGATGTATATTCAAGCTCCTCATTCTTCCCTTGTGTTGACCATGCTGTTATTGATGTATATTTAAGTTCCTCATTCTTCCCTTGTGTTGACCATGCTGTTATTGATGTGGCAGTAACCACATTTTGAGCAAAACCTCGAGCACAAAATATTTAACGAGTTCAGGTAATTTAAAGGAACTTTATGATATGATGGTATGGTACTTTATGGTATGATATCGAAAGTGAGCTGGAAATTCTCAAAACTTGTTTGATGTTAAATTGTCTCTCAATATTAGGAAATTTATGTTTTTTGGTAATCGAAAGAAAAAATAATAATTTCTGAGATCGAATTTCTAGGGGTAGTTATTGACCAGCATAACATAACATGGAAACAACATATTATTCAAGGAAACTTTTCTATGGCAGTAGCAATCCTGTATAAATGTAAGGATATATTAAACTATAAGACCTTGTACATAATTTACTGCTCACTTATACTTCCATATCATACTGTGGAAGTGGGGGTCGACATTTAAAAAGACTGTAAATCCAATCATTTTACTGCAAAAGCGGGCCATTCAGAGCATGTATAAGGCTGGTTACTATGACCACACTATTTATAAAGTCTCATGTTATGAAATTTGGTTTATTATAAAATAATGCAAATAATGTACAGAGCTAAAGCAAAGTTACTCCCGGATGGTGTGCAATTTTTTTTTCAATACACAAGAAATATGATTTGAGAGACTTTGTAAATGTACTGTTCAAAAAGCTAAGGGGATTAAAAGGAGATGTATTTCTATTGTTGGGGTTAATTTGTGGAACAATTTAAGAATGAACCAAAACATTTATAATTAATGTTATTCAGTTTTAAATATAAGAAAACATAAGCTATCGAGCTCACATAGTCAAGTGGTTAAGGAAAGTTCACTCAAAGCAGTCTCACAATCCACAAATGATCAGTTCGAATCCCAACAGTTACTGTTTCTGTCATGACTTTCTTTTAGCATTTCCTGGCAGATAAAATGAGTTAATCTACAAAGATGAACGTTTTGACAGCACAATATTGATGTAACTAAGAGATTGGCTGGGATAAATGTTCTTCAGTTTTAAATAGAAGAAATCACCTATATATTTGTCAAGCTCCTATAGTCAAGCGGTTAAGGAAAGCTCACTGAAAGCAGTGTCACAATCCAAAAGTTGTCAAATCCCAACAGGTACAACTCAAACTCAGTCAAGTGGTTAATAACATAATACACTCGAATGAGTAACTACACGTATATGAGCCTCCTTTAATAACAAAATACTCCATGAGGAACTACATTTAGATGAGCCACCTTTAACAAGGCTAATCCAGCGGGAGATGAGAGTATGGCGCATGTTCAGACTGCGCTAGTGGAGTGATGGGGGACAACTTCAGTTGCTGTGCAACATACAACATAACATCATACTCTTCTTTGTACTAACATCAAGAGCATGGGTCACATTTATCACCATGTGGCCACAAACAAAAAGGCAACATCAACTGATTTTATTAGATTTTATTACCAAAAACAAAGTGTCCAACAAACAGAAAGAAGTCATAAACCTCAGTAGCTGGCTGGGTGGCAAATACAAACAGATATTTTTATTCATTCAGTAAGACATTTTGACAAGTGGAGCTGAGATTAAACCATATTTACCAGGAATGCTTTCCCCCATATAAACCCCTTCTGTTGTTCCCTGTAGACGACGTGGGGGATACGGCTGACATAATTACAAAACGCTTAACATAATACGTCACCTACTGCTGCTCACGTTAGACCCCATCGCATCTCACAGCACAATGTATACATACATAGATCAGCTTTTTCAAAATGTGTTCTCTTTTTATTTTTTGAAATCACAGACCGATACCTTGATGTGAAGACTAAGACATGGGGGAGGTCAGTGAATCATCCCTCCCTCTTCTCTCCTCAACCTCCTGCAAGAAGTGGCCAACACCTCTCTCCCTCTCCCTGTCCTCTCGCACTGAAGGCGTCTCGTCCGCCGGTCACTCGGTGAGGTAGAAGTGCATCTTCTCGTTGATGTTCTTGCGCTCAGGGTTGAGGCGCTTGAGGATCTGAGCCAGCACGTTGACGGTCTGCTCGCTGCTCAGCCCTGTGCGCTTGGTCTGGAACTTCTTCAGCAGGTCCTTGGTCGTCATGGGCTTGCGGATCAGGTAGCGGCGCACTGCCTCCTCCGTCAGCTGCACGTCACTGTGGGGGGAGGGACGGGGGACATTACGACCCGTGCTCACACGATAGTGGCTGAGCAATACAGATGCACACTTTTACAGATCAGATTTTCTCCTGCTCCGATGCGATAACAACATGTATGTATCTGTGAAGCTGCGACACAAGGGAGAGAGAGAGAGAGAGAGAGAGAGAGAGAGAGAACAGACAGGGGTGCGGCCCCATTCACTTTGCATTGGTTTGTATTAGGGATGCTCGATATTGGCTTTTTTACCGATACAGATATTGTCCAACTCTTAATTTCCGATACCGATATCAACCGATACCGATATATGCAGGGTTTCCCCCCCCAAAAAAGGGCATAATTTCAAGTAATTAACATTACATATGTCTTGTTGTGGAATTAACAACATTATGCATACTTTTGACAATAAATAAAATCAGAATTTGTTCTTACTTGCTTGCCTGCCGATACCGATATTTTCCGATATCACATTTTAATGCCGATATCGGCCGATAATATCGGTAAGCCGATAATATCGGACACCCCTAGTTTGTATCCATCTAGCTGCGGAACAGCATGGATAGCGCTGAGAGAGGAGTCTAGCAGTGATCATGGTTGGGAAGTAAGACACAGGGCTAGGAGTCAAAACATGATGGCAAATTTCAAGTCTGTGGATGTTTTTTTTCATACTCAACAACAACTGACCAGATTCACACGGTGGCCATTTTGTCACGCACAGGTGTGAACAGGGTGGAAAGGAAAACCAACCTGAGCAAAGAGCTAAATGGCCGCCGTGTGAACATGGTCAGCGGTTCTCAAAGTGGGGTCCTCAGCCAAAGCGATGAGTAGTTTACTTTCACTAATATTTCACTGACTAGAAGGATGACTATTCTGATCAAGGTTTCATATTCTCCACTGCCATCCTCAACTACAGAAAAGACGGCAAAGGAATTCTGGACTAAATCATATCTAACAGAAATTCTCAGATGGGGGTCCGTGAGGTGATCTCATCACACGGGGGTCCGCAGCCTAGTGTGCATCAACCTGGGGGTCCTCGACAAGAAACAAACTGAGATCTACTGCTTGAAAAGAACGAATGGTAGCCAATGGCTTCTTCTGAAGGAATACAGATATCTCTGACTGTGTACACTACCAGGAATAATGCAATGGAGAGGAGCTACAGAGTTAAAATAACAGGGTAATCCTTGGTCTTTATATGTGGCAAGTCTGTGCAGAGATACAGGATGTGAGGAGAGAGGTGTACCTGGAGCTGGGGGTAGATTTGCCTGAGGGCGGCTGGGGCGTGCTCTTCCCTGATGCCACGGGGCTCTGACTGCTGGGCTCCAGTTTCAGCCTCTTGGCGGCAGGGGAGTCAGCAGGGGCGCCCTGCCTCTTACCTGCACGGTGGGGAAGGGAGAAGGAGGAAGAGACATCTTTATATATTTTTTTTTAATGTTTTTGGTAGATTTTTTATTTGTTTGTACTACCGGGCAGTCCAGTAGAGAGAGATAGAGGAAGAACGGGGGACAGAGCGGGGGGAAGACATTCGGCAAAGGACGCCGGGTCAGCCGCTTCGCGACGCAGCGCAGCGCGTTACATGGGTCGCCACTTGGGTGCCCGGAAGAGACATTTTACTCATTGTATTTATGGAAACATTAACAATATCAACTCAACAAGATCTTGTATTACACTTTTCTCAAAATAAAATATGTGACCTGCCAAAACCTTAAATTTTTTTGTACCTTTATTACTTTTTTGTTATCGTTAAGAAAATCACTTTAAGAAGTTGATGCACTACAACAAGGGCATTGGTACAGTACATTGTAGGGGTTGGAATCACCAGTTTCATCACAATACGATACGATATCGTTTCTTTGGACAACGATACGATATTTGCCGATATCACAAAATCTGCCACGATACGATTCGATTCAGGTGCCTGCGATCGATATGAGACGATATTATGTGCCCATCTAACACAATCAGTCACATTTAGATCAACTAAAAAAAAGCTACGGAAATATCAATTGACGTTTTTATTTTTGAGCTCTTCCAGACATTTAAATGAAAAACAATCTATTGTTTTTTTAATACAAATAGACCTCCTGTTCACTGTAAAGTGCCACGTTTTTATATATTGAGCTTTACACTTTCAGTAAAATGTTTTGGAACTCACAACACGCAAGCTAAAACCCCTCCCTCTCCCAAACTGTTCCTACAATTGTTTTATGTTGCATGATGATTATGTATTCATGTTTAAATATCAACATTATCTGTCCATCCTCAGTAAATAATATCAATATAATACTCCTGACTTCACCTGGTCTTTACACACACACACACACACACACACACACACACACACACACACACACAGAGAGAGAGAGAACGCCCTTCCCCCAGTCCCCCACAGAAAGGTAGAATGCCCCCGCCCCTCCTCCTTCCTCAGTCCCCTCTCCTCTCTCCTGTTCTCTCACGGTTAGCTGCTTAGCTTAGTTAGCTTAAGCAGCTAACGTAACGTTAATTTAGATCTGCCCATGCGACGTGGGCATAAAGGAATGGCGACGATGCAAAGCATGTTAGATGCATTTGACCCGTTGCGGGGAAAAAACTGCACAGACTTATATCGGGTCGCAAAATAGACGCTCTGTAGCGCTGTTCTGCTGTAATGTCTACACAGAGTTTCAGACTACTGGGCGCGGGCGGATACGACTCGCCGGATTTTCAAAATAAGAGTATCGCAATATGAATCGATCTTTTTACGTTGCATCGATCCTATTTGATTATTGATAATAGAGCGATATATCGATCTGGATCAATGTATCGTCCCACCCCTAGTACATTGATCCCTGTGCAATTACTTTCCTTCAATAGTTGTGTTGACATAGTATACTTTTAGACATTGGTAAGTTGTGCCAATATTATGAATTTGTCAATGATACAAAAACAGATCATGATTCACAGATACAACAGATCATGAGACTTTTCATAAATGTCAATTATATGCAAATGAGCCATTGCAACGAGTTACTGAATGCGTGTGTCATGTGTGACGGTGTGAGTGCATGTGTGCCATGTATACAGTGAGTCACCTTGCTCCAGCTTGCTGGCGGCAGCACGGAGTGTATTGGAGGTGGAGGCGGAGTCTATGGACGGTGTGCCGGGACGACTGCCCGTCTTGGAGCTGCCTCCGGAGCCACGCCCACCCGCACGCTTGGGAGGCGTGCGCTTTTTCTGAGGGATGGGGAGAGAGAGAGAGGGGGGGAGAGGGAGAGAGAGAGAGAGAGAGAGAGAGAGAGAGAGAGGGGGGAGAGAGAGAAAAACTAGATGTGATGAGGGGAGTAAACCAGGGTTGCAGCGATACACACATTTTCAGATTCAATACGAATTCCGACTGAGGTCGCAATTCTTCATGCGTTAAAATGTATTCACACTACAGAGCTCTACTTAGAGATTATATACTAGGCTGTCAATATTAACGCCTTAATTTTATTTCCAATTAATTTGAATTAACGTGTTAAAATTAATTAATAATGAATTCACCGTAATTAATCGTGTTACCCTTTTTGACCCCAACCGCCTCCCATAGCTTTGACATTGAATGCCTTCCTTAATGCAAAGTTTAGGAAAACAGACTTCTGTATTAAACTAAGTTGTATAAACGATGCAGTGATGAATGATCTTTCCCCGCCGAGCAACAAGTATTGAGTAACGTTTACACAGCTTTGACAATAGCTTTGTTGGCAGATGACTCCTTGGCACAATCTCCGTTAACATTGCTGCTACCAAGCACATTAGCGAGCATAGTGTAGCCCGACGCAGCACTCCTCTTAGTGTACTTTGTTTTTGTGTGCTTTGGATAACATAACTATATAAATGCAGTCCATTTACCATTTAGTTCATGGCAATTACAGTTCCAGGTAGTTTAGGTGCAAACGTGGCTCATGGTAGCAACTAGCAAGTTATCCACACATTCAGACACTCACCACCATGAAGAGAGCGGAGGCCGCCTCTCCTTCGATGTCACTGTCGTCCGAGCTCTCCGACTCTGCGCTGCTGTCTGAAATCACACACATGGGTCGGTACGTTACAGCACAGAGGGTTATATATAGGAAGAGAGGCATCAGCCGCGGAAATTAACAGGAGGCGACGTCCTCACTGAAAATACAACGCACATCATTCATGCGAGTAGCGGAAACTGACTTGTGCGATGGCAATCAAATGTAAATTTCAATATTGTACATAAAATATTTTCTCAATTTTATGTCAAAACAAGTAAATTGTAAAAAAAAAAAAATATTAAATACGTCATCAGTGTGCACCCGAAATATAACAAACTAATTTAATTACAAAAGATCCGCAGAACATTCCTAGTTTAAAATGTCAATACAAGACCCTAAACATCCTCTACATTCACTGGTGTAAGTAATTTTACATGTCTCTCCGTTCATTTGGTAGAGTCCCATGTCTGACGTAGCCACGGAGCTCCACGCCTGGGTCTCCTCCCCGTCACTGGTCACGGTGTTGAACCACAACAGATACGTTCTCAGCTGTTCTGACCAGGCGGGTACCTTTCTTCTTCTTCTCCTTTTGGACTGGGGTCTTCTTCCCTTCCTCTTCCTCCTCCTCCTCTTTCCCTTCCTCCTCGTTCTGTTTCTCCTCCTCGCTCTCCTCCTCGCTTTCGGATGCCTCGTCAATTCCTACGGTGAAGGATTGGAAAGAGTTGGATTGGAAAGGGGGGAAAAAGGTATCCAATACTGACCCGTCGTTGGTTTAAAACAAATTACACGAATGACTCAACTCTAAATGAAGACACACATTTTTATAGGTGCATTACTCAAAATGAATAGTTGTATACTATATTTATAGTGATACATGACAAGGCTTTATTATCAATTTGATCAATACAGAGGCCAAACATAGGCAAGCATTAAAGTTC
This sequence comes from Notolepis coatsorum, assembly GCF_963971535.1. Lineage (NCBI taxonomy): Eukaryota > Metazoa > Chordata > Actinopteri > Aulopiformes > Paralepididae > Notolepis > Notolepis coatsorum. The sequence continues at coordinate 83,257,117 of NC_140178.1, read as the reverse complement.
CCCTCCTCTTGGAGGCACGACTTTGACTATACAGATTGTTATTAACTCTTCTTGGAGGCACAATTTTGACTATACAGACAGGTATTTGTCAGAACTTGTCCCCAGAGCACATTTGTCACATTCTTCCCCTGGAGAGGGAGGGCTTCTTTGTGCTTCCCTGAAGTCTGAGATGCATGTGTCACTAATAGATCAACCCCCCCCCCACACACACAGAAGAGCAGATGACCTCTGACCTTTGGGGACATCATCTCCCTTGTTGGGTTTTCCCTTCTCTGGCTCCTCTTCCGAGCTGTAGAGACGACAAAGGGGTGAAAGACAGGAACAGATTAAACGTTTGTGTGTCCATCTCCAGACCTGCATAGTGTACCTGCTCTCATCAGACATGTAATAATAATAATAATAATAATTCATTTATTTTGTATATCGCTTTTCAAAGACCCAAAGTCGCCATGTAGTCCACCTCCAGACCTCCATACTGTACCTGCTCTCATCAGACATGTAGTCCACCTCCAGACCCTCGTAGTCTCCATCGTCACTGTCCTCCATGGCCTCGTTGTCGCTGCCCTTCTTCTTCTTCTTCTTCTTCTTGCTTTTGGCCTTGGCTGCCTTCTCCTTCTTGGACTTGGACTTCTCTCCGTCTGATAGCACAGAGGACAGGGGGGAGGGTGGATAGATAGGGGAGGAGAGGAACGACCAAGCAGTGGAGAATAGAAGAGAGAAACAATGTTGGAGAGAGAGGGGGAGGGATAAGAGAGGGAGGGAGGAAGAGAGAGGGAGGGGGAGAGAGAGGGATGGAGGAAGATAGAGAGAGAAAGAGAAGGAGAGAGAAAGGTAGAGAAGAGGGAAGGAGGAAGAGAGAGAGGGAGGGATAGAGAGGGATGGAGGAAGAGAGAGATAAAGAGGGAGGGAGAGAGAGCGGGATGGAGAGAGAGCGGGAGGGAGATAGGGATGGAGTAAGAGAGAGATAAAGAGAGGGAGGGAGAGAGAGCGGGATGGAGAGAGAGCGGGAGGGAGATAGGGATGGAGTAAGAGAGAGAGAGAGAGAGAGAGAGAGAGAGTAAGAGAGAGAGAGAGAGAGAGCAAGAGGGTGAGAGAAAGAGAGGGAAATAGAGGGAGAGAGAAAGAGAGAGAGAAACAGAGGGAGGGAGAGAGAGGTAGAGAGAAAGAGAAGGAGTGAGAGAGAGTAATAAGACACTTGCTCCCCTCCCTCAACAACTAATGCCCATGTACTCTTGAGCAAGGCACTAAACCCCTAAACGGTCCAGCAGAGCTGCTCTGGTGCCAACAGTAGGAGATGGTGGCTTTACTAGGCAGCTCCCTGGTGCCAATGTGTGTAACTGAAGGGGTGTGAAGCAGGATGTTGCTAGAATTCAAAACCGACCCAGCATGTCAACCAAGTTTGGTTGCATAAAGGCTATTAAAAAATAAACATAGGTTATGATACAGAGGGAGTTGCAGTGATCCATTCACTCACAACCGGTAGAACCACTTCCTGACAATAAATGATAACAGTCTGCAGACTACGGCCTGCTCCTCAGAATTAAAGAGAAGATCTGACTATGGCTCTCTGCTGCCCCCCTGTGATTATTAGATGATAAACGTGTTGGGATTAAAAACACGTTTCTACTTATGTGCCCCCACCATGCCACTGTCCTTCCCACTTCTCTCTCTCCTCCTCTTCCATCTCTCTCCTTCTCCTCCTTCCACCTGTCTCTCCTCCTTCCACATCTCCCTCTCCTCAATCTCTCTCCCCCCTTCTCTCTCTCTCTCTCTCTCTCAAGTTTCTTTAATAGTTGTCATCAGTGATGCCACAGATTACTTGTAAAAGTAATATGATTACTGATTACTGATTACTCCTTTAAAAAGTAATCTTAGTTACTTTACTGATTACTTGATTATCAGAGTAACTTAGTTACTTTGAAAGTAACTAGGTTACGAAGTCGTCCCCCCTGCTGCTGCCACAACATAAGAATGACAAAAAAAATTTAGTAAAATGTACTCAATTTGAGTAAAATGTACTAATAGGGCAGGTATGCCTATCTTGCTATCTATAGATCTATAGATTTCACAAAAGATAAATGGTCAATAACACCACATGTAGGCTGATATGTAGCCTACCTTTGAGGCCTGCCCCATTCAGATATGGTTCTACGTTATTATTATTTATTATTGTGTGAATGAATGAATGAATGAATGAATGAATGAATGAATGAATGAATGAATGAATGAATGAAAACTTTATTTAACAGATTGCAGAATGGGTACAATACAGTACGGCTCAATACACACAATTGTTAAGGGGATGCAGACCAGAGAAAGACGTTTGTCTTGTTTCCATCAGGGTCCCCCATTTTCAATTCATATAGACATTTATGACATACACAACATACATGACATTTATGGCATAGGGACATATAGGTATTTAGTACTGATACATTTGTGACATAAACGGTATTCAAATATACAGTACTGTTACCCCTAGATCATGACAGAGTATATACATATGATGGGGAGGGGACTGTACATTAGGAGGGGGTGGGTGGGTGGGAGGGAAATATATATATACGGCGGGGAGGGAATATATATACTGCAGTGTTGTCAGTGTGCTACTGACAACCTACATACTGCAGTATGGTGTTCCATGTTCATGGAATAGTGCAATGCAAAATATGTTTAACTCAAAGGTGGAACATACTGTTTGGCTGGTGATGCAGCTCCGAGTCCTGTAGAAGTCGATGGTCGTGCTGTGCAGCTGCTGTATATTCCATATGCGGTAGACAGTATTTTGTTTCCTCCGCAAAGTGAATGTTTTTTTCACCCGGCTTAACAAACGTTAAGTAGACTAGTGAACTTCCAGTGCTGCAAGAAAGCGTTACGAGCGCGAGCTTCTCCCTGCTAGCGCGCAGTTTAGGTCAGGCTGAAAATAACAATAACAGCCGCGCCCACCAGCATGGATCAACACGCGAGGTTACGTGCTCAGACACGCTTTGAAAACGTGACATGTGACGTCACTCCCAAAGAGAAGTAAACAGCTCTAAGCGTATTTTTGACTGTCGAAAACGAAATAAAATACTGTATTCCGCCTGCATTATGAATGTATGATGAGATAGTAACGAAATAGTAATGCACAGCCACTTGGACAAGTAACTGCAATTAGATTACTGGCTTTTAAAGATTAACGCGTTAGATTACCATTTTCGCGGAAAAGTAATCAGATTACAATAACGCGTTACTTAGTAACGCGTTAGTGGCATCACTGGTTGTCATACAGAAGTACAGAATACTTTTATACAAAATGCTTCTTACTGTTACGTTCCAGAGACTGTGCAAGACAAGATAGTATGAAATAAAATAACATAGTAAAATTAGAAGTAAAAAAATGAGGTCACAGTGTTCAGTTTAGACATATGTACAATGTTCGATGCAGAATAGACATAACTGAGTTACCATATATTATACAACGGCATGCAAATTTCTCGATTCTGATTGGCCATTCACACGTCTTTATTGGCAACAATCCACGGTCCTGGGCTCAGGACCCGCCCACAACCGAATCACATAACCCTCCCCGGCTCACTCCGGGAGAAAACAAGATCGCGGACAACAAATGGTTATGTTGAAAGCACCATAACGACTAAATATGAAGCGATTCTGTCAAGGGGAATGTGTTAGTCCTTTAAACAATGTTGGATGATGTAATTGATGAGTCTTGAGACAATCTAGAACAAAAGAAAAATCGCGGTTTGATTGATAGATTAATTGATTGATTTAAATTTCTTCCTTCCTACTTTCTACTGACTGCAGCGTTCTCTCTCACACTGTCCGACGCTGGCGTACCCACAAACACACACACACACATACACACACACACACACACACACATACACACACACACGCACACACACTGTGACACACACACACACGCGCACACACACACACACACACACACACACTCCTGTCTGCAACAGCGGGGGAGTCAGACTGAGAGAGAAGCAGCGCTGTTTTAAGTGAGCATGGTCTATTGAATTGATTGATTGGTTGATTGCTAATTTTATTACTGTACCCCTGGTTTCCAACTGGTTAAGTTTAGGCTAAAAGAAATAAATAAAAAAATAGGGCGAAGAAAACGTTTTTTTCCTATAGGGCAAAGAAAACGTTTTAATTTGTTTTACCTACTTTATATAGAAGCATCTAAGAATGAAGTTCTATGGAAAGTAGGTCTGCATTCCCTTAACAATTGTGTGTATTGAGCCGTACTGTATTGTACCCATTCTGCATCTGGTAATAAAATTTTCAATCAATCATTCCAATAATACACAGTTGGATGTGTTAGTTGGTTGGATGCACTTCAAGCTGCTTCCACATGAGGCAACTTCTCTCAATCATTCCAATAATACACAGTTGGATGTGTTAGTTTGGTTGGATGCACTTCAAGCTGCTTCCACATGGAGGCAACTTGTCTTTTTTGTAGTTGTGGGAACTACTTTTTCTGGCGGATGGTTTTTTCAATAAATCTTCGATTAATGTGTGTTTATTGTATAGAAATAAGGTTGGATGAATCTGGCAGTTGTATAAAAGCTTTACACCACGTGCAGTCGTGATTTGTGACCAATAAACCATGCCTAGGGGGGTCTAACGACCCTCGGCTGCGCCTCGGGCCTAACGACCACCCCTAGGCATGGTTTATTGGTCACAAACCACTCCTGCGTGTGATGTAATGCTTAAATATACAATACTGTGCAGTGTACTAATATACAATACTATATAGTGCAAGGCAGAAATGGGATGAGGTGCAATTTAGGTACAATTTACAGTAGGTGTACGAGTTGTAGTGCAAATCCTTTATCAATAAATATAAAGTGTAAAGTGTGTTTGTGTGATCTAAAGTGTGGAGAGTGGGTGCTGCAGTGTGTTGTTTGTTTGAGTGAGTGTGGGTGTGTGTGCTGTGTGCATTTGATGGTTGTTGCATAGTGTTTATTGTTCGTTTAGCAGCCTGATGGCCTGGGGATAGAAGCTTCTTCTGAGTCTTTCTGTGCTCGCCTTAAGACTCCGGTATCGCTTGCCTGACCGCAGCAGTTCAAAGAGGCAGTTGTTCGGGTGGCTCGAGTCCTTAATAATTCTCTTAGCCTTCCCCTTGCACCGCTTGTTGTAAATGTTCTGGAGGGTGGGAAGCCCCCCTCCAATTGTGCGTTCGGCTGAACGTGTCACTCTTTGTAGTCTGCTACGGTCTTGTGCAGTGCTATTCCCAAACCAGGAGGTGATGTTGCCGGTCAGGATACTCTCTATTGTACTTGAGTAGAAGTTCCTAAGGATCTTCTGACTGACTTGGAACTTCCTTAGGCGCCTGAGGAAGTAGAGGCGTTGTCGTGCCTTCTTCACAAGACTGTCAATGTGTGTGGTCCATGTCAAGTCCTCGGATATGTGGGCTCCGAGGTACTTGAAACTGTTCACTCTCTCAACCGGTGCCCCGTCGATGCTGAGGGGGCTGTAGTCCTTGACCCCCGACCTCCTGAAGTCCACAATCATCTCTTTTGTTTTGCTGACGTTCAGGGAGAGGCAGTTCTCCTGACACCACTGTGACAGGTTCTCTACCTCTTCCAGGTAGGCCCTTTCGTCGTTGGCAGAGATCAGGCCCACCACTACTGTGTCATCAGCAAATTTGATGATGGTGTTGTTGTTCCGCTGTGCTACGCAGTCATGTGTGTACAGGGAGTAGAGGAGGGGGCTCAGAACACAGCCCTGGGGGGCCCCTATGTTGAGCGTGATGGATGAGGAGGTGCAGTTGCCTGCTCTTACCACCTGGGGTCTGCCCGTCAGGAAGTCCAAGACCCACTGGCAGAGGTCATAGTTCAAGCCCAGGTCCCTGAGCTTGGCTATGAGTTTGGAGGGGACTATGGTATTGAATGCTGAGCTGTAGTCGATGAACAGCATTCTCACATAGTTCCCCTGCCTCTTGTCCAGGTGTGATGCTGCTGTGTGCAGCACATGGGCTATGGCATCCTCCGTGGATCTGTTAGGGCGGTATGCAAATTGCAGAGGGTCCAGGTTGATGGGGAGGGAGGAACAGATGTAGCCCTTCACTAGCTTCTCAAAGCACTTCATGGCTATGGAGGTGAGGGCTACAGGGCGGTAGTCGTTGAGGCAAGTGGGCGTAGATTTTTTCTTCTACCTCTCTCCTCCTCTTCTTCTATCTCTCTCTCCTGATCGCTACAATATTTAAATGGTGGTGGGTCACAGTGATTTCCTCAACTTAATATTGGGTCCACTGCTAAAAAGAAAAAAAGATACAAATAGAAAAAAAAGATTGAAAAACCCTGATTTAACTCTTTATTCTCCTCACCTTCCAGAAACCTCTCTCCCTCTCCTCACCTTCTCCCATGCTGCTGTCGCTGTCGTCGCTGCTCAGCTCCAGGTCGTCCTCCAGGTCGGTGATGCGCAGGTCTCCGCCGCGCCCCTTCTTCTTCTTCTTCTTGCCCCCCTTCTCGTCGTCGTCATCGTCGTCGTTGCCGCGGTCGCCCTCACGCAGACGCCTCTGCAGCATGATGCTGAAGTGGTTCACCACCTTGTTCCTCCTGCAAACACGTTTCACCATCAGTACAGACCGGCCGCCAATCAATATAGCATATCGCATTCAATAGATATAGCAGATCTGGGCCCTGGTGATCTTCCAGGGGTATTTCGTGAAATTCAATGACAATTTGCTCGTTCATATTTCCAGTGCTTCCAATCCAAATGAATACATTTATGATATCAGTGCTTCCCCTCCGAAAATATCAGTGTTGTTGCATAAATGGACTAGGAATGTCACGATTTGAGATTATGATGGTACGATTATTGTCTGAGGAAATATCACAGTTATTATTTGAAAATAAATCAATCTTCCTTTTGAATACAATAAAATTGTAGAGAAAACACTAGATATGTTACATAAGTTAAAGGTATCAATACCCCTCAGTTTAATATGCTGTAATGTTGTTGTAGAGATATCGTTCTATGCAGGGGGAAACGTATAGCTTCCAAAATACTGTGTATGACTGGATTCCAATACCAGAGAAGCTTAACTATCTGGGAAGGTTTTGGTGGCATCTGTTGCCCCTGTCAAACAGCATTTGATTTATAGGGATGATTTTGCCCTTTGCAACAGTACAGTTCCTACAAAGAGCACAGATGATTTGATTTGGTAAACTTGAGTCATTCTACATTCCTCTCCTCCTCCTCCTCACCTGACCCTCTCCTCTTCCTCCTCCTCCTCACCTGACCCTCTCCTCCTCCTCCTCACCTGACCCTCTCCTCCTCCTCCTCACCTGACCCTCTCCTCCTCCTCACCCGACCCTCTCCTCCTCCTCACCTGACCCTCTCCTCCTCCTCACCTGACCCTCTCCTCCTCCTCCTCACCTGACCCTCTCCTCCTCTCCTCACCTGCCCCTCTCCTCCTCCTCTCCTCACCTGACCCTCTCCTCCTCCTCCTCACCTGACCCTCTCCTCCTCCTCCTCACCTGACCCTCTCCTCCTCTCCTCACCTGCCCCTCTCCTCCTCCTCTCCTCACCTGACCCTCTCCTCCTCCTCCTCACCTGCTCCTCACCTGCCCCTCTCCTCCTCCTCCTCACCTGACCCTCTCCTCCTCCTCCTCCTCCTCCTCCTCACCTGACCTCCTCCTCCTCCTCCTCCTCTCCTCACCTGCCCCACTCCTCCTCGGCCTCCTCGGCGGTGAGCGTGCGGTGCTTGGCCTGTGGTGTGAAGTTGTACCAGCCGTGGACAGGGAAGGCTTCGAAGGCTCCATCAGGACACTGAGTGAATATGTAGTAGGAGGCATTCTCAGTCACACCTCCCTTCTTCTGACCTTTGAACCTGACACACACACACACACACACACACACACACACACACACACACACACACACACACACACACACACACACACACACACACACACACACACACACACACACACAGACAGACAGACAGACAGACAGAGGGAGACAGTGGTCATTTTGTATGTGGTAGAGATCAGCCTCTTAACACTTTGAGTGCCACGGACGCGTTTTGTCGTTAGTTCATGCCGACTGTTGAATGCCACCAACGCTATATAGTGTTTGTTTGTCGTATTATTTTTTATTAGCGTTTTGAATTCATATTTCATCAATCGAGCTTCACGCTAGTGCTGCAGACTCTCTTAGCTCCATTGGGAAAATACCGCCCCCTATCGTCTCTCCGGATGGTACTGCATTAGACTGATGGGGGGGGGGGGGGGGGTCCAGCCTCCTCATTTTACTTTTCCGGTGAGGCATCTGAAGAGACCGAAGTGATTGGGGAGCCGGAAAACGCGTGGAATACATATTTACAGTACCCGGCGCTGAATCAATAAACGCGATCGATATTTGGAATGGCGATCAGGAATTGGAATAATCTTTTTGGAGAACATCTGATCTGAGGTAAGCAATTTATTTTACCAGTCTTGGGGTAATCGGATCTATTTTCACAGAGACATCAGCGTTTGCCCCATGTGTGTGTGTGTGTGTGCGATCAGGAAATGAGAATATATTTTTCAGATCGCTTCTCTAGCGTGCATAAGTACACATATACTATCGATAATCTAGCGTTTATTTGAAAACTATTCATAAATAGGCTGAAAATGACAACGTTTTTTGTGTATTCCAGAATATTCCAGTAAATGCCTTTTATCACGGAATCTATATATTTTCCTGAAACCTGAAAACGAGGGCTTTTCAAAATGCTATAAAATGGAAATTAACCATTAAAAAACAATCCGTTTCGACAATGTTGACTGCAAACAAGTCATTGATAAGCGACGGGCAGATTAGACACATAGCCATAATTTAAGACAGAGATTATGCGTTCACAAATATGAGAACGCTATCATTGAAGTGGGTGGTGGCATTCAACCATGTTTTACCATGTTAACCTTGGTCTGCATCTATTTGTTTTATACGGCCATACCCTCATTACAATAGCGCATCAGACTATTTAATACGCTAATTGGATTATTTGCACTAAAGTAATGTGTGGGCATTGGAAGGGTTTACTAATATTTAACAAGACAAAATGTATTGAATTTGTTGCTAATTTTAAAGGGGTGCCTTGTCTTCTCACCTCAAGATATCTCAATGAAAATGGTCTCAATGGAACCACTAGACTACTATTTACAGCCAGGCTAGTTTATGCTAGTCACAGACGAGTGGCATGTAGAATTAGGCCCAGATTAGGCAGTTTTTAGCATGCAGTACAAATAGGTTACTTTAGGCTTTCTTATAAGTAATATACACACACACATATATATATACACTGTAGAATATCCCACCTCCAGTACATATTTTTGTCACAACTCTTTGATAACTACGTTTGAAAAATCCAGTATCGGTCAGGCTCTATACTAGTGATCAGGCTCCACTTTTACGACACAAACCGCCTCGGCCAGTCCTTCTGCCAGTAGCCACCAGGCTCCACAACCGTGGGCACGGACTGCTGCCAATTGTTGGAGAGCTAACGGCTGGTGAACTTGAGAACTGTTAGGTTCTCACTCTGTTAGGTAAACACTCACAGAGAGACAAGTGTGTGTCCTGAGAGAGAGAGAGAGAGAGAGAGAGAGAGAGAGAGAGAGAGAGAGAGAGAGAGAGAGAGACGAGTAGGGCTGACCTTCGAAGCTTTTTTTGGCAATCGAAGCTTCGGGGCCGAGCTTCGATTTTAATTCGAAGCTTCGATTTTTTTTTTTTATATATATATATATATATTTTTTTGTATCTTATGTTGTGGGACTTGTACAGCACTTTCGTAAACGTTGTTGTTTTTAAATGTACTCTATAAATAAAGTGGGTTGGATTAATTAATTAAGTAGCCCCTTTCGTGACTAACGCATCCAACAAGGTTTCACTCGGCTGTGTGATTTAATTCAAGGTGGATCGCTGTTGTCGTTTGAACAACTTCAGATTTCATGGGAACTACCAATCCCCCAAATCAAGAATGTTTAAGATGAATGAAGTAAGATTTTGATTATTTGAAATATGGCCTGTGTAGACTAAACTATGCACAGAATTATGTCAGTCTACAAGGTCCGGATTCTACATGGTCCGGCAATGTAGACCTTGTAGACTCCACTACAGACCAATTATCAGTGAATGTTCATGCATTTTTAAGAAGGGCAACTTCCACAAAAAAACAAAGAACTCACCAAAACATCTCAGTAGCACCTTATCTAAATGTTATATTTCATATATGGAGATTCATATTTATTTATGTATTGCATGCATTTCTACATTTTATTTCCTATTTTGTTTATTCATCCCAGTATCTTTCTTTCTTATGTGTGGAATTCTACAAGGTGCGCGCACACACACACACACACACACACACCTACACACACACACACACACACACTTACATTTAGTCATTTAGCTGACGCTTTTATCCAAAGCGACTTACAAGTTCTGTACGACAAGACAGCAAGAAGGGTACAACTCTATCAGCTGAGTAACAATGTTCATCAAAGTGTTGCGTGTTACAGTGTAGGTTAGTTTATTAGGACAAGTGCATGACAGTAAGGTTAGTCACGGTTAGATTTTTTATTTATTTTTTTTATCATTTCAGATAATGGTTGAAGAAGTGAGTCTTTAGTCGACGGCGAAAGATTGGATGGGATTCGGCTGTCCTAACTGGGATGGGTAGTTCACACACACACACACACACACACATCGAAGTAAAAAAAAATAATTGAAAAAAATAAATTTTGATTTTTTTTTTTTTTTTTAACTTCGATTTTTTTTTTATGTTCGAAGCTTGTGCCATCGAATCGAACGTTCGAAGCTTCGAAGCATTTAAGACAGCCCTAGAGACGAGTGTGTATCCTGACCTCTTGCCAGCCTTGCCGTTGACCTTGAGGATCCACGGCTGGTCCTCCACCTTGAACTCTCGCGTCACGATGCCAAACTTCTTCCTCCGTGCCTCCTCCCGCTGTTTCTTGCCGAACTCGCTGCCCGCCGCACCGTCCGGGCTCTCGTCCTCTGCGTACATCCGCCGCGCGCTCATGTCCCGCTCCATACGAGCCTGGACAGGGAAGGGGGGCATGAGACTCTGTACTTACTCCTTTCACCTTCCTCTTCCGCATGCACTTAAATTTGATCTTCCTCTCCAGGGAAAAAGTAAATAACTGTGCTTGATTCTTCTCATCTTTTATACTTGTGTTCATTTGACTACTTTTCTTTTCTTGGTAAATGGACTGCATTTATTTTAGTGGAGGCAACCATGCAAGGTGCCAACCTGCTCATCGAGAGCAGTTAGGGGTTAACACTTCGAGGCACAGCTAGGGAGCCTATCTACCTACTGAACCACTGCCACCCCTTTTTAGTGGCATATTGGACACTGCCGATTCACCATTGTTACAAATTTTTTCCTACTCGCTATGTTGGCGATACCAGAATTTGAGCTCATTCCACTGTTGGAATAAGAGTGTGTCCGCTAATGGAAATTAATGTTGAGGTAAACAGGAGGCTTTCTTGCCTGCTGTAGTGACACCGGACAGAAAGAAAGTCCTGGGAACTAAGGCTATACTGGCTGCTGCTGAGCCCTGACTAATGGACTGCATTTACAATATATAGCACTTTTATCCAACGCACGTTACAACTTACGCCTCACATTCACACACCGACAACGGAGGCAACCATGCAACCTGCGAAGGTGCCAACCTGCTCATTGGGAACAGTTAGGGCAGTGCTCCTCAAACTTTTTCTGTCAGGCCCCCCTTTGGCGGACCAAAATATTTTGCCCCCCCCCCCCCAACAAAATAGTCATGAAATGGGCCATGTTTAAATTTATTGAAATAACACCAATATCGTGACCTTTCAAATTGGCCCTATATTTTGTTTTCAGAGCTGTCATGGATGAAAAGCCAGCTTCACACAGATACTATGTGGTGCTGAATGGTATCAACACCTTAACTGCTGCATCATGAGATGAGATACTTGGTACTTGGAGATTTCAAAGAGTTCTTCCAAGAGTTTGGATGGAGATGTGTCAGGAAGCTTTGTCTCAATGTTGTCTGTAAAGGTTTTTTTTATCCAGAGTAACTTGGTGATCCTTTTCTGTGTTTTATTAAATAATGATTTTCAGATTTTGAGAAATGGTATTTTCATGGAGAACAGTGCAGCTGCAACAGATAGCACTTTAGTGATAATTTTCTGTAATCAACATTTTTTTTTTTGTAAATCTCAAGGCCCCCCCTGTCATGCCTCTGCACCCCCCCTGGGGGGCGCGCCCCCCACTTTGAGAAACACTGAGTTAGGGGTTGAGGGTTTCGCTCGAGGACACTTCGATGCACTGCTGGGAGGAGCTGGAATCAAACCGGGAACCTTTTACGATTATCAGATGACCGATCTACCTCCTGAGCCACTGAACACTGAACCCCAATGGTGTTGGCCAGAGTCAGAGTACCAGTTACATACGAGTGTGACAATAAGATGTGTCTGAGAGGGGAAAGCCCACCTGTGTCCAGGTGGAGCAGTTGACTTTGTCCCCTGAGTTGAAAGCCATGATGCTGTACTTCTTAGCTGTGTTCCTAAGGGGCAAACAGAAAAATCACTTAAAAGGGTGCTATAGATAACATTCAGCCACTAGATGTCACACCAGCACCAGCATGTCACTTATCCAATGAGGTGCATTCCACGTGAGGAAATGGGAAGTAGGGAGGGGATACATGCACACAACATGTAAACAGCAGCATTACTTTTGGACCTGCACATTCTTTTTTTTTTATCAATAATTATTTTTGGGGAAAAGCAATACTTTTATTCCGTTCATTTCTAAAAGCCCTGTGGATGTATTATTAAAAAGAAAAGAAAAGATTACTCTACATAAAATGTTTATCTATAGAGGTGTCTCGTCACAACACTGGTTTCTACACACAAACATGGACAAAGACACGCATGATGCACCGTTGGCAGGGAGGGACACTGACAGAGCATTGTTGACAGAGCCTTTGTGTGGATATTTGCATTCTCAGGGCGGAAAACCATGTGTACTCACTTGGGGACTCTTACTGTGTACTCCGTGGCCGAGGAACTGCTGCTCCCCTGCAAGACAAATACCCATAGTACAAAACTAATTATATTCTCTGTGGAATATGACGTTGTTTGTGTGTACTACTGTGTTGCGGTCTGATGAGGGAGGGTAATGTAATGGAGATGGGAAATGATTTGTTGTGCAGTTTAGTACACTTTTCTGATCTAGAAAAAACAAGGGGTCTGGTCATTGGTCATTGTTGCAGAGAGCTAATCAGTAAAGAGGAAATCCACCAGTAGAATTTTAAATGTATGAATATGAACAAGGAGTACTTTGCAATTTTGTTTACACGTACACTCGTACAGTATATCCTTCAGTTTCCCCAGAAATGGCATGTTAGCAGTGGCGTCGCGTGGGTAAAATAACAGGATGCCAACAAAAAAAGTTTTTTTTTTTAAGCCAGTCACCATGTACAGTATGGCTCGGCGGCCAGTCAAACCAAGCAGTCACCATGTACAGTATGGCTCGGCGGCCAGTCAAACCAAGCATTCATCTAGCCCCTTTTGTGACTGCGATGCACTGTAATCATTACTACCTTACACTGTAATCATAACTACTACTACCTTACACTGTAATCATAACTACTACCCTTACACTGTAATCGGCACGGTGGTGTAGTGGTTAACACTGTCGCCTCACAGCAAGAAGGTCCAGGGTTCGAATCCCGCTTGGGGACCAGGTTTCCATGATGCCAGTTACCCAGGTGGGGTATCTCCCAGGCCTTTCTGTGTGGAGTTTGCATGTTCTCCCCGTGCTCGCAAGGGTTTCCCCCCCCGATAAGATAAACCCAATGGAAAAACATGCACAACAACAAGATCGCTAACGCTGTGGCGTCCTTGACGAAGACGGACAGGAGCACTTGGATTGGTCCCCTGGCGCGGCTCACGTGGCGCCTGTCTGCTCCCGGCTGCCCTTGGGGGGGAAGGACGACGGGATGGGTTAATCGCAGATACGCATTGTATGCATGGTTCGCATGTGTGCCAAATGATGACCTCGGAGCAGGTCCTAAATTATTATTATTATTATAATCATAACAACTACTACCTTACACTGTAATCATAACAACTACTACCCTTACACTGTAATCATAACTACTACTACCTTACACTGTAATCATAACAACTACTATCTTACACTGTAATCATAACTACTACTACCTTATAGGGGTGCACGATATTGATTTTTTGAACCAGATATCGATAACTTTCTGCTCCTCAAGGTCGATACCGATAATATATATATATTTATTGTAATATACATTTATTTTTTAATGTATATTCCTGTAGTTTTGACCTAACCAGATGTATCATGACATGCGCGTTACTACTATGAACAAAACAAAGCCAAGAGAACAGTTTTGACTCTTCAAATAAAGTGACTATATTTATTTTTCCAAATAAATATAATCTTAGTCAATCACAAAATTCACAATCCGTCAATGTCATTAACAATGTGTTTCCCTGAACAATGAGTGAACTAAAAACCAAGGTATTGTGCTTTGTCAGCAGATAAAACATTTGACGCTATAGGAGAGGAGACTGTTGTGGTCTTGGTCCATGAAACAACTATTACTTGGCATTTATAGGACAGCACGCCTCAAAAATAATTAAATAAACCAAACAAACATCACAGGTCCATATGTCTGTGGTGAAACTTACGTGCTGTGGTTGCTGGCTGCTCTTACCATATTAGGGGACTAAATGTGCCAACGGGAGAGGGTCTGTATTGTCTTTGTATTGTCTCTTTCCACAGCAAACCGGTAGGCAAGGCACCTTGGTTGAGAAATGCAGGCTTCAGATGGTTCCGGTTCCGGGTCGGATGGAGTAGTCGCTCATTGCCACATGTGACTCCCGTATTTTTATATTTAGTCCTAAAAGCCTCTTTTTATATTTTCGGTTAAACCTTTTTGTATATACCCCCTTTATGTTTCTACCTATTTATTTTGGCTGCAAGAACCACAATGGCGACGAGACAACTGATAAATGATGAATACAAAAATCTAATAAAAGAAAAAACGACCAAAACCCGAGAAATCTCGGGTCTGGCAGTCAATGTGTTAACTGTCCAAGATAATTGGAATAGCACAATGTAAACAATGTGCATTCTGTTTTAGGGTGGATTTTCCCTTTAACCCTTTCTCTGCCAAGCTTATATCCATCAATGTTTGATCACTGCCAGCTCTATTTGTCTATGGAGATGTTCACCTACTTTGCAGGGCTATAACTTTTTAAATTGTATTGCTAAATTCATCATTTCATCATTTATTTATTCGTACATGGAATTACCACAGTCCAACAGTACATATTCATATAATTCACCAAAAATACCATGGCCGAAAGGAACAGGAAGAAGAAAAAATCTTATATATACCTGCCCCTACACACACACAACACACCGATAGACATATTGTGTAAAACCAAACAGAATATACCCATTTTGCAAAAATAAATAAAAATGTAACATCAACACAACCAAATTAAATCAACATAAATAAACCCATTTTGTCTATCTATCAGTCAAACTACATATCGCTGCTGTCGGGACAAAACCTCATAACTCCATTTTTTTATTTTTTTTTATTATATAAATCAACTCCGTAGATCATCCTCCATATGTGTGTGTGGGTTTTACAAAGTTTAAACAATGGGAAAGCATTATACCGATCATCTGTCTAAACCTCCTAACTCTATTCACCCTCAAACCTGTGTTCGTTTTTTTCATCTGCTGAAAAGTTGGGTTTTTGGAGTTATGAGGTTTTGTCCCGACAGCAGCGATATTTAGGTTCATTCATTTACACACACACTTATATAATGTATTATACTTCTATATACTATCTAATTTCTATTTTATTATAATATAACTAAATCATACTATTTATTCTACACCATATTGGTACAGTATTATACAATATTTTAATATATTATTATTCTATGTTACGCTGCTATATACTATATTACTATACTCATACTGGCCTACACTACAACTCTATGCTACGTCATCCTGACACGCTAAACTGCAATATTAAACTAAACTGTGCTATACTGTCTATGTATCTTTTCTTTGCACAACCTTTTGAAGTGAAATATATTATTGGAACTCTTTATCGTTCTGCAAGGAGTTCCATAGTTTGATACCTATAACTGAGGTGCACCTTTTTTTTTTTTTTTTTATTAGTCTTTTTCCCCCTCCATTTTCCTCCGATTTTCTCCCATCCCAATGTTAGTCGTATGCCAATTCCCAGTCCCTTCCTGGTCGCTGCGCTTTACCCCCCACAGTCAGATCATTTGGGAGAGTGGAGGCTACCACGTGCTTCCTCCGACACACGTCCAGCCAATCACCGCTTTTTTTCACCTGGCAGCGCGGATTCTCATTGAGAGGGCGTAGCGTGTGGGAGGACCACACTATCCCCCTCACGTCCAATCCGCGCTTAGCAGGCGCCCCGACCGAACTGTAGGAGTCGCTGTTTACAACGACCCGGACCCACCCCGCCAGCTTCTCCCACCCTCTGATACAGCCAATTGTATCAGTGCAGACGGCCAGCCAAGCTGGTGACAACCCCGGAGCTGTGAGCTGGATTCGAACAGGCGAACCAAGCTCACAGCTCCGGGGCTGGTGACGAACGCAATCTCCGCTCGACCACCTAACCGCCTCGGTGCACCTTTGTTTTAAGGTTGTTCGTGCAAATTGGTGTTTAAAATTTAATTTCCTTCTGCTGTCATCTGGACAGGGAACGAACAACCTCTGTATATTTGCTGGTAATACTCTGCATTTTGCTCTAAACAAAACGAATAAAGTCTGTATTTCAGCTAACTCTTTAAGTTTCAATAGTCTGGATTTAATAAATAATTCGTTGGTATGTTCTCTTGAATCTACATTGTGAACTATTCTTACTGCTCTCTTCTGTAATATAAATAATGGCTTTATGTTGCTTTCATACGTGTTACCCCACACTTCCACACAGTAACTCAAATATGGTAGGATGAGTGAACAATATAATATTCGCATAGAATTATAATCAAGCACATTCTTTGCCTTGTTCAAAACAAAAACACTCTTGGCTACCTTATTTTTTATGTACATTATATGTGGCTTCCATGTCAATTTCTCATCCAACATAACACCCAAATTTTTTAACTCAGATACTCTTTCAATATTAACTCCGTCAATACATAATGCCACATTGTCCTTCTTTCGATTAGTAAATATCATAAATTTCGTTTTTTTCCAAATTTAGGGATAGCTTATTGTTATCAAACCATATCTTAAGTTTACACATTTCATTTACAATGTCATCTGCTAATTTTTTAAGGTATTTTCCTGAACTGAAGAAATTTGTATCGTCAGCAAATAAAACAAATTGCAATATGTTTGACACTTCACATATATCATTAATATATAAAATAAAAAGTTTGGGCCCCAGGACCGAACCTTGAGGGACACCACATTCAATATTCATACATTCAGATGTGTAACCAGAGAGTAGAGCCATATGAAATCCGCGTTCACGGAATCGCGGACGGAATCGCGGAATTAACCAATAAAAATGGAATCAACTGCAAAACGTGGAATATTGCAGAATTTGGCCTAATATGGACTGAAATTTCGTTTTTGGGTGGAACGTTTGGTGCACACGCGACCGGGGAGGCGGGGACTCTACAGCGTGTTACACACAACACAGCCGCGGTGCTCAAGCGTCTGGCTGCTTCAGTGTTAACATCGTCAAGAAGCTAAACAATTCCACAATAAGCCCTCAATTCAGAGCAGAACAGTATCCTAATGACTTTTATGCCCCCGGTGATAAGGTGTTTTGCTAATTCTGTCAACGTTCCGTGGACTGGACCCGCAAAAACACTTGCGACACTATTGTGATTAAATAGCTATAACGTTAGGATGTTTAGCTTCTAGCTAAATCTAGTGCACCCATCCATTTGTTTAATGCAAACGATTGTCATTATACACTGCCCTTTATAAACTAAATACACTTAAATAGCTATGTAACGTTATAGGACTATCTATGGAAATGATAGCTTCTAGAAGTTCTAGCTAAATCTGGTGCACCCATCCATTTGTTTAATGCAAACGATTGTCATTATACACTGCCCTTTATAATCTAAATAAACTTAAATAGCTATGAAACGTTACAGTACATAGGACTATAGCTGGAAATGATAGCTTCTTGCTAAATCTAGTGCACCCATCCATTTGTTTAATGCAAACGATTGCCATTATACACTGTCCTTTATAAACTAAACTAAAGGTGCCTAAATTATGCATTACTATATTTCATCACAATATAATAGATATAGCTAGGTTACTGACATTGTCATTGTGATAATGTCAGTAGTAGCTAGCTGTATCTATTGTTTACACTTGAAATATGTATTTTTATTTTGTCACAATATTAATTGAAAAATATTGTGTAAAATTGAACTGTATTTCTGAGTTGCAGCACTTAAAAACATTAAATGGACTGTTATATCTTATTCAATTGTGGACATTTATTCATTCCCACTTATTAGACACTATTTCTGATGGTAAAATGAGCATAAAAGGCAAAATACAGAATTCTGAAATATTAAAACGGAAAAAATGGAATTTGGGAAAAAATAAAATGGAATTTGGAAAATAATAAAACGGATTTCATATGGCTCTACCAGAGAGTTGTACATATTGTTGTCTATTTTCAAGATAGCTACTTAACGGATACTTAAAGGATAATGAAAGACCCTCACCACCCCAATAACAGCCTGTTCCAGCTGCTTAGGTCAGGCAGACGCCTGCGAACCCCAGCTACTAGGACAGAGCGGCTTAGGCTCAGCTTCTTCCCCCAGGCCATCAGAGTCCTGAACAATGAACATTGAGTACCACTGTAACACTTTAGCATGAGCGGGCACACACTCAGGCCGCACGCACCCTCACTTATTGCCAAAAGGAAAGGCCACTTTAAATTAGTATTAGCAACAGTAACAGTGTATTGCACTACTATTACTACTACTGTTAACTGTCAACTGTTACCCGTCATTGCACAAATTTATTGTTACCTGCTACCTGTTATTGCACAATTTTATTGCACACATTTTTTGTATTGGATTCTATTATATGTTATATGTTGTACCAATTGCACATTGTTGCGGGCAAGACCACCCGCATTTCATTGTATATCCGTATGCCGTGACAAATAAAACTCTTGACTTGACTTGACTTAACCAGTTCATCGCCACCCCTCTCACACCGTATGTTTGTAATTTAGAAATTAAAATGTGATGATCTATCGTATCAAATGCTTTTTTTAAGTCAATAAACACCCCTATTGTGTAATTCCTCTCATCTACTGCTGTGGTTATTTCTTCATATATATTCATTAAGGCTAAGGCTGTTGATCGATTTGCCCTGAATCCATACTGACTCTCACTCAGCAGGTTATTCTTTTCAATAAAACTATCTAATTTATGAGCAAACACTTTTTCAAGAATCTTGGAAAATTGTGAAAGCAGACACTGGTCTGTAGTTGGTAAAGCTGTGTTTGTCCCCAGATTTAAATAGAGGAATAACCTTTGCTATTTTCATTCTGTCTGGAAAGGTGCCTGTTTGAAAGGAAAGATTAAAAACATGACACAGGGTTATCATGTCAATTCCATCACTGTCAGTTGATGTCTTATTTTTTGAATTTAATGCTATTTCTATCATTTGTCTTTCACTCACATGTCCTAGAAACATAGACTGCAACACTTTACTTTCCCCTGTCCAGTCTTTATTTGCTTTCCCTTCATTATGACTTTGGATATTCTTAGCAAGGTTTGGGCCTACATTTACAAAAAATGAATTAAATTCATTTACCACTTCATTCACGTTTTTAATAACCGTATTGTTGTCATTAATGAAGTAATTGGGTAAATCTGCAGATACAGCTTTGCTTCCAATGACATTTCGTAAAAATCTTATTAAATTATTTATATTTTCCTTTAAGACATTATTATAGTGTTCTTTCTTTGCATTTCTAATTATAGTAGTTAATTTATTTTTGTAAGCTTTATATTGATTTTCAGCCTTTTTTGTTCTTAATTTGATAAAATCTCTATAGTTTGTTTTTCTTTTTACTTGCATTTTGTAAACCCTTTGTCATCCAGGGTTTTATTTTATAATTACATTTTTGCTTCCGTACTACCATTGGACAGTATTCTTCATACAGCGACAAGTAAATGTCCAAAAATGCCTCATATGCAGCATTTACTTCTTCCACATAAACCCCTTTCCACTCCTCATTAACCAGATCATTCCTGAACTTGGCTATTGTGTCATCAGTTCTTACCCTTGTGTATCTAAGGGAGTTTTCTTCCTTCTTTGTCTTAATTTGACAGTCATATATTACAAATATAGGTAAGTGGTCACTAATATCATTTATCACAAGTCCGCTTTTAATATTGTTCTCCAAAGTGTTTATAAAAATATTGTCAATTAATGTAGCACAAGTTGAGGTTACTCTACTGGGTTTTGTGATCAGTGGGTAGAACCCTCTGCCGTATAGAGCATCCACAAAATCTGACGTGCAGTGATTAGATTGCTTTAAGAGATCAATGTTAAAGTCTCCACAAATCAGACATGTTTTGCTCTCATTTAACCCATTCAATAACTCTTCCAAACTGTCTTTAAATGATTCTATGCTTGACCCTGGTGTTCTGTATACACAAGTAACAACAATATTCTTCACCTTATCCATTTCAATTTCCACAGTTATACCTTCCATTAAGTCATCGATTACTATACTTTGCACTTGTTTACATTTCAAGTCACTGTCCACATACAGGGCCACGCCCCCTCCCCTTTTGTTGTTTCTATCCAGGTGATACAGCTCATAACCCTCCAAGTGAAAATCAGCACAATTCTCCTGCTTTAACCTCGTTTCAGATAATGCTATAACTGAAAATCTATTATTAAATGTTTTTAAGTATTCATTAATCTTGGTGAAATTCGCATAAAGGCTTCTACAATTTAGGTGTATCAACGAAAACCTATTTTCTGGTTTAACAATGTCATTAAGCTGTTCATCTGTATAATATTTACAGGTATTATTAATTGCATTAAACACATGGGTCTCAGGATCAACATCATATTCAAAATCATATATTTCTTCCGTATCCGACATTGTGGTTATGTACTTGATTTCCGGGCTCCAGTGAGCCTACTTCTTTAAAGTCACCCATGTATGTATCTCCAAATACAATTCCACCCAAGTTGACCATACCATACAGCTGGCCAACATGAGCCCTTGGCTTCCCAAGACACATCGCCATAGTCCATGCTGTAGTTGTCCACAATGCCTCTCCACAAAAGTAGTCCATGCCATAACTGTCCGTGGAAAACATATACACACCCAGATCCAAAATTGAAAACAATAGTCCATGATTGTCCATAGTGGAGCAAAAAGTAATTCAAGTTCTCTCTTTCAGTCTGTAGTATCCATGCATTCAACATGCGGTAGGAAACAGAATCCCAGTCCAAAAAAAGAAAATGGAATCCCAATAGACAGTATCGATAAAAAATAATCCATGATATCTCTTTCAGACCATAGGTTCTATGCCAACCAAAGAATGCCATAAAGTTGAAAATGAAAAAGCCAAAAAAACAAAGAACAAAAAAAAACATAAAAAAAACATATCTTCCACATGTCCAGACAGAAAACATCTTGGCCATACAGGCCTACCAGAAAAAACTCAGTCAATAAGGTAAACAACATGAATGAAATCAAAGTCATCGGTCCCAAAAAAAATATATTTAGGCATTGTCACTTGTATTGCTCCAGATCATTCAGATTTCGTACCGCAACCACCCTGGCTTGCTCTGGTGGTCCGTTTAACTTTATAAATACTTTTCCATTTCTTGACCAGGTTGCTTGGATCTTGTTTTGCTTTCTGAGGGCACGGCCATACCAAGCTATTTCAGAATTCTTCTTTGTTAGGTGCTCGTTTATATACACTCCAGTATCTCTAAGGTTTTTGGATTGCCTCAACACTTCAACCTTATGCTTTCGATTTGCAACCTTGACAACAATCGTGGTCTTGGTGTTTTTTTTGTCCTTGCTTGGGAGAATGTGACAAGCCGAGATGTGCTGGCTCTCTAAGGGAATGTTCTTACTTCTCATGTATTGAACCACTTGCTGCTCTACTGTATACAGTTCCTCAGGTGGTGCATCCTCACCTTGTCGGTCACCGGCTGTTGCTCTGGCATAGCTGCGATGTTTGATTTCCAGCCCAGTGATGATAAGGTCATCAGCACGAGAGTACTGCTCCAAGTCGTCAATCCTTTGTTCCATCAGTTCGATCTTCTGGTCCCTTTGGTTGATTGTGGCCTTCAACTCACGAACCTCCTTCATTAGTTTCATGATGTCACCTTGTTGTTTTACCACTTTGCTGATCTCCTCAGACATAAAATTTAGTGATTTTTTAAATTCTTCAAATTCCTCTGCCAGTTTTTTTGATCGTCATAGTCATCTTTGCTCCAGCCGGTCACAAGTAGACAAAGAAAAAGGCTTAATGAGATGCTACTATGTTTCAAACCACCATGTGCTGCTCCCAGGCCTTTAATAATGTCCTTGTTCAAAATACACCAACTTGCAAAGATTTACCCAAAAACTGGAAATAAACATTACTTTGCCATCAGTGGTGATTTAATTCTGTATGGATGGCACTGTATTTTGGTGATTTCTAAAGGATTGTAAAGTATTTCAGGAAACCCTGAGCAGAGGAAAGGTAGTGGTGGCCATCTTGCTTTCCAAAATGGCCAAAAACCCATTTACATTACTATGGCCCATTCAACATCGATTAGCTATTGTTCAGGGTGTAGGAACGTTTTACTTTTTCATTCATATAGAAATACTGTCTAGACTAGAGTATAAATATGTTTTTATCGTTTTCTGCAGTAATTCCTAGAACGTGAGATATAGCCATTTATGCATATATTACATCATCAAATGCAGTTTGCTAGCGATTGACGTCAGATAAAAAATGTCAATTGTACAAGGTCCTAAACGTCATGACTCATCATCTGATGTTGACCGGAGGGGGGGGGGGGGGGGGGGGGGTTGTTTATAATGCAATAACAGACGTTAAATGAATCATGTAGTATGGGTGATATATTGATCATAGCAGTTTGTATGGATAATAATAATCAAAAACGCTGAAACTTACCGCAGCTTCCTCATAGCGATGGGGGATGATACTGGATCAAAAAGGTCGCTATTATGGGATGTTGATCTAGATGAACCATTTCCGGGTTGTATAATAAAATATACGTCCAAATAACGTTGTTTATTGAGTTATGGCAACCGATCGATTATCCAGTGTGTCAAGATGGAATCCCGGGAGCGATCGCGAGTGGCGGACGGAATAGGGGGGACACCAAGCACTTCCGGCCCCACTTACCCACCTCCGGTTTGGCGATGGGCCACCAGGTGGCGATATTGAACCGTTGGAGAGTTGAGTGGAGATCCCCAGCACCAGTCAAGGATCCATCGGTGAAATATGATTACCATGACAGATTTTTTAAATATTGATCTCAAAGACGCTGTAAAACATCATTGGCAGATTACGCATGGCGAGGAATGACGTCTTAACACGTCATTGGCGATTAAAGGGTTAAAGGAAATCTAAGCCATTTAAGCTAACCTTAGAAAGGAACACATTACTCATAGCAATGCACCTCATTTCCCAACACGATTCACCTATAAACTGTAGGTGAACACCAGCAAACAGTAATCATCTCACTACCCATACATATATCCGTGCAATAATCATCACTCCATATTAATATTCACATTGATAATGCTATATTCACTTTTCATATGTCTCTATGCAGTTTTTTTACTGACCTGCACTTTTAATTACTTTTAGCAATGACATTATTGTATTGTGAGGAACTATGGGTACTGTGTGAGTGATATGTGTATCATGGAGGGATGAATATGAACTGTAGTTGTTTACCTTGTTTTTAACTGCACTGATCAGGAGTAGCACTCCTAATGGTACCAATAGCACTCCTATTGGTACAATGACAATAAAGCTTTCTATTCAATTATATTCTAAATCCTCCACCCACATTGCCCAGGCCTTACCAGTGACGTCATGGTTTGTAGTTCTCAGAGGCTATGCACCTCTGTGATGGTTGGTAGTTCTCCGAGGCTATGCACCTCTGTGCTCGCCCAGTTGACGGTCAGCTGATGTACTGGCTAGGTAGCCTGCTGAAAATAATGTAAAGAAAGTGACTGAGTCAGACTGGGCCAGCCATCCCATCATGAGAGTCCAAATTAACATGATTTGTTGGGATGCTGTGGGCTATGCATACAACGAGTGTAAGTCTGTCATTGATGAAAGCTAGAATAGGGGGGGGGGTGCTGAGATTCTGGAGTTCACTCCTAAACCTAATTCAGTGAGCTATGTAGTTATAGTAGGTATCCACACAAAAACCTGACTTGTCTGCCACTAACCGTGAGAGGCAATGGCACAAGTTGGTAGTACTACAGTACAGAAAAGATGCATGCAGTTCCCTCCAACCAGTTTTACTGTGTAAAGTGAAAATGTAGCTGGCTCACTGAGTGTTATGTCTCAGTTATGTCTGCTGTGATGATATTCAGATACACACTGACTCATGGTCCCTCAATGTCAGCATCTAACGTCCACCCAACAGTTCAGTACCTATTAGGGACCATTTATTACCGTTATTTCACTCATAGCCAAGACATGAGTATGTTTAAATTGTCCAACCACCTCATGTCTGAGGCAATACATAAATTAGGGAGACCAAACGTCCTCTTTTCACGCCCTGTCCGGGGCGGCTGTTTATTTTTAAAAAACATTTTATGAAAATGTCCGGGTTTCATTGTTTTAACGGGACCATTAAGTGTTTACTTAAATTGACTGGTGCATTGCACAGAATACTACGGTACTCTGTTGCATGTGACGTAATCCCAGAGAAGACTGCTTTGTGGGCGGAGCTATCACGTCACGTCGTCACACGCAAACAGAGGAAGCGGACAGATTTGATTCTACTCTTTGACTTTGTCCCCCGAGTTGAAAGTAGCCGTGTACATTTACAGATGAACTGCAGAGAAAATTCCCAATTTACCGTCCCGGTCGAGACAAATGGGAGGTAGCCCCTTTCGTGACTTTCGGTTTGCAAGCCTGGGGCTTTTGTGACCGCAGTCACTTATTTTCGCATCGCGATCAATCAGGAAAACAACAACCAAGCGTGATCGCGGGGCTCGGAGTGTGTCAAAAATATATCAGATCTGAATTTCAAAGATACCCAGCGTACAATATGGGTTTAACACAGCTTCACGGTGGGGTCTGGAAGCTCGGAGTTGCTAATAAACAGTTTAAAACATTGTTACTCGACGAGTGGTATTTACAGACCGAACTTCCATCTCCGCCGTTGGTGTCACAGCGCATGCGCACCAGGCAGCCTAATAGCGGCACCAGTTGCTGTTTGCTTTCCGTAGTTCAGGTTCTGGATTAGCCCCTTTCGTGACTTTCGGTTTGCGCATGCGCTGTGACACCAATTCAGATCTGATATATTTTTGACACACTCCGAGCCCCGCGATCACGCTTTGTTGTTGTTTTCCTGATTGATCGCGATGCGAAAATAAGTGACTGCGGTCACAAAAGCCCCAGGCTTGCAAACCGAAAGTCACGAAAGGGGCTAAATGGGAGGCGGAGTGAAACGCTTGCAATGCTTGACCATAATGTTTCGGTGTCTAATAAAAGGTGCCAGAGATCTCAAACCCCACATGGACACAGAAAAACAAATAAAGCTGTGTGAGGCAAGAGTTTGATAGCAAAGTTGACCGAATTAATATGCAGCTATAGAGAGAGAAAGAAAATAATTGAAAACTATTTTGATGCCTCAAATTTATGTTTTGGTTTGATTTATGATGACATAAAATGCTTATGATACAATCATTCTAAGGATTATGTGTGTAATAAATTCGTGTTGTACACTAATTGCAAGTACATTATAACATTAATTCATATTTTTGTAGTTATTTATTTTGTCCAGTAAGACTTAAAAATAGCTATTATTTAGTTATAGGTTGATTTTTTAAGTAATTTTTGTACCATTGAGATGTCAGAGATTACTTTAGGCATAATAAAGCATGTTGAGTAACTTTGGTTATAGATATATATTATGTTGTTATATAAAATAATATAAATAATTTTCTATCCAACCAGAGGAGGCATACTTTAACTATATTAAAATTATAATGCATCTTTGAGTAAACTTCGCGTATCATTTAAGTATCTTGAGGCTGGAGGCAGAGTGTCCTCTTTTTTGGAAATCACAATATGGTCAGACTCGCCCTACATAAATACAATACAATGCGACAGTAAGATAGTCTGGGGATGGTTTGTTTTCTGGCAGACTCTTCTGGGTGTTTATTTTTAAGTTACAAAACCCCATAACTACTAGCTATTCATCCATTGTAAGTAACGTTAAGTGGAAACTGTTGCACACATTGGCGTCAATTATAATCTAGCGTAAATTCTAGTTTATGTAACGTACAATTATGCGACAGCAGTATTATCTTATCTGGTAATACTACCAGTCATAGTCACAATTAGTACCACCTCGTAGTACTATCACTGCCAGTATGGTGATGTGATTGATTGATTGATATTTGTATTAACAGATTGCAGAATGGGTACAATACAGTACACAATACACACAATTGTTAAGGGGATGCACCAGAGAAAGACTCGTCTTGTTTACATCAGGGTCCCCCATTTTCAATTCATCGTAACATTTATGACATACACGACATACAGATAGACAATACTGCTACATCTAGACATTTATGACATACCAGATCTACAAATACAGTA
The DNA here is from genome assembly GCF_963971535.1 of Notolepis coatsorum. Lineage (NCBI taxonomy): Eukaryota > Metazoa > Chordata > Actinopteri > Aulopiformes > Paralepididae > Notolepis > Notolepis coatsorum. The sequence continues at coordinate 83,230,177 of NC_140178.1, read as the reverse complement.
CTGTTTGTGCCATCTTCCTCCAAAAAGAAAGATACATTTGCGTTTGGCTTTTTATATCTTCGCATGATGGTAAATAACAGCCCGGTAACAATATAGTTACAACAGAATAGTTAGTTAGTTAGTTAGCTTTCACTTCTAAACATTAGCTATCAACGTAAACAGCAGGGACGCATGAGCAACATTTAGCTAACGTTAGCTTAGCTAGCTAGACGACAACAACAACAACCAGACTGACTCCGGTGCTGCAAGTATTGTTGGATTAGTTAGATAAACTAACGTTATATTTTTGTGCACGACAAAATAGCAACAGGTATTTACGTTATAAGGTAGAACGTTTGCCGGTGATAGTCATCAAACTTGCTGTGCTGCAGCAAATATGCCTTAATCGTTCCGTCAACTACACTAGTCGATAGGAAACTTGGACAAGAAATAGTCGTTCCTACCCATAGGGAACCTTGATGCGTGTATGCTTTTACCAACGCATTTGTGTTTCCGGGTTCCCGTTTTGCGCTCTGATTGGCCACTGACCTACACGCGTACGCCCCCCCTCGCTATCGTCTTGCTGGGGCGTGAGATATGAAGACAGATTTGCCTGGGTATAGGAAGGATGCGACAACAACCCAATAATAAACACTCTAAACAGCTATTACGAGACAATTACAACAGCAGTGGTGCCTGCTTCAAATGTCAGTATTATAGGCTATAAGCAGAGCCGCCTCAGGGGGTGTGCGAGCAGTGCGGTCGCACAGGGCCTCGCGGGAAGGGGGGCCTCGCACAAATAATTTTTTTTTTTTTTTTTTTTGTGAGGTCCCCCTTCCCGCGAGGCCCTTTTTCATCACAGACCAAAAATCTAGTTTTGCTTATATGCTTATATATTTCACATTAGACACGTTTGTAGAATGTGTCTGACTTGTTCCTGGCTCTGCGGCTCTGCAGATACACTATTGGAGCTCTGAGGCTCTGCAGCAGATATACTATTGGTTTCAACAAAGGGAGGGGTTACATGTGTACAGTCGGCCGGCGTGCGTCAGCTGCGTCTGACTATTTCGCGCGTGCAGCATTGGAGGTTATGCCAGCCAAGACGAAGAGGACGGTCGTTCGGCTGATGGACTGAAGATGAAAGTTGTTGCATGTTAGAAAGTTCAGTCAGGCTAGCCATGTCGGCTTAGCTAAAGGCAGGGACAGCTAGTTAGCTTTAGCTACGTTATAATATCGAGTGCTAACGTGTGGTTCAGTCGGATAGCCATGTCGGCTAGTAGCTTAGCTAAAGGCTAACTAGCGTTAGCTAACCTAGAGAGAGCGCGTGCAGCATTGGAGGTTATGCCAAGATGAAGAGGACGGTCGTTCGGCAGATGAACTTCGTCAACTCCACGGTTGTCTCCTTCCTCTTGGACGTTTGGTGAGTTTTTAATGCACTCTATTCTATTCCCGGCGTGGAGATATCTCTCTCTCTCTCTCTCTCTCTCTCTCTCTCTCTCTCTCTCTCTCTCGGGCCGGCTAGCTATCGTGGCTAACGTTATGTTGGCTAACGTTATGTGGAGCGAGCAGGCCGGCTAGCTGTCGTAGCTAACGTTATTATTGAGCCAAGCGGGCCGGCTAGCTGTTGTAGCTAACGTGATATTGAGCCAATCGGGCCGGCTAGCTGTCGTAGCTAAAGTTATATTGAGCCAAGCGGGCCGGCTAGCTGTCGTAGCTAACGTTATATTGAGCCAAGCGGGCCGGCTAGCTGTCGTAGCTAACGTTATATTGAGCCAAGCGGGCCGGCTATCTGTCGTAGCTAATGTTGTATTGAGCCAAGCGGGCCGGCTAGCTGTCGTAGCTAACGTTATATTGAGCCAAGCGGGCCGGCTAGCTGTCGTAGCTAACGTTGTATTGAGCCAAGCGGGCCGGCTAGCTGTTGTAGCTAACGTTATATTGAGCCAAGCGGGCCGGCTAGCTGTCGTAGCTAACGTTATATTGAGCCAAGCGGGCCGGCTAGCTGTCGTAGCTAACGTTCTGTCGAGCTAGCGTCAGTACCTGGCCACTCTATTTGCAGTTAGCCTCTTTAGCTGATGTCGGCCGTTGGCTCCTTGCTACTTTGTTTTCTCTGTATAGACCCTCTTCTCTTTGGATTTAAGTGTTGATCTTTGTCCTTTTGGATCTATGTATATTCATGTTGCCTTTGTGAAGTTATCTTTTCCTTCTGTTTTGTTCTTCCATTAAAAGTTGAATATCCTTTAGGGCAGGGGTCAGGAACCTTTTTGACTGGGAGAGCCATAAAAGCCAAATATTTCGAAATATATTTCATTGAGAGCCATATAGTATTTTTAACGTATAATAAATTAAATATGTCTTACTTTTAATGCGACTTCTGGTTCATACGTGGTAAGGTTGAGCTTCATGCAGGCGTTGAGGCTTCCATCAGTTAAACGTGAGCGTAGTGTGAGGTTCTCCTCTCCCTGGACCTTTAATTCCTGTTCCCTGTACTTTAATTCCCTGTCTCCTCACTTCACTAGCCCCCACCCTCGCGTTCGTTTGCTCTTCAGCAGCCACACCCTTGGACTACCTGTCATGATGTGTTTGATTGGTCTGGTGCCGAACACACACTTCTAGTTAAAGTATCAATTACCTTCACGCACCTGATGTGTATTCTAATTAGCACCCCTTTTGGGCTTTAAGTACCTCGCTCTTCCCCTCTGGCCTTGTCGGGTCGTTCCGTATCATATCTCTATCACCTAACTCCTTCGGGAGGTTCTCTGTCTATAGGCTCCTACGGGAGTTCTGTTTCTGTCTGTATGCTGTTTTATCTCCGGCGTGAGACGTGGGTGCAAGCTTTGGCCACCTGTCGCCGTTTGCCTGGATGGAGACATTGTTACTACGCTCTCTAATCCTCTACGGGAGGTATTCCAGTGTTCCACTTCAGACCTCCGCGCAGCAGACGCCCAGACGCGCATCCAGACCTCCGCGCAGCAGACGCGCTCTTCACTCCAGACGCGCATCCAGACCTCCGAGCCAGACGCGCTCTTCTCTCCTGACGCGCATCCAGACGCGCATCCAGACCTCCGAGCCAGATGCGCTCTCCGTACCGGCGCGTACTCCAAACAGCCGCGCACCACTCAGACCTCCTCTTGGACAACCCGTTCCCCGTGGCGACGCGCTCGCCCTGTTTGATCCTGCTCTCTTTACGCACAGCGCCTGGGTGAGTTTTGCAAGACTGTCTTTGACCCTATCGTTTTTCGTGTGTGTTAAACACTGAAGAGATCCTGCTTTTTGTCAGACTGTCACTCACCCTGTGCCTGCTTTTTGGATTGTTCATTTGGGATAATATTTGCTTGAACATCGCTCACTGTGTGTATTCACACCGAAGATATTATCACTTGGATTATTATTGGGACTTCGCTCACTGTGTGTATCCACACCGAAGATATTATCACTTGGATTAGTATTGGGACTTCGCTCACAGTGTGTATAGCACCGAAGATTCATCACGTGGATTGTTGTTGGGACTTTGCTCACAGTGTGTATTTACACCGAAGATCCAGTCACTAGGATTATCTGTTTGGGACAAGTCACTTCTCCTGTCACCTGCTCTGTTCCCGTTACCACCTCGGAGAGCTGCCGAGAGGATTCTGCAGAGCGGCTCTGACGTCACTGTCAGATTCCTCAGACGAACCTTCCCGGGAGAAGCTGCAGAGCAGCAACATTCTTCTAATGCTTTTATCCCAGGCTTTGTCTGTTTCCTCTGTCCCTGTAAGCAGCTCCTGCCCTCGCCCTGTTCCAAGGCCTTACCCTGTTTTCTCTAGTCCTCCTAGTCCTCCTTGTCCCCAGCCCGCCTCCGCGGGCCTCTGTCCCTGTTTCCCCTCTCTAGTCCTCCTAGTCCTCCCTGTCCAGTCCTCCTAGTCATCCTAGTCCTCCCTGTCCAGTCCTCCTAGTCCTCCTAGTCCTCCCTGTCCAGTCCTCCTAGTCCTCCTAGTCCTCCCTGTCCAGTCCTCCTAGTCCTCCCTGTTCCTGCCTGTTCCCTTGCCCTGGCCCTGTTCCGTTAGCCCTTCCCTTAGCCTTCCCCTTAGCCAGCTCGCCTCTTAAAGGCACTGTGCCTATTTTCCCATTTCTTGTTTCCCTGTAATTTGTGTTCTCCCTTAAAGGGACAGTGCCGTTTTCTGTGTGTTTCAATAAATGCCCAGTTCTTGGCTTACTCTCATACCTGTCTTGTGTTGTGCGATTGGGGTCGGTTACAAACCATAACAGTACGACCCGACCAATCGACGACCCCAGCCAGCACAGACGGTGTATGTTGAGTTTGCCTTTTTTTTTGTTAGCCCTGTTAGCTCCCCTGTTAGCTTGTTAGTCTCCCCTGTTAGCTCCCCTGTTTAGCCTGTTTAGTCTTTCCTGTTAGCCCTGTTGGCTCCCCTGTTAGCCTGTTAGCTTCCCTGTTAGCTTCCCTGTTAGCTTCCCTGTTAGCCCTGTTAGCTCCCCTGTTAGCTTGTTAGTCTCCCCTGTTAGCTCCCCTGTTAGCCTGTTGACTCCCCTGTTTGCTTCTCTGCTTAGCCCCGGCTGTTAGCACAGCCTCTATGTTAATGCAGCCCTTGCAGCTAGCATAGGCCCTGTAGCTAGCCATGCCCAGGCAGCTAACCCGGTCCCTCTGCATGGCCTCCACTTTTTATGTAGCCTTCCCACTGCTAGGACTGCTCCTTCAGCTAGCAAGGTCAGTTTTCCCACTGCTAGGACTGCCCTTTCAGCTAGCAAGGTCAGTTTTCTCCCACTGCTAGGACTGCCCTTTCAGCTAGCAAGGTCAGTTTTTTCCCACTGCTAGGACTGCCCTTTCAGCTAGCAAGGTCAGTTTTCTCCCACTGCTAGGACTGCCCTTTCAGCTAGCAAGGTCAGTTTTCCCACTGCTAGGACTGCCCTTTCAGCTAGCAAGGTCAGTTTTTCCCACTGCTAGGACTGCCCTTTCAGCTAGCAAGGTCAGTTTTCTCCCACTGCTAGGACTGCCCTTTCAGCTAGCAAGGTCAGTTTTTCCCACTGCTAGGACTGCCCTTTCAGCTAGCAAGGTCAGTTTTCTCCCACTGCTAGGACTGCCCTTTCAGCTAGCAAGGTCAGTTTTTCCCACTGCTAGGACTGCCCTTTCAGCTAGCAAGGTCAGTTTTCTCCCACTGCTAGGACTGCCCTTTCAGCTAGCAAGGTCAGTTTTCCCACTGCTAGGACTGCCCTTTCAGCTAGCAAGGTCAGTTTTCCCACTGCTAGGACTGCCCTTTCAGCTAGCAAGGTCAGTTTTTCCCACTGCTAGGACTGCCCTTTCAGCTAGCAAGGTCAGTTTTCCCACTGCTAGGACTGCCCTTTCAGCTAGCAAGGTCAGTTTTCTCCCACTGCTAGGACTGCCCTTTCAGCTAGCAAGGTCAGTTTTTTCCCACTGCTAGGACTGCCCTTTCAGCTAGCAAGGTCAGTTTTCTCCCACTGCTAGGACTGCCGCTTCAGCTAGCAAGGTCAGTTTGCCCCACTGCTAGGACTGCCCCTTCAGCTAGCAAGGTCAGTTTTCTCCCACTGCTAGGACTGCCCCTTCAGCTAGCAAGGTCAGTTTTCTCCCACTGCTAGGACTGCCCCTTCAGCTAGCACGGTCAGTTTGCTCCCACTGCTAGGACTGCCCCTTCAGCTAGCAAGGTCAGTTTTCTCTCACTGCTAGGACTGCCCCTTCAGCTAGCAAGGTCAGTTCCCCACAGCTAGGACTGTCCTTCCAGCTAGCTTGTTCTCTCATGCTGGTCCAGCCCTGTCTGCCAGCCTAGCTCCGGCAGCTAGCGCAGCCTCTATGTTAATGTAGCAGTACAGCTAGCATAGGCCCTGTAGCTATCAGTGCCCTGGCAGCTACCCTTTCCCTCTGCTAGCCCCTTCCCTGTTCCCCTCTCCAGTGCCCCTGTTCCAGCCCTGTCTGCTAGCCTAGCTCCGGCAGCTAGCGCAGCCTCTATGTTAATGTAGCAGTACAGCTAGCATAGGCCCTGTAGCTATCAGTGCCCTGGCAGCTACCCTTTCCCTCTGCTAGCCCCTTCCCTGTTCCCCTCTCCAGTGCCCCTGTTCCAGCCCTGTCTGCTAGCCTAGCTCCGGCAGCTAGCGCAGCCTCTTTGTTAATGTAGCAGTACAGCTAGCATAGGCCCTGTAGCTATCTGTGCCCTGGCAGCTACCCTTTTCCTCTGCTAGCCCCTTCCCGGTGCTCCTCATAGTTACCCCTCAGCTCCTCTAGTTACCCCTCAGCTCCTCTTGTTACCCCTCAGCTCCTCTAGTTACCCCTCAGCTCCTCTAGTTACCCCTCTGCTCCTCTAGTTACCCCTCAGCTCCTCTAGTTACCCCTTCTGCTACCCTGGTTACCCCTCAGCTACCCTGTTCCTTTGCTAGCCCCACTTTTGTTGTGGCTTCCCCTGCTAGCATGGCCCTGTACTTTTTGTTTTGTTGCCTTGTTTTTTCCCCTGCCCCTCTGTCTGTGTTTTTGGGTCGCCCAGTGGCTCCCGTGGAGGGGGGAGTACTGTGAGGTTCTCCTCTCCCTGGACCTTTAATTCCTGTTCCCTGTACTTTAATTCCCTGTCTCCTCACTTCACTAGCCCCCACCCTCGCGTTCGTTTGCTCTTCAGCAGCCACACCCTTGGACTACCTGTCATGATGGGTTTGATTGGTCTGGTGCCGAACACACACTTCTAGTTAAAGTATCAATTACCTTCACGCACCTGATGTGTATTCTAATTAGCACCCCTTTTGGGCTTTAAGTACCTTGCTCTTCCCCTCTGGCCTTGTCGGGTCGTTCCGTATCATATCTCTATCACCTAACTCCTTCGGGAGGTTCTCTGTCTATAGGCTTCTACAGGAGTTCTGTTTCTGTCTGTATGCTGTTTTATCTCCGGCGTGAGACGGGGTGCAAGCTTTGGCCACCTGTCGCCGTTTGCCTGGATGGAGACATTGTTACTACGCTCTCTAATCCTCTACGGGAGGTATTCCAGTGTTCCACTTCAGACCTTCGCGCAGCAGACGCCCAGACGCGCATCCAGACCTCCGCGCAGCAGACGCGCTCTTCACTCCAGACGCGCATCCAGACCTCCGAGCCAGACGCGCTCTTCTCTCCTGACGCGCATCCAGACGCACATCCAGACCTCCGAGCCAGATGCGCTCTCCGTACCGGCGCGTACTCCAAACAGCCGCGCACCACTCAGACCTCCTCTTGGACAACCCGTTCCCCGTGGCGACGCGCTCGCCCTGTTTGATCCTGCTCTCTTTACGCACAGCGCCTGGGTGAGTTTTGCAAGACTGTCTTTGACCCTATCGTTTTTCGTGTGTGTTAAACACTGAAGAGATCCTGCTTTTTGTCAGACTGTCACTCACCCTGTGCCTGCTTTTTGGATTGTTCATTTGAGATAATATTTGCTTGAACATCGCTCACTGTGTGTATTCACACCGAAGATATTATCACTTGGATTATTATTGGGACTTCGCTCACTGTGTGTATCCACACCGAAGATATTATCACTTGGATTAGTATTGGGACTTCGCTCACAGTGTGTATAGCACCGAAGATTCATCACGTGGATTGTTGTTGGGACTTTGCTCACAGTGTGTATTTACACCGAAGATCCAGTCACTAGGATTATCTGTTTGGGACAAGTCACTTCTCCTGTCACCTGCTCTGTTCCCGTTACCACCTCGGAGAGCTGCCGAGAGGATTCTGCAGAGCGGCTCTGACGTCACTGTCAGATTCCTCAGACGAACCTTCCCGGGAGAAGCTGCAGAGCAGCAACATTCTTCTAATGCTTTTATCCCAGGCTTTGTCTGTTTCCTCTGTCCCTGTAAGCAGCTCCTGCCCTCGCCCTGTTCCAAGGCCTTACCCTGTTTTCTCTAGTCCTCCTAGTCCTCCTTGTCCCCAGCCCGCCTCCGCGGGCCTCTGTCCTTGTTTCCCCTCTCTAGTCCTCCCTGTCCAGTCCTCCTAGTCATCCTAGTCCTCCCTGTCCAGTCCTCCTAGTCCTCCTAGTCCTCCCTGTCCAGTCCTCCTAGTCCTCCTAGTCCTCCCTGTCCAGTCCTCCTAGTCCTCCTAGTCCTCCCTGTCCAGTCCTCCTAGTCCTCCCTGGTCCTGCCTGTTCCCTTGCCCTGGCCCTGTTCCGTTAGCCCTTCCCTTAGCCTTCCCCTTAGCCAGCTCGCCTCTTAAAGGCACTGTGCCTATTTTCCCATTTCTTGTTTCCCTGTAATTTGTGTTCTCCCTTAAAGGGACAGTGCCGTTTTCTGTGTGTTTCAATAAATGCCCAGTTCTTGGCTTACTCTCATACCTGTCTTGTGTTGTGCGATTGGGGTCGGTTACAAACCATAACACGTAGGTTGGTCTTAATGTTCCTCATATGCGAGAATGACTGCTCACATGCATATGTAGAGCCAAACATGGTCAATACGGCAATACTCACGCTGCATTGTGTGGTATGTCACAGGAAGCTCGTTCCAAGTTTTAAGAATCAGCTGGTCTTCAGGTTGAAGATTTTTAATTTCTGTTCACTTGTGTTCCCTCGCCAGCTCTGCTCGCTGTCGCGCAAGACTTTCCAACTCTCCATTAAGTGACTTGAACTTACTCATCCACATGTCTGATGCTTTCAGGTCAGCAACTTCCAGCTCAAAGTCTCCGATAGAGACCCCGGGGACGCATGTCAGGTCGATTTTGTCCACTGCACACACTCATGTGGATGAGTGATGAACTTGAAAATGACTGCAGGAGATTGGACGTAAAGCCAGCTAGCTGCTGGAGATCCAGATGTTGAGTGGAGTCACTTGCTAAGCATGCATCTCTAAATTGTTGCAGTCTTTCAAAGTGCAGAAGACGACCTGTTTCAATGTCCCTGAGAAAGACTTCCAGGGCCCCGTTCCCCGTACCTGGCTAACTGAGTTAGCCGGATCATTTCCAGCATAGCTTGACTTAAGCCAGACCTTTCTGTTCCCCGAAGTCGGATTTTCTAAATCACCATGGTAACAGATCAGAAAGTTTGAACCTGGTCCGGAGCAGGGTTAAGTTCAGTTAGCTGGATAACCTGCATGGCCACGCCCTCGCAAAGAAATGCCAGCTCGCTTCCTGAAATATTTCTCACAGTCTAGATCCCATTATACCATTCTGAATTATGTTTTTGTGCTTCGTTTTCCTAGAGGGGGCTTTTGAAATGTATAATAATAGAACTAAATGCTGATAATAAATCATATTCAGCCTATAGATTTACTTTGTCCTAAATAAAATAATGCACGTCATATACGGCGCTCGGAGTCGCGATACACGCTGCATGTGGTTATTTTAATAACGGCGCATTGCAAATGTGAATCCCGCAGGGATATTTTTAATGAATGAAACCTATCGGCCGTTTGGCTCTGATTAGTTTCATATATTCTCCGCTGTAGATTTGCTTAACGGAGCGCCCGGATTGTGTTTCATTCAAGCATAAAATTGAAGTGTCTATGCGTGGATTGTGGTCTTTGTGGATTATGAATTACGAGGAATCTGAGGATTGTTGAATTGTATCATCACTCACACGTTATTGTGATATTGTAACTGGGATTAAAATGTCTGATGAGAATGAGATGCGCTGTTTGACGGATTTGAGCAATTGAATGAGCCGTTGACGTCACATTAATGCATTTGAGAATAAAGAGATAAAACTTCATTCAAAAGAAAAATATTCGAAACACGGGTCTCTTGTATTGATGGATACACAATGGATATATCCCGTCTGGCACAGTGGTGCAACGGCTAGTGCTCACTCCTGTCAAGCGGATGACCCTAGTTCGAAACCCCGCGTTTCCAATATAATTTTTTTGGAATATAATATTAAGACTATACGCAAAAGTAGCCTAGTTTTAAGTTAAAATATTATAAATCTACATGCATTGAGGATGTAATTCTTTATATAGCTCTCAACGTGCACCAAATTTAAGCATTTACATTGCAAAAAGAAGAAAATAAATTAGAAAAGACGGGGATTCGAACGCGGGTTGTCCGCGTGAGAGACATAAGGACCATCCATCACACCATGGTGCCAGACAAAGAAAACATCAACTATACATCCATCAATGGATAAGAGAGCCGTATCCTAATTCTGAAAGAGTTGAACTAATTATTTTCGCTAGCAAGATCTCATTTGATTATTCAATCCATAAACCTACTGCCAGCAGGCACGTTTAAAGAAATATAATCTGATTGATTGGGGTAATGAGGGACTTAAAATTAGCCTATAGATTATGCATTTAACTTGTCGGCGAGGCTATTGAGCCGTACTGCATTGTACCCATTCTGCAATCTGTTAATAAAGTTTTAAATCAATCAATCAATCAATGCCGTTAGGAAATCAGGATTTCTGCTATCGACACCTGCTGTCTTTTCAACTGAAGCGGCCGCGCGCAATTATCCTGAGTCTCAAGTCTGGTTCGAATGAACAAGACTGAATCAGCGTTCGAGGAACAGGAAAATCCTGGATTCAAACATCGGGTTAATTGAATCTGGATAATGGGACTCTTGATCGACTTAGTTGAACCAGGTACGGGGAATAGGGCCCAGCTTGCTTTCAAATGCAAACACTGCTTGTTGAAGGGATGAGATTGTATGTTCAATACCTTGCATTTTCACATTGAGCTGGTTCAGATGGCCAGTTATGTCCACGAGATAGTGAAACTGCAGGAGCCAGTCAGTGTCGTGCACAGTTCTTGCTGACAGGGGCATGTCTTTTATTCGTTTGATTATCTTGTCTTTATTTTGGAAGTCATCAAACAGTTCATTGGCCACATCAAGCATGAATGTTTTGGCATACTCGCCATCTGTGAATGGCTTTCCATTCCTTACTATTGCCAAAGCGCCCGCAAAGCTAGCAGAATTCCCGTCACCTTGCTTGGTCCACACACGTAGTTGCTGCTGACTCGTCTGCACTCTCCGCTGTAGCTCCTCGCATGCCCTTTTCTTACTGTCCCGCGCTGGATATTTCGATGCAAATTAAGCATGGTGCGTATCGAAGTGCCGCTTTATATTTGACCGTTTCATCGATGCAATTTTATCATTGCATATTAGACATACCGCAGATCCTGCTCTCTCACACAAATGCAAATTCCTCTGTCCACGCAGCCTGGAATGTACGGTAATCATCGTCTTTTTTTTCTTTTCGCCATCTTTTCCGTTACAAGGGTTGAAGCGGGTAAACGAGTTGGCTATCTGATCAAATTGATTTCTTCACTTTTACAATGACCCGCACATTGGTTCCGGACCCGACCCGTGAAATGTATCTTCAAAACTAATTTCTGTTTACTTTAAAATGACACAGTATTATTAAGAAATAGCACAAGTATTTTAAAATTAAATAATATATATTTTTTTTTTACTAAAAATGTCCTGGGAGCCAATATGGCGTCACCAGAAGAGCCATATATGGCTCGCGAGCCATAGGTTCCCGACCGCTGCTTTAGGGCCTCATCTTAGCTGTCTTGCTTATCTCTCTCTCTCTCTCTCTCTCTCCTCTCTCTCTCTCTCTCTCTCCTCTCTCTCTCTCTCTCTATCTCTCTCTCTCTCTCTCTCTCTCTCTCTCTCTCTCTCTCTCTCTCTCTCTCTCTCTCTCTCTCTCTCTCTCTCTCTGTTTGGACCACAGACTCATCTCTCTCTCTCTCTCTGTCTGTCTGGACCACAGACTCATCTCTCTCTCTCTCTCTCTCTCTCTCTCTCTCTCTCTCTCTCTCTTCTCCTCTCTCTCTCTCTCTCTCTCTCTGTCTGGACCACAGACTCATCTCTCTCTCTCTGGACCACAGACTCTCTCTGTCTGGATCATCACAGACTCTCTCTCTCTCTCTCTCTCTCTCTCTCTCTCTCTCTCTCTCTCTCTCTCTCTCTCTCTCTCTCTCTGTCTGGACCACAGACTCATCTCTCTCTCTCTCTCTCCCTCTCTCTCCCTCTCTCTCTCTCTCTCTCTCTCTCTCTCTCTCTCTCTCTCTCTCTCTCTCTCTCTCTCTCTCTCTCTCTCTCTCTCTGGCCTTGCTCTGGTGGAGGGTGTGCCACTGTGTGTGTGCCATCATGTTAACGTTAGCCTCAGTTAAACCTTGCGACGCCTCGTTGCTGTGTTCTGAGGTGTCCTGTGTTCTGAGCTGTGTTCTGAGCTGTGTGCTGAGCTGTGTTCTGCATGTGTTCTGTGTTCTGAGATGTGTTTTGAGCTGTGTTCTGTGTTCTGAGCTGTGTTCTGAGCTGTGTGCTGAGCTGTGTTCTGCATGTGTTCTGTGTTCTGAGGTGTCCTGTGTTCTGAGCTGTGTTCTGAGCTGTGTTCTGTGCTGTGTTCTGTGCTGTGTTCTGAGCTGTGTTCTGAGATGTGTTCTGTGTTCTGAGCTGTGTTCTAAGCTGTGTTGTGTTTGATTTTTCTTTCCAGAATATCTTAACCGGTGGGCAATCCCAATACATGTGCATAAATGTACCCTCATCCCCATTTGTACATAAGGAACATAGGGAGTCTTGTTTAAGTCCCATTCTGTTCAATCTTATAGGAGTCAGGTATGTCCTATGAATATAATTAAGATTAATTTGTTGATGGTCAGAATTTGGAGGAAATAAGCTAAAATATAATGTTCTGTGGGAGGAAAAATGTGATTGGCTTCGCTACTCACCACACGAAGATGCAGCCTATTGTGCTCATTGTCTTGCCTTTAATAAGGTTATATATCGCATAGCTCTGCTCTGCGTCATACTGGAATACTTCCATATCAGCCTAAGCACTGAATAAATCTTCACATGCACCTATCTATCTAGGTTGTCCTCTGACGGGCCCTCCATCGGTGCTTCCAGTCATCCCGATCCTCCATGCATCTGGCTAGCTCGCCGGTGCATTCTGTTCCCGTATCTCTCCTGAGTACGTCCACATAGGTTAATGTGGGACGTCCTCGTGATCGATGCCAGTGTGTTGGTTCCCACAGCACAAGTTTGCTGGTTGGCATCTCATGATGTCTCTGGCAGTGACCTGCCAGCCTCATTCTCCTGACTGCCACTTTCTCGCTCACCCTTAGCACCCCCCCATACAAGTTTGCATTAGTGACATGCTCATCCCTGTTGATGTTGAGCACCACACGCATCATTCTGGTGTAGCACCCATCCAAGGACTTCTGCAGGGTGGGCTTCAAGGTCCAGCATTCACTTCCATACAAAAGGACAGACTCAACTGTTGCATGAAAGAAGTTGAGCTTGATTTGACGGGGGAGGTTGGATTTCCACACACTGGTCATGCCGTTCAGAGCCCTCCACGCAAGCGCCTTCCTCACTTTAAGGTTTTGCTCGGACGAGTTGACCCACGAGCCCAGGTATTTGAAATAACCGACTTCCTTTAGAGCAGAGCCTCCTGTTGTCCTTAGAGGTGGATGATCCGGGAGGATGTTATACATTATGACCTCGGTTTTCTTGGCATTTAGCCTAAGGCCAACCTTGGCACACTCCGTCTCCACTCTGCACAGGAGTTCCTGTGCCTGCTCCACGTGGTCAGAGAGCAGGCTGATGTCGTCCGCGTAGTCAAGGTCTGTTAGGACTATGGCGGGGTGTCGTCTCGATCTCCTTGGGGTTATTGTGAGACCAAGTTCCTGCTCCCGTCCATTGATGGCCTTCCTGAGCGCATAGTCAAGGACTATGACGAAAAGGAAGGGGGCAAGGGTGTCCCCTTGCATCACTCCAGCCAGGATGTCAAATTCTTCACTGTTGCCGTCTGGGGTTACCACCTTGGCCCTTGTACCCGTGTGCATGGTCCCTATGGCCCGGAGTAGATTGGGAGGGACTCCGTAGGCCTTGAGTATCCTCATCATCACGGCTCTGTGTATCAAGTCAAAAGCCTTTTTGAAGTCGATAAAGCACAGTACCGCTGTCAGGTTGTTCTTCACCTCCTCGATGATTCTTCTCAAGGCCAAGATCTGGGCCACAGTGGTCCTCTTCTCTCGGAAACCATTTTGGTTCTCCCTGAGGTGGGGGTCGATGGCATTCCTTATCCGGTTTAGTATCATGCGATTGTACATCTTTGCAATGACACATGTCAGACTTATGCCACGGTAGTTGTCTGGCTTCGAGAGATCTCCGGACTTAGGCACCGGGATGATGTTAGAGAGAGACCACATATCAGGCTGGTTGTTTTTCATCAGGGCATGGTTGCAGAACTCCAGGATGATGTTGTCAAGGTCACAGTTCTTATAGACCTCTGGGGGAATGCCGTCCGGCCCAGAACTTTTTCCCTGCTTCAGTGTGGATTTCACTTTGGTAAACTCCCTGGCTGTGAAGGGACCATCGTCAATGGTGAGATTCGTGAGGACGGCAGGTATCATCTCCTCATCTTCATCCACTGTCAAGTGTGTTCCCAGTAGATTTCGGAAGTGAGTGAACCAGGAGGTCACCCTCTCCTCTGGGCTGTTGCCTCCTACCTGTCCCTGCTTCGACCTTTTCCTCCCACTCATCTCATTGATGACCCTCCATGCCTCCCCGTACTGCTGTTCACCATGCGCTGCCTCCACTCTCTGCACCTTCTCCATCAACTCCTCCCCCCTTATCTTGTTGTAGGTATCGAACAAAAGCTGTTTGGCCTTTTTCAGTACCTTGCGATTCTCTGCAGTCTGCTCATGCCCGTAGCCTCGTCGTGCCTCCTCCACGCCCTCACGCGCCACCATGACTTCTGGGTGTTTGGACCTCCGGGAGACCCCATTCCTCTCCACCACTGGAACACACATCCTGGCCGCCTCTTCATTCGCTGCAACGAACCGCCTGTATTTGGTATTAGGCTCCTCCTTCTCACCTAGCAGCTGAAAGCGATTCCTCACTTCCACTGCGTACCTAGTTTGAAGGCCAGGGTTGACTGAGAACGCCTTCCAGTCATACCGGGTCTTCAGGCTTGGTTTGGGGACCCTGAGGCTCAGTCGCACCCTCATGGAGACCACTCGATGATCAGAGCCCACAGAGTTGAACGTGCTGTAAGGTTCAGCATTCAGGATGGAGTTCCTCCACCTTCGTCTTACTAGTATGTAGTCCAGTTGACGTTGCATACCGGTAGCCCGATCCTGGAAGGTCCATCTCTTGTCCCTTCTTTTCTGGAACATGGTGTTCCATCAGTAGGGCTGCCAGGTATTCGCCATTGCAATTGGTGGATTCGTGGTGTGTGAAAGGTGCATCCTCTGGTCCGAGCCTTGCATTAAAGTCACCCAGGATTGCTGGGAAGTTGTGAGCCGGGATATCATAGACATACCATCATCTGTCTGGCCACACCCCCATCCGCTCCCTACATAAGCAGGGGTGTGGCCATACCATCAGCTCCTTCTTCAGTTTTCACCACGTCACGTGCCTGCAATGTACCACACTTTGAAGATTGCTGGATTTTTGAAGAAGAGAATAGGAGATGAAGGAGCTACGTTGACATTATATATTTGTTTTCTCTCTCACTATTTTCGAGGAAATACAGCGATAATGTCTTCGCCACTGGGGTGTCTAGAATATGATGATAATTCTGACCTCCACCGGCATTTTTCGTATTAGGGGCTTGCGTCGCTGGCCTAATCCCCACCTGCAGTCCTCCAAGCTGCAGCTGGACAGGTATTACCTCCGCTTCTGCAGCTGGACTGTGCAGGAGAGGCGATGGCTGTTGTGAGAGCTAGCTACCTCTCTGGGTGAGTGATGGTTTTGATACGCGAGCGCCAGTTGTGTTGCTATGAGGGGATTAGCTACACAATTTACGAAAGCCGGCCACAGACTGGTACCCTTTTTTTTCTGCCTCTTAGACGGCGGAGAGAGGGTCCTGGTTTGACGCCCACGGTAGTCAAACTAGCGGGACCGTGTCCAAGATCTGTGGTTAAAACCCCCGGATCTTTGGACGAACGGATTTCTCTCTGTCACGTGCATGGCCCCATTTTTCAAGATGAAAGTTACCCTAGCACGAGGGAAGTGGGTTTGGTGTTTCGTTATCGGAATTTCTCCATGCCCAAATCGGCTGCAGCCCATGGGGAATTGTGCCGACACCGCTGTATATCTGTTATTCACCGTTCTGAAAACTGTGTTAACTTCTTTTTCTCTTCTCTCTTAGGATGAGGAGGGGGACAGACGGCGGCTGTCTGAAGTTGGCCTTATTGTGTTCTCTCGTTGTGCAGTTCGGTGATAGCTGCTTAGCTTGCGTTCTAACTGGGTGAGCTACCTGTTAGCCACTTAGCTGTTAGCTGCGCGCTAGCTCTGTACACTCGCTAGGCTAGGAACGTTAGCTTGATGCTACCAGTTGGCCTGGAGTTGGCTGTTAGCTTATGCTACACCGTTGAACATTAGCCGTGAGAATAGCAGGCCATAACACTCTGACTACGACGTCATCTTTGACAGAGGATGTAGTCGACCCTGCACTATGATCGGCTGTTGGAGGGGGGCGTTTCGCCGGAGCCTTGCTCCGGCCTTAAAGAGCTTCTTTGCTCCGTCAGCGAGGGCCTTCGTCAACGTAAGGAGGCCAGCCTGTTGCGGTCCTCTCAGCCTGCGTTAATTGGTGCAGGTAAGGTTCCGTTGGACACTTAACGCCTCTTTCTTCCTTCCCTTCTGAATGTTTTGTAATAACGATGTTTTTTCCAAAACGTATGTTGCTTTGTCGTATCATTTGATAAATATAGCTCACAAAACTCTATAAGGTGTGAAATATGAATGCATTAGACTTGCAGTCTTAAATAGTCAAAAGGGCAGGTATATCTTGAGCGCATACTGACTGATTCACTTTGCTAAAAAGACAGGCTGGGACAAAGCCCACTAGCTGGCTAAGATTAGAATTTCTATAGGGGGTTGGCTGATCAAGCAGAGTAGAACAATAGTGGGATTTTAGTTGCCCTGGAGGGTAGGAGTTGCTATTTACATTTAGAGTGAGTAGGTAGATAATTCTATTTATACAACAGGAAACCTCAGTAGTAGCTGCCAGGCCGAGGAAGCTTAGGACAATGGGCCACCTGGCTGTTATCTAGCTGAGACTTGTGACACCGGATACTGACAAACTGGTCTGAGTAGTATGGAGGAGGTTTCAAATACAAATTATCTTTCAATAACTTAAATGTGTTTATACTGGTTTAGGATGCTTACAATTAATGTGAAATACCTGCAAATATTACTGTTATGTTGTGTTAAGAATTTTGGACGTAATGATATGAAATATGAAAGATTCTACTAGTTAAAAGTAATATGTCTGTGTTTAGAAATGAGATGAAACACTGTGGTACAAATAGGAGAAGAATCTTTGAAGTAAACAAATGAGCCTTGGTTGAATTAAGTGGGAAATATTATAATGATAACTAAGTAGAAACTATTTGTAGCTATTCAACTTAAGCTAAAAGGACTGTTCTGAGACTTAATACCAAGGTTATTAAGTCTATTTTTAATTAGCAAATAGCCCTTTGATTGGAAACAATGAAAATAGAACGGTTGGACTAAGGCCAGCCTCCTTTGAGATTTGAACTGTGAATGCTTGCGATTGGATGAAACCATATGTGTGATGTCACTTGGTGACGTCACGCCGAGATTTCTCCCTCATTGATAAAAGGGTGGGTGTGGGATTCACAAGGACAGAACACAGAGAACAGAACACACCACCCCCCCTTTTGGAAGAGGACGGCAAGCAGGAACACACGAAGAAGAAGCTTTTTGAAACGAGAACAGAATCTCTTTGTTCCATAGGAAGAAGCCACAGCCATCGAAGAACCAGAAGACCATTCCTTTTTTAAATACTTTTGATTAGTCTGAGACGAGTGGTTGGTGGCATAGTACCGAGCATACTTGAATCATTGCACAATTCATTTTCCATTGAATCGAATCCTTGTTATTTCACTTTTTGACTCTGAAATAAAAGCGGATTTGAACATTAGATCAATTCTCTTTTCTTCATTTGGTGCTTCCACTCTCGCCGCCGTTCTACAAGACCGTGTTGGTCTTTATAAGTATTAGGGGTTTAACAGACGGACAAATCACAACGCAGGGTATTATATACATCGGGTTTTTAGAGACAGAACCATCCACCCCTAATACTATAGCTTCACTACATTGGGGATGCGACATGTGTTGTGTGTGAATTGTCTTGTCGCTGGTATAGCTTTCTCTCTACCTAGAAAATCGGGGTTGTTTTTTACGTGAGTAAAAATGAACTGGTTTGGTTGTGATGAGAAATTGTGTGTTCATGTAACGTTAGACAACGTAGTTGAGCTCACAACTAGCTGGGTTAATAACCCTGCAAAGCTATGCTTAGTGACATGTGATCGAGGGGTGAGTCCTTCTCTCAGCCTGTGATGACAATAAACAGGTGGCGTGTTCACATATTAACAGGACGGTACCTGTTCAACCGAGTCGTATCAGGGGTAAGGTGGTGAGGGTTGGTCCCTCCGGTTCCCCTGGGCCCCCCCCTCCTCTCAAACATGATTTCGTTTACAATATATTGTTTCACTATGTTTGTGGGGATACAGTGTAATCCCTCAGCTTCTGCTGGGGTTGTGCTCCTGCTTAGAGAAAATAAATTTTCCTAGAGAAAAGATTGTTTGTTCGCTGTCATGTGGACTTAGCAAGGCCTGTGGCCAGTACTTAATCGAGGACTTGTGTCTTCTCTCATTATGAAAAACGGCGTTCCTCTTACGGTAGTGAGAGTGTACTTTTGCCTTTTTTGTTGTGATGGAGGGTTGAGTGTGTCGTTAAGATCCACAACTGGGTTAGGTGTTGGCCTACAGAAGTCACATGTGTAAGCTCTTGTACCGGGGCTCTTAAAGGGGCCCTCTCTTGGTCTGTGTTTTTCTTCCTTTGGGTTAAAACCCCCTGTCCTTCGGGCTTCCTGTCACGTTGCTGGATCAGCGCGTCACAGGGTAGGGGGGGGTGGTTTCCTGGTCCCACGCCATATTGGGCGGTGGACCACGGAAATTCCCCCGCCATAGAGTACGTCACTGGGCGAGTTTCTATTGGTAAGACTTCCGTGGGTTATTCAGGCTCCATGTTGTGGACCTCTGTTACAGGGAGTTTCAGAGCCTCCTCCTCAGGGAGTTTCAGAGCCTCCTGTGAGTTCAGACCCTCCCTCCCAGTGAGGGAGCCTCCTCAGAGTTTCAGAGCCTCCTCCTCAGATTGTCAAGGTGAGTAGAACTTAAAAAGAAGTTCTGCTCTGTTGTATGTGTATTGAGCTTGGTGGGTGATGCAACGCAGTAGAGACGATTTGTTCTTCTGCTCTGCTCCCTACTAGTAGTGTGTTTATTGGGTCAGAGCCTCCTCCTCAGGGAGTTTTCAGAGTCTCCTCCTCAGGGAGTTCAGAGCCTCCTCGGTGAGTTCAGAGCCTCCCTCTCAGTGAGGGAGCCTCCTCAGAGTTTCAGAGCCTCCTCCTCGGAGAGTCCTAGTCCAATTGTTACATAGCTCAATGTTGCAATATGTCTTTTCAATCTATTGCTCACGTGGGAAGTCTCTCTGGGGGTTCCCCGTCATCTCCTTTATGGAGCAGGTTGACGGGGTATTGTTTAGGGAGTTCCCTGACTCCTCGCCGGTAATGGTCTGTTGAGTCATGGGTTTCCCCCCGTCATAGGGTACGTCGCTCCCCGTCCCCTCTTTTATGGAGCATGGTTGACGGGGTGTTGTTTTCCCTCAGCCGCGTCGTATGGGACCCATGTCCGTATTTTCTTCTGTGAAAAAAAGCCGCTTCTTGTCGTTCTCCCAGGCGGCTTGGAGGAACGGTATCTGGTTTCTTGTTAGAATGTCCATTGATATGTTTTGGGTCTCGACGTGTACATAGTGCTGGCCCTGGGTGCTTCTGATAGGAACCACGCATGGGCTTGCACGCCTTGGTTGCTCATCATTGAAACAGCGGTTTTATGGGGCAACTGGGATGGGGTTTGTCTCTTCCGAGCGCCAGTGTACTAGGCTTGTCTCGACGAATTCTCGTTCATATCTGGGGGATGTTAACGGAATAGATCAAAGCATAGGTAGAGGGGTCTCACGCCCTTGGGGTGGGCCACCGGGAGCGGTATGAAAGGGACCGTCTGGGTGGCGCCCTCTATAATGTTTTGGATCGACACGCGTACCTACCCCCCTCCTGGGATTGGGGATGATGGCGTGATTAGGGCACGGGACTGATTCTGGTCACGCCGGTCCAGGTCAGTTAACCTGTTGTCCGCCGGGGCGCAGATCTGCTGTTCTGGGACCCTGAGGGACTTGTGCTTTTTTCGGGGGGAAAAATGCCGGGTCGGCCCGGGCGTTGCAGGGTTTGACATTATGGAGATATTCGTGGTTGTGTTACTATGTGTTACCCCTCACTGTTGCTTGGTCCATGTTGTGTTGTACCTTGCACTGCGCTAAGGGAGCCTGGTCCTTTTCCATTATTTTTCGCCCCTCTCATCTCCTGCTTAGGCAGGGCTTGGAGGGGGCTGTTGAGGTGATTCTTATATAACTCCTCTGGCATCCCTGTGTGGCATGGTGGTATAGTGGTTAAACACTGTCGCCTCACAGCAAGAAGGTCCAGGGTTCGATTCCCGCTTGGGGACCAGGTTTCCATGATGCCAGTTACCCAGGTGGGGTATCTCCCAGGCCTTTCTGTGTGGAGTTTGCATGTTCTCCCCGTGCTCGCAAGGGTTCCCCCCCCCGATAAGATAAACCCAATGGAAAAACATGCACAACAACAAGATCGCTAACGCTGTGGCGTCCTTGACGAAGACGGACAGGAGCACTTGGATTGGTCCCCTGGCGCGGCTCACGTTGCGCCTGTCTGCTCCCGGCTGCCCTTGGGGGGGAAGGACGACGGGATGGGTTAATCGCAGAGATGAATCGCATACATGCATCGCATGCATGCCGATTAATGACCTCTGAGCAGGTCCTAAATTATTTTTATTATTGTACGTCCCGGTCCGCCGGGCCCGGGTTCAACATTGTTTTCGTCGACCCGTTGGCCTGGGTTAACCCCTTTTTGAAAACTGAAACACTTGTACTGCGGTATAGCCAGTGTATACCCGGAGTTGTGTTTTGGAGTTTTTTTCTTGAGGGGTTATAGGAACAACCACCTCATGTTAGAACCAAGGGGGTGGTTGGTTCCCTGGTGTGTTGGTAGCGGAGTCAACTCTCGGGGTAGGCCGGGTTTGGCCCTGTCTACCTGTGAGTGTGCCCCCGCACTTTTCATGACGTCTGCCAATCATGTCAGCCTTATCTGCCTCGGCCCCTCTAGAGTGTCGAGGGGTTTTTGTGGCGGCTGTGATATGGTGCACAATAATGCCAGCATACGCCCCTTCCGCCGGGGTGCTGTTTCAGCAGACCCCTTTGGCGCCTGTCTAGTCCGCAGTGCTCCAGGCTCAGGTCGAGTGGCCTGTTGCCTGGATTGAGGGATCAACCTCTTTTGGGGGTCGTCTCCCCGGTGCACTGCCTGCTCCCACTGTGGGTGTAGCCTCTTGAGTGCTTCGAGCTTACAGCCATACCAACCTGAACACGCCCGATCTCGTTCGATTTCGGAAGCTGTGTAGGTTCAGGCCTGGTTTGTACTTGGATGGGTGACTGCCTGGGTATACCAGGTTCAGTGAGCTAGGCGGCGTGCTATAGGGGAGAGGGCCTGCTCTTGTCCGAATACGCTGGCGATGTGGGGGGCGGTGTGACTAGTGACCGCCTGGTGAGGTCTCGATGCTGTGGCGTCATTGGCCTCTCCAGGCCCCCTTTTTCCGGGGGGGGGGTCCAGTCCCTGGGTCTGGGTCCTCCTTCGCGCTCCGCTGCCACGGCCTTGCCACGGGGTTGGGCTTTTGCTCTTGACCCCGTGATGTTAGGGGTGGTAACGGGGGTTTGTTCCTTTCCGTTCGTTCCCTAGTGGCATGCGGGTTGCGCGTTTGTGTAGTCGTGGGTACGCCCCATGGTCTGCTCACCCTGTGCGTTGAGTTGCTGAAGTCTCCTCTTCATGCAGTCGGATCCGACACCCTCCCGTCCTCCACTAGGGGGGTCCGGGGGCTCGGGTCCTCCCCGGTTCTGATGGTCGTGGGGGGCCTCAACGGGTGCATTTGTCGAGCTCTCGCTCTGCTTAGCTCCTGTATTCCAGTATGACATAGAGCAGAGCTATGCGATATATAACGTATGGTTATGTATATAACCATAGTTATATGAGCATAGTGACGCTCTGGGTCGGACTCGCTGAGGACCCTGTGGTCTTGCCTTTGTGGTGAAAGACTTGGGAAGGAGCTGATGGTATGGCCACACCCCTGCTTATGTAGGGGGCGGATGGGGGTGTGGCCAGACAGATGATGGTATGTAAAGGTGCATGTGAAGATTTATTCAGTGCTTAGGCTGATATGGAAGTATTCCAGTATGACGCAGAGCGTCACTATGCTCATATAACTATGGTTATATACATAACCGTACGTTTCAGGTTCCAAGGTTACCTTCATTACAAAGGGCTTCACAGATTGGAAGAATGCTATTGGTGAAAAGAGAGGCATGGTCGCAAAGCATAGCATAGCATCAAAGAGCCACTGAACTAGCAGAGAACTACCTATAATATAATAATTTAATAATGCAGGACCTGTTCAGAGGTCTTTAATTGGCATGCAATTATCCTCAATGTTAGCGGTTAGCACACACACACACCGGAACACACACGCATGCATTGTTTTTTTGTAGGATCGCCGATGCGATTAGTCTCTGCACTTAACCCATCCCGTCGTCCTTCCCTCCAAGGGCAGCCGGGACCAGACAGGCGTTGCCCGTCTTCGTCAAGGACGCCACAGCGTTAACGATCTGTTGTTGTGCATGTTTTTTCATTGGGTTTATCTTATCGGGGGGAAACCCTTGCGAGCACGGGGAGAACATGCAAACTCCACAAAGAAAGGCCTGGGAGATACCCCACCTGGGTACCTGGCATCATGGAAAGCTGGTCCCCAAGCAGGAATCGAACCCTGGACCTTCTTGCTGTGAGGCGACAGTGTTAACCACTACACCACCGTGCCGTGTCTGTAGTACAAGGAAAGAAAAAGGACATATACTCAGTACTTAGCCAGACATATGCGGAAAAAGTAAGGAGCAATCGTGAGAGTCTCTTATCCATCATTGACATAATTGTGTGTCTTGGACAGAGAAATGTGGCATTCCGGGGGAGCTGGGACAGGAAAAGTGAGAATGGAAACTTCATGTACTTTGTTAATTGGAAAGCAGAATTTGATTCCATCCTAAAGCAACATCTGAAGACAGCACCCCAACATGCGAAGTACATTTCCCCCCAAACTCAGAATGAGTTCATAGAATGCTGTGCTCAGGAAATCAGAGAGGCCCTGTTAAAGAAAATAAAAGAGGCCAAGTACTTCACTGTATTAGCTGATAAGTCCATGGACATAAGTGGAACTGAACAGATATGGTCCATATGTATCCACTATGTCAGTGAGGAGGAAGAGAAAGTTGAGATAAAAGAGGATTTTCTTGGTTTCTGTCCCTTAATAAAACAAGATGCAGCAACAACAACGATAGGTTATGACTATAACCAAGTTCTGTTAATAGTGGTGACGCTCGCATACGTGCATGCGCACTGAATAAAATTCCACAATGTACCTTTATCCCAGTATTCGTCTGACCACACCCCTCGTTAGCTTACCTACATAAGCAGGTGTGTGGTCACCTGCTCTCCTCCTTCCCAAGCTTTCACCACAAGGTGAGAACAAGGGCTGCAGCGGCGTCGGACGCCGAGCGTCACCACTATTAACAGAACTTGGTTATAGTCATAACCTATCGTTCTGTATCATAGTGGATCCGCTCGGCGTCACTCATGCACATAGGGAGGCCGAGCGGAGCCACCGGCCGACAAATACACCCCGCTGAAGGCCCCCCACAACCATCAGAACAGGGAGGGCCGAGCCCCCCCGACCCCCCCTAATGGAGGGCACCCCCCCTATTGGAGGTTTCCCGGGAGGGTGACGGACCCGACCGTGCGAAGAGGCACTCAAGCAACTCAACGCACAGGGTGAGCAGACCGTGGCCTGACCCCACGACTACACACACGCACAACCCGCATGCCACCCGGGAACGAACGGAGGGAACAACCTCGTTACTGCCCCCGGAATCACGGGGTCAAGGGCAAACCCAACCCCGTGGCAAGGCCGTAGCAGCGGAGCGCGAAGGAAGGCCCAGACCCACCAAAGGGACTGGACCCCCTGGAACGGGGGCCCGGAGAGGTCCATGATGCCAGCATCAAGACCCCACCAGGTGGGCACTTAGTGACCCCGCCCCCCACATCGCCAGCGTATTCGGACAAAGGCCCATCAGCCGAGCGGGCCCTGTCCCCCCAATAGTACACCGCCTGGCACACTGACCCTGCAGAACAGGCAGTCAGCATGGCCGTAAGCACACAAAAAAGGTTAACCAACGGAAGCAGGCAGTGCACCGGGGAAAAACCAGGCAACAGGCTGTTAACCCGAGCCTGGAGACTGCGGACGAGACAGGCGCCAGAGGGGACAGCTGAACACAGCCGCCCCGGCGGAAGGGGCGTGTGCTGGCGTTGTTGCATGACCAAGCCTCCATTTAAAAAAAAAACACCCAGAGGGGTTGAGGCAGAGAAGGCTGACACGATTGGCAGATGTCATGAACGTGCAGGGGCACCCTCAACCGGGTAACCCAAGAGTTGACACTGCTCCAACACACCAGGGAATCAACCACCTTGGTGTTACCCAATGCGGTGGTTGTTCCTATAACCCCTCAAGAAAAAACTCCAAAACACACCTGCGGGTATACACCGGCTATACCGCAGTACAAGTGTTTCAGTTTACAAAAAAGGGTTAACCCAGGCCTACGGGTCGACGAAACATTACTTCGGACCGGGCCCGGCGATACGGGAAGCACAGGGTCACCAGAGGAGGTCAAAGACCACCCCAACAGGCCCCTCTTCGCCATGCGTGAGAGAGGAGCAAAAAGAATGGAGAACCAGCCCCAAGCACACCGTACTTGGTATTCCCAGGCGGTCTCCCAACCAAGTACTAACCAGGACCAACCTGTGTAGCGGCCGAGATCTGACGAGATCGAGCGTGTACAGGTTGGCATGGCCGTAAGCCATTACGACAGTGCAGAGTACAAAGTGTACCCAACCAGGGCCTCCATAGCACTTAACCCTGTGACACCCGGACCGACCTGGCATTTTCCCCCTGAAAAAAGCCCAAGTCCCTCAGGGTACCAGAACAGCAGATCTGCATCCCCGGCGGACAACGGGTTTAACTGATCCGGACCAGCGTGACCAGAACCAGTCCCGTGCCCTAACCACGCCGACATGCCTACTCCAGGAGAAGGGGCAGATATGCGTGTTGATCTTAAACATGAAAAGAAGGCGCCACCCAGACGTTCGGTGCGAACCGCGCCCGGTGGCCCACCCCCAGGGCGTGAGACCCCTCTACATATGTTCAGATCCATTCCGTCATCATCCCCCAGATATGAACGAGAATCCGTCGACAACCAAAACAGGTCGTCGGAAGAGGAAAAACCTCCATCCCAGTTGCTCTATAAAAACGCAGTTTTAAACCCAAGCAACCAAGGCGTGCCAGTCAGTCGCCTGATTACATGCGTGCGTCGGGACACAACCACATCAATGAACAGGCTATTTAGACCTGTCATTGAATCCCCAAGGCGCCCAGGGGAACGACAAGAGGGGTGTGATACTTCCTAACTCCAACTCTTTTTAATAGAAAAGAAGGAAGCACCAATAGTATGTATCCCAGTCTACACAGCCGGGGGTAACATTTTTTCACATTTTTACATCCCACCACCCTCCCATAGGAAGGAGACGGAAATCCCCAGAGAGACTTCCCACGCGAGCTGTACAGATTGAAAAGAATATATTGCACCTTGAGCCATGTAAAAGTTTGGTTTTAGGGCTCTCCGGGGAGGAGGCACTGAACCCATACACACTCAATAATCGAATTGAATCGAATACACACACAATAGAGTAGGACTCCTTCTTGAGGTTCCACTCACCTTGACAATCTGAGGAGGAGGCTCTGTACTCTGAGGCTCCCTCACATGGAAGGAGAGTCCCAACTCACAGAAGGCCCGAATAGGAGCTTCGTGAGGAGGAGCCCTGACCACCCCCCGAAACAGATCCATCATATGGACCTGAACAGCACACGGAAGTCCTACCAACAGAGACGCGCACAGTGACGTACTCTATGGCGGGGGAATTTCTGCGGTGCACACGCCCAATATTCCAGGGCGTGGGACCAGGAAACTCCCTCCCCCCCCCCCCCCCTCACCCTGTAACGTGCCGAACCGCAATGTGACAGGAACCTTGAAGGACAGGTGGGTTTACCCCTGACCAACAGAAAAAAGGGGGAGGAAAGGTTACCAGTTCACCCCTTTACGACCCCACACCCATGATACGATGTAATGACAAAAAGAGTATGACGCAGTCATAGTCAGCTCCATGAAGCGTCTAACAGCTTCACACAGCGCATGTGCTAACCTGCTATCTGATTTTTACTAAGGAAAAAACACAGAATAGAGAGGGCCCTCCAAGAGCCCCGGTACCAAACTTACACATGTGCTTCTGTGGCCAGCCCAACCCAGTTGTAGGTCACACAACACACACAACCCATTATCACCTACAAAAAAATGGCAAAAACACACTACAGAGGAACGCCGTTTTTCATAATGAGAGAATACATAATTCCCGATTAGTATCGGCCACAGGCCTTGCTAAGCACACACGAAAAG
The DNA here is from genome assembly GCF_963971535.1 of Notolepis coatsorum. Lineage (NCBI taxonomy): Eukaryota > Metazoa > Chordata > Actinopteri > Aulopiformes > Paralepididae > Notolepis > Notolepis coatsorum. The sequence goes on along the minus strand of NC_140178.1, from coordinate 83,203,542 downwards.
CGACCAAACAATCTTTTCTTTTAGGAAAATAAAGTTCCTCAAGCTGTTTTAGCACAACCTCAGCAATCAAGCTAAGGGTTACATCGTATCCCTACCACACAGTGACACAATATAGTGTAACAACATGTCTGAGAGGAGGATGAAGAAGTCCCCAGGGAACCGGGGGGAAACACAACCCTCCTACTTTACCCTTAATACGGCCAGTTAAACAGGTAAACCTGTTAATATGTGAACACACTGTTCATTGTCATTACAGGCTGAGAAAAGAATCATTCTTTACTCATATGTCACTAAGCATAGCTTTATAGGTTAGTTTAACCCCCTTAGTTGTGAGTACACAGTACATGAACACACAATGTTTCTCAACACAACAAACCAGATCATTTTCACATCTGTAACAAACAACCCGATTTGCATGGAGAAGCTACTACCAATGACAAGACAATTCACACATAACTCGTGTCGTATCCTAAATGTAGTGCAGCAACACTCGTTTTGGAAAACATCGTTATTTACAAAACATTTAGAAGGGAAAGCAAGAAGAAGTGTTCAAGGTCTGGTCAGGACCTTGCCTACCTTGAGCGCAGATCAAGCGAAACTGCAGTCTCTAACATGGCACCGAAGTAACACAGCCTCCTGTGTTTGACGACACAGGCAGCTCGCTGCTCCAACCCGCCGCTACGGTGCTCCTTGTTGACGCAGTCCTTGCCGGCCTGGCTCAGGGCAGGTTCGACGAACATCCTCTGTCAAAGATGACGTTGTAGTCAAGAGTGTTAAAAACATGTTATCGTCACAGCACGTTCAACAGTGTAGCATTAAGCCAACGGCCGCTCTCGGCCGATAGCAGCAAGCTAACGTTACCTAGCCTAGCACAACAGGCTTGGTAAACACAGCGAGCTAGCCCCGCAGCTAACAGCTGACTGGCTAACACAGTAGGCCACAACTAGCACGCAAGCTAATTAGCTACCACCGGAACTCGTACACAACGATACAACAAGACACTCAGACAGGCCGCCGTTCTGAAACCCTCCTAACTTTTTAAGAGAAGAGAGAAACAAGATGTTAACACAGTTTTACAACGGTGATTTTACCAACACCCGACGGAGCCAGCACAATTCCCATCTGGGCTGTAGCTGACTTGAACACAGATCTTCCGCTAACGAACATCCATGCCCATATTTCCTCGTGAGGGAATACTCTCATTTGTATATGAAAGACGGGGCCTCACGGTGACAGAGAAACATCCACTCGTCCAGAAAACACAGGGATCACCAATGTTATTGGTCGTGGCCCACTAGTTAACTATAATGAGCTTCAGACCAAGGTCTTCCGCCGTTGCCTAAGAGGCTGAACAAAAGACCCTAATCTGGAGCCGGTGTTCGTAAACATTGTCAGCTAGCCCCCATAGCACTAACAGACAAGTGGAGCTCGCAAGCAAACCATTACTCACCAACCTGGAACCCACCGCTTCTCACAACAGCGGCGCGTCCTACAGTCCAGCTGTGCTTTTACCGCAACCAGCCACAGCAAGGACTGCAGTTGGAAGGCATGTAGCGGCGCGAACTCCCAATACAAAAACCGGTGGAGGTTTTTTAGAATGATCATCATCTTCCAGACACTCCAGTGTCCCATGGAGACACAACCAACCTCAAGCTCTGGAAAGGCCTGCAATCTCCGGCATTGTATGGAATCATTTGAGACCATCATTACTGCTGTGATAACTATGTCCTGGGTTTCCTGCAACCCCTCACCAAAACCTTACAGTCGACTAACTTGGACATCATCACAGCATACAAGGAAGCAAGGAATGTACGTGAGGTCATAGCCACACAGAGATGTGAGCAAGCATTCAGCAGCTGTTTTCAAAAAGCCTCATCCATGGCCAACTCTGTAAACGTTGTCCCAGTCAAACGAAGAGTGTCTGTGAAACAGAACTATAGACCTAATGTACCCACAGAGTCAGTAGAAGATTACTACAGGATACATATTTTTTTATCCTTTCCTTGCCAGGTTCTCCAAAATAAATTATACCTGGTACCAAAAGACATAAAAAAGCTGACCAAAGAAAAAGAGGAAGAGCTGGTAGAGTGGTACCAAGAAGACCTGACCCACATACTGTGAAACAGGAAATAGAACGCTGGAGACACAAGTTCAACTCAGATGACGCCCTGCCTGGATCAGCTTTAGAAACTCAGCAAGCAACATTCTTTCCGAACATACAATGTGTCCTGAAAAATTGTTTCTAACTCTCCCAGTGACAACATGTGCTTGCGAAAGATCATTCTCTGCCATGAGAAGGCTCAAAACATGAGAGCCAGTATGTCCAATGAACGTCTCTCAGGACTAGCAATCATGCATGTTCACTCCAATGTGTCAATAGACAAGGAGAGAGTTCTCAGGCGATGGGATGCCTCTGGACACAGGACGATCCAGCTAGCCCTCCAAAAGGTAATTCATGTTGTGTAAAGATTAACTAGTATAGTAGTATGTGCTATTTCCCTTGTCACATTTGCATTAACTCATGTGTGTCTCTGTCTTTGTCTGTCCTTATTTTGTGTACTTTCAGTGAGCCAAGAAGTGGAGAAATATGTTAATACTTCAGTAAAATAATTTTTTACCAACAACAGGCGACTGGTTTTTATTATAGATAATGCATTTTGAATTAATAGGTTGGGTTGTACTGTATAACTAGGTCTCATTTTGGTATGAATTTTGCCCATTCACCAAATTATAAATGCATAAGAGACCACAGGGCTTTGGTGCACTCTTTAGGCCACTCACCTGTAAGTGCCCCCACGTCCTGTAAATTACTTTGTGAGTGACTGACCTTAAGTTGATCTCTAGATAATAAAGTTTGTATAAAAAGAATAAATGGACCTCCCTAATTTGTAAACCCTGGCTACGGACCATCAATATTTATAGTGTGTTTTGTGAGCTCTGTAACCTGTGTCGTTCTAACCCCTGTTCTCCGGCCTACACCCCCACCCTTGGACATCACCAGCCTGGACTATCCCGAGATCTCATGGACACACATATCCCTCACTTGTATTCCCTCACTGCCTGCCTTGTCATCTGCCGGGTTTACCATTAAATACCCTAAACCGCCTCATTCTCCTGTGCCTTGTGTTCTGCTCTTGGGTTCTATAGCCACCACCACCCTAACAAGGACAGGTTCCATGATGTGCTACAGTTCATCCTCCCAGACCCCATAAGAGGGACCCCCCCTCCCGCCATCCACCCCCAGAAATAGGGCTCCCTCACCCAGGTCCGTCCCACGTGGGGCCGAGCACTCAGCGACACGGGTCCCTTGAATTTAATTGGGCCAGGCGCTTTGCCCACTTAGCCACCCACCCGAATTTGTCTTTATTATACACATGTTCATTTGTATTGTGTGTCACGTGTAATCCTGTAGTTCCTTCATACCAGTCCACCGTGTATTATTCCCCAATATGTTTCCTAATCAGCGTGTCCCTTTTTTAAAATAAATTTCAAATCGTTTGTCTATAACATGTGTATTGTACATCATAGTGTTAATTATTCTAAATTCTGGTGTTATAGTTTTATACTACTTGGGGTAACTGTTCAATTATCTTTCCTCTGTTGTATCTATTCTCATCTCCAGGTCCCCGTGTGTATGTTTGTATTGGGTGCTCTTCCACGTTGATTTTGTCTTGTATCTTTCCTTGGATCACTGTGTCCCTTCATGCCCCTTTCTCGTGTCCCTTTGTTGTTCTTCATAGTTGATCTGCTTTGAATCGGTTCAGGTCCCCTCTTATCCTCCTCCCATCCTCCTCTCCTCATCCTCGTCTCTCGGTTCTGGTCCACCTGCATCCTCTGCGTCAGCGTAGGCCTAGGCCATAGGCCTCTCTCCTTCCCCTCCCGGCACCTTCCATCCTCTCCGCGCTGTGTCCCTTCGCCGCCTCCTGCACGTTGTCGGGACCTGGTTCCTTTCTTTTTCGGAGTTTTCTTTATTTCTACATAGCTCCGACGCTTCATTGCCACCTCCGTTGGATTTTTCAGTGTTACATTGTATGCTCCACATTGCTCCTAATCGAATCCAATCTGCGTGGTGGCCTGGTTAGCCTCTATGTTAGCTTGTAAGCTAGTTCGTATGTTAGCCTGTAGCTTCTCTGCATTGACATTCAGCGTCCCGCTAGCTTGTTCTACCTGTTGCATCATTGCCTTGTGTTGAGTCTTTTCCATCTGTGTATTTACTTCATCTGGGGTTGCTTTTCTTTCATTTGTCCTCGTGTTCATTCTTCCTTCTTTCTTTTGTCCTCGAATCTTCACTTTTTATTTCGTTTTGAATTGTTTTACTTCCTTTTTTTGATATTCATTGACCGGGAGCTCTTTCATGTGGCTGCTCACCAGAAGGTCGCAAACCGGAAGTCTCTGTACAGTTGTTCTTAACTGGCACCCCCAAAAGTGGCAATTTTTAAACTTGAGGACTGCATACTTTTTTTGCAAACCAAAATACTATACTTTATATACTATACATGCATGATGAGCCTGGTCTCTTTTGAAAGTTAACATTCTGAGGTTTCTGATACAATAAAGATAATTCACTTTTAGTGCTAATGAAATAGAGTAACATATAGGTCTGAACTTGAGTTGAACTGACAGACTTGTACTCACGTTTTTCTGTAGTAGTTGCAATATCCAAAAGTATATTTCCAAATAAATTGGTATGGCTGGAAAAACACCATGGGTCCATAGCCTGAAGTCTTGTGTAGTACATGTCCGAATTTCATAAAAATCCGTTCCGAAATTAGTGATATAGAGCGATCTTGGTAAAATGTGAGAAAAAAAGGTCTGCAGGATTCCATTTCCTCTTAGACTCCAATGCATTCAGCGCATTTTTACTTCCTGTTCTTGCTCATGACTTTTCACCTTGATCCCTGATTTGCTTATCCCGACCTGGGGTATCATTGGAAAGCCACACTCATTGGTTCCAACCCTGTCCAATAATTTCCAAGATCGCCAATTGATTGATGGAGCAGAGTGTCGGGAGCTGGGATTGGTATTCGAAAAAATGTAAAGTCTGCTAAAGACTTTGGCGTACGCCTCACATATCGGCATGTAACTCGAGAACCGCTGAACGGATTTTGTAATCGACAGGCAACAAATAGGGCTTTAATTCGATCTATGTATTGTATTAAATAATATGCACACCCACTAGAGGTCGGAAAAGTGGCGCCTCGCGCCGGTGGGCAAATCGTTCTCAAGAGGGCCCGTATACGGGCCGTTGCCAGTTCAAGTGATGAAGACAAACAGTGTTTATTTCTCATATATCTCTTGTAGAAATGTCAGCTAGTCAGCTATTGCCGTGAGGGTACAGTACATACTGATCTTTGGTACAGCATGATCAACATCTGACATTTGCTATGTGATTCAATTGAAAAACGGACCCCAAAGTGATCAGCCAGGCCAAATATATCCGGTACCTACACCAGCACCCAGGGACCAACTCCAGTTATAATGCCAGTGCCCTTAATCAAGGGCAATGCTTATTATACAGTGTTGTATGGATAAACTAGAGCTATCCCCGAAGCCTGTTTGTGTGAGAGAAAGAGACTCACACACACACTAACCCTCACTGTCTGCGAATCTATCTTTTTTTTGTTTATTGCACTTTGTTCTCGCTGCAAACAAATAACGCTAATGCTAATGTTTAGTAGCTGCGAGGCTATTTTAAAATGCCGGGTTTGAGTTTTTGTGCAGGACGCCCCCTGTGTAGCACGAAGTAGTGATGATTCTCTCTTCTGACCAATCAGTGTTTCAGGTCACTTTTTAGTCCCTGTTCTACCCACTTCGCACCTCGAGAGAGCAGGTACTGAAAAAAGTACCACGTACCATCTGCAAATTTCGGCAATGGAAAACCGAAAAGGCTGGTTAGAGTAGAGTGAGTCGAGTAGGTATACCATGCAGTGGAAAAGCGCCATTTGACTCCCTTAGATATGTCAGTTGATTTCTGTACTTTTCACTACATGTTTTATTACTTCATAAACTATCCTATCAGTCCTTGAAATAATAGAGTTGCAAATATCCATAATAATCTACAACAAGACATTAACACTAACAATATATATATATTATTTTTTTATCATAACGATTCTTGGAAAATCTTTCCACCTGGGAGCCTTTTGACTAAATCAATTTATTTTCTCTTTCTCTACAGATACAAAGACTGAGGCAAGTGAGATTGAGATTTGATGCTCTCTCTCTCTCTCTCTCTCTCTCTCTCTCTCTCTCTCTCTCTCTCTCTCTCTCTCTCTCTCTCTCTCTCTCTCTCTCTCTCTCTTGGTTGTTACCTGTTGAGGGGTGCCAGGGGCGGACTGGCAACAAAAAGCAGCCCGGGAATTTGCGGTCAATCGGCCCCCATTTGTCCGAAATAACATATCAAGCTAATCAATCAATCAATCAATCAATCAAGGATCAATCTACTGTATGCTACAATTACTTTTAAACGCTGTTGTGCAGTGGCACTGGTTGGTCGTCACACACACACCTAATAATAATAATAATAATTCATTTATTTTGTATAGCGCTTTTCAAACACCCAAAGTTGCTGACAATAGGCAAAAAAGAAACAAAGAAAACTGTTGTCTAATTACACAACTACATAATACAAGAATCACGGAGATGTTGATAGCTTTGAACTCATGGCTTTAATGACGTACCCCCAACCCGGCAGTACATTTATATGACCTATGCGTAACGTAAGCATGCATGACAAGAGGGGCGTATGTATACACTAATGTTAAGTAGTCCCTGTACTAACTCCATACATTACACATCCTCCCCCTTGAGCTTAACGGTAGGCCTACATGAACACAAATAATAACAAAAAATAAACAAAATAACTATGACATTATGTTTTCAAACATGTCTGAATACACAACAACATGGCCTTTAGGCTACAGATCAAGTCTCTGAGGCGGTTTACGCTGCCTCTCTGGGTAGCGTCTCACTGGCTCGCTTGAGAGCGGGGAACCTGCAGGCTGTGGAGACATCGCAGGTGCTGAGGTATCAGCACTAGAGCTCTCAGTTTTGGACGGAGCTGCGGTGGGTGGTGCTGAGCAAACTGGATTGTCTGAGCAAACTGGATTGTCTATTTCCTGCTCAGGTGAGTCCAGGCCAGGTGACACACTGTTCTGTACCCGAGTGTCCAGGATTTGGTCAACATGACATCTCCATAAATCATCTCCCATGTCCACTGTATACATCAGTGGTCCCTCACATGAAGTGATTGTTCCGGTGTTCCACTTGTCCTTCCGATAATCACGAGCGAGAACCGTCTGTCCTACTTTGAAGCTCCTTGTTGGTTTGTCGTTAAGATGTTTGAACTGTTTGTCCTCCACGTCATGTCGCACATCTGGTTTGAGAAGGTTCATGTGAGATCTTGCAGGGGTGTAAAAAGTACCCAGAAATTATACTTAAGTGAAAGTATGGGTACTGTCTCAAAATCTGACTCAAGTAAAAGTCAAAGTATCTGGCTAAAAACACACTTGAGTAAAAGTAAAAAAAAGTCCTACTTTTAAATGTACTTAAGTACTAAAAAGTTAAAGCAATTTTTTTTAAAGGGATAGACCAGGGGTCTCAAACTCATTCCATCGTGGGCCAAGTTTTCATTTTAACTACACATTGCACCAGGTGAGTTAGTTGAAGAGGTGAGCCAATTAGTGAAATCATCAGCTGGTGTTTAGGCAAGGCTGGAATGAAACCAAGCATACACTCTGCCCACAATGGAATGTGTTCTGTGATAGACAATGCTGAAATGAAAGAACAGAGGACACTTTTTTTGCATTAAAACTATTGTGGTAATATTGCCTTTGAATTCCATAACTAAAATGTGTGAATAATTAGGAAACCATAACGTTATGCCTTGTATACTGGTTAGCAGCAGAGTGGGCTGCAGGGCTAAATGAGGACCGATACTAGAGACAGTTGCAGCAGATAAACAGACAAAGGTCACACCTACTGTGACCAGATTACCACCACACCGACGGGGGCCACTAGCAGAAACCTGCTGTACTCAGCAAAAGATCACACCGACGGGGGCCATTGACACCAACCCACACCCGGGGACAAGAACCAGCCCCGACAGGAAGACAATGACGGGGGCCACTCGGTTTATTGAGTCAAGATCCACACAGGAGATCGAGGAGGTGGGGGTAGCCGGCCCCCCCCCAGAGAAACCCAGAGGTGGGGGCAGCCAGCCCCACAGGAGACCGCCCTCAGAAGACCGCCTGATTGGACCAACTGTATTAGTAAAATGTGCTATTATTGGCCCGAAATGAGAGTACTTAAGAGCGAACATATTGGTAGTTCAGGAGCCGCAGAAACCCCAGGTCTGCGGCTCCACCCCTCCCCACCAGAGAGACTGTGCTGCTTTTGATGTAAGTAAGCCGGATGGAACCATTATGTTTGGTTAGAATAGAATGTAACTTAGCTTAGAAACCAGGCTTACTTATATGCAAAAGGGGCTTACAGTATTGTCAATGTATGTTCAAATTATGTTAACGAATGACTGTTGTATGTACCTATGTTGGGGTTTGAGATGCAAACCTTGTTGATTCCTGTACACAGCAGACATGTTAATGTTTTCTGATAATCCTTGTATGTGAAAGGCAACCTTTTATTCACTCTTGGCCCTGGGTCAAATAAATCAGTTGAGTTGAACTAGAGTTCTGGTTGTCTGGCTTACACGTTTATTTCTCATCTGCTTAAGTCAGATGAGGAGACCAACAATTCTATCACTTATGATCCTTTCTCCTCCTTCCAGATAGCAATCTCATTGTACTGTACAATAACCTTAGATTATTGTAGGATTCTATAGGAATATACTACAGAAGTGGTGCCGTTCCACCCGCCCTGTTGTGCCCCCCCCCCCCCCCCCCCTGAAGGTGTGCGGTGAGGTCTATGTGGCTGGCTGCTCAGAGCCATGACCTTGCTTGTATGTTGGGGACATGCAGGAGAAGAGCCGGGGGTTGTTGCGTTTCAATAAGGATAGTTGCAGTGCAGGGTTTTGCTGTCTGGATGGAGGACAGAGGGACAGGATGAAGGCTGGTTGTGTACGCCGCTAGTTGGGACCCACGGTGAATATAGCCTTTTGCGTACAGGAATGGGGGAGCGGTGTTTAGGTTAGTTTAGGTTAGAATATCCAAAGGTAAAGGGATTGCGCTTGTTGTGCAGTAAACATACAAACATGTGCTTTTGATGTTTGTATGTTTATTCAGACACAAGAGGCCGTTCCCGGCCTATTCGTTTGAGGTTTATGGCAGTAAGTATGAGCAGCGTGTTTGGTGCCAGGCTCTTGCGGACAGGGGGATAGTATTTTTTATTTTTTAGTTGGAAGCAGTGTTGTGCTAGTTACTGAAAAATAGTAACTCAGTTACTTTACTAGTTACTTCATTTCAAAGTAACTTCGTTACTGTACTAGTTACTTACACCCAAAAGTTATGAGTTACTGTGAAAAGTAACTATTTAGTTATTTAAAAAAAAAAACAAAAAAAAAAGATTGCTCCAGAGTCCCATGCCCATGAAGGAACAGCCTTGATGTCGCCGGAGCGTTTCATTATAACCATTATAATTCAAGGGTACTACGACTATGCGTGCACCTCATGGTACCAAAGCACCTCAAAGGCGCTTAAAACAAAATTACAAACATCACAAAACAAACTGGTCAGACTACTACTTGACCTGAACCCCAGAACCCACCTCACCCCTGCCCACTTTGACAACCTAGGATGGCTTAGAGTAGACGACAGAGTACAGCAACTTGCAATGGGCCTGGTCTACAAGATACACTATACGACCGGGGTACCCATGTACATGTCAAAATACTTCCCAAAGGTCAGTGAATACCACAACCACTACACCAGAGGAAGCTCAACAAATCATGTAAAACCCAGATTCGGCTCAAACAAGGGACTAAACACGTTTCGCAATTATGCCACATCAATGTGGAACGCCCTACCCAAAGCTAGGGGTAACAGACAACAGTACTGTATATTTGAATACCGTTTGTCACAAATGTATCAGTACTAAATACCTATATGTCCCTATGCCATAAATGTCATGTATGTTGTGTATGTCATAAATGTCTATATGAATTGAAAATGGGGGACCCTGATGTAAACAAGACAAACGTCTTTCTCTGGTCTGCATCCCCTTAACAATTGTATGTATTGAGCCGTACTGTATTGTACCCATTCTGCAATCTGTTAAATAAAGTTTTCATTCATTCACCATCTTGCAAGTTGCAACGTTGTTTAAGATATCAATCAAAGCATTGCAACGTTAGAATAGTTAGGATATCAATTGTGCATGAAAGGACTATATTTATATTGTTTGATTAGTATTATGAGATTCCCTGGCAGATTGCGTACAGTCAAAATCCGTTGATCAACTTAGTTTCAGTAAACACATTGCACTGACTCACCAAAGTCTGCGGTGGTCGAGATGTAGTAGCGTTAGTCCAGTTGACTCCAGCAGCGCCTCAAACATGTTCTTTATCTCGTTTCCATGTTGTATATTAATTATCTCTCCAAGTAGTTGCTAAATGGTTTGTTAGTTCGTTTCGTTTTGTTTTGTTTACAATAGAGGGTCTATTTCTTTCCGTAGCCGCATTTCTGGTTTGCGCATTTCTGATGGCCAGTGGCCACTGACTGACGCTCTCTGGTCTGGACTCCAGTATCTTTGAGCCAAAACACAAATGACATAACTAAAACGTTATTTTCTTTTCGCTCGACAAAAGAGAAATACGCGAGTGCTCTGCCTGGGCGCTGCCATTATTAGGAATAGTAAACAAAACACGCCCCCAGCATAGCGTTCCCCGCAGCCAGGCAGACAGGATATGAGGATAATAATAATAATAATAATAATAATAATAATAATAATAATAATAATAATAATAATAATAATAATAATAATAATAATAATAATAATCACTACCGCTCGCTATCAATCTACGCCGTATATAACGCAAATAACGCAGTGACGAACCATTCAGTAACGTAAGTAGCGTTACTGAATTTCAAAAGTAATGCGTTAGAGTACTAGTTGCGGCAAAAAGTAACTTCGTTTCTGTAACGCGTTACTTTGTAACGCGTTAGTCCCAACACTGGTTGGAAGTAATAGCTTAAGGGGATAGGTGAGGGCATAACTACTGTGATCATATTGTATTAGTTCAATCAGGGATTGAAGCGTCGGACTACATCGAGTTGGAAAGCCCATTGAATCGTGGGCTTGGTAAAACTGTTGTTGGCAAGATTCGACAGGGCGCATTTTGGGGAATGGAAATACCTAATCATTTAACCCAGAACCGGACGCAGCGAAGTTGGAAATTTTTTGCGTATCTGAACAATGAGTGAGATATGTATTTGCGCCGGTGAGATGGGGCGAGTGTCGGCCGGAAGCTGTGACTCAAGCAGCGCCCGGGTGAGACATGTTCCATCGGACGTTGATGCAATAGTTCAACGTTGTTTGGATTATGTAATCAGAAGTTGTAAGTACGAAAAGCGATCAATATGGTACAGGGGGCTTGTTATGGATCACGGGGCATAAGCGAGTCAAGTAATATGAGGGGGGCCTGACTGGACGTAGACGCAGGTTGTAACATGTTAAAACAGAGGCAGCCGTGGCTGTTTCAATTCGACGAAACGTGCTCTCTGCATTAATATCGACCGAACTAAATGAAGATTATGCCCACATTAGGGTGTAATTCAAATAGATCAAGACGACGAGGGGGTTGTCTACAAATTGAGTTTGTGGATTACAGAAACCCCAAAGTCGCGGAAGATCCTTTTTAGTGCGTGTTACTCCGGAACATATTACGAGGCACGTCCGCCGTGATGACTGGTGGACAAATAGTACTTGGTAGCGATTCGGTTGAAAGACTGGTTGTATTCTAAACGTTAGGTAAAATTAAAGTGAACGGTTGCACTTAATCTCGTTTTTAATAGTCGTGCGATGTATGTTTGAATGATGGCTATTGGTTAGGAATGTTTGTCGAAAGGTGAGAGATTATTGTTGTATTATTATGAAATTTTAATGACCAACAACCGTGGGGAAATGTAATAGTTGGACGCCGGTTTTTTCGAAGTGTACATTGCATGTATGCAGAGCAGCCTTGGCCGGGTTGTTGTGTAGTTTTAACGTGGATCAGGGTGGTATACGAGTCTGGAGCGAATCATATTGGAGATTGGGGCTAACTAGCTTAGCTCTGTGGAAGAACCGCGGTAAATCTAGGGACGTTAAGGCGGCGAGGTAGGAGAATTGACGAAACACTGTGGCGGCAATTGCTGGTAAGAAGCTAATCGAGGTGTAAGTTGAGGAGATTGTGGCCGTTTTGAGGGTTATATTTAATGCGGTAACAATTGTGTACGTTATTATGGTGGAGGAAGAAGTCGCTGTTTGATGACGTCATGGAGTTGAATGGAGTGTGTGAAACGTCCGCTGTGCGTGGAGCCGGGCGAAGAGAAGGGTAGGAGAATTGGTTTATGATTCGTGTTGGACTGTGTAAACGGCGTTGGTATGTGAGAATGTTTTAAATTCTTTTCTTTTAAAGTAGCTTGTTGTTTAGACATGTGTAAGTTGTTTAGAGTTGGATTGGTACTGAGCGGATTGAATGAATGTACGGATCTCGAACAGCACGTAAAGCGCGGCTCCCGGGGGGCATTGAACGTCGCATTAGGTTGGCTAGCTGTTTAGCTGGTTTGAGAGTTTGGGAGATAGCGCCGTGGAGAGGGCTCGTGCAATATTATGGTTAGAAGCGGCGTGGTGGCGTTGAGTGAGCGATGTTTATGTGTGAAGCGATTGTGTGATAATAACGTTGATTGGGAGTTATATGCAAAAGTTGGTCGCTTCTGACGTCATATTGTGGGACCTAGGGAAGGGGAACAGCGTCGGGGCTGGCTAGGCTATTTAGCTTGCATGCGGATGTTTTGTGAAATTGCGGGCGACATGTGGGATGATTAGAGTTTGGGAAATAATGGTTAGGGAGTATTAGAGGATGCGGTGGTTGTCGTGGAATTTTTGGTTGTCGTGGCATTGTTGAAACGGAGTGTTTTATGATGATAGTTGTACTTTGTCATGATACATCGTTCTGTGTGCGCCGTTTGCGCTAGTGCGCAGGCGCGGATCACTGCATTCATATTAATTCGCTCAGAGGATGAATACCAGGTGAGGGAATATTGTGCATTGTGTAAAATGGTTGTGTTTGTATGTTGTGCATTCTTTGGGTTGTAAACAATGTTCTGGGAGTGGTTTTGGTTGTGTTGCTACAAGTTTGTGTGGCAAAAGGGGAGAGTAGGTGCAGTATGTGATGATTAGACTAGGGGAGATAGTCAATGAGGGGTTACTTGGGCTGCAAACAATGCTGTGAGCCTATCAAACAAAGAGGAGATGATTTAATATACATGCCCATACTAAACTGGGATTCACAGACCAGCTGCACATTGAACCTGTAACACTGGGCAAGAATATGTTACACAAGAGTATAGTCTTGACCGAGTGGGGTTTGAGAGCTGAGTTGGGAAAGCACTCTACACTGAAGAAGACATATTGCTTGCGTTATATTTGATTAAATACATCTACATTAGAATCACATGTCAACTATATACAGAGCTAACGTTCCCAGAATATTCTGTTTAAAGTTTTTGAGTCTTAGCATGATTGGAACTTAACTAATAATAATGTTTAATTTCTAATGAGTGGCGTTTGGTAGAGATGCTTATATTTGTATTATGCATGATTAGTGTTGTGTGAAGAAATGATTTTGATATCTGTATAGTATGAAATTATTATGAGTTAAATCTTTAATACACTGTTAATGTGATTAGGATATTTAATGCTTGACACAAGCCTCAGACTGGTAGGAAATTATAATTTATTGATGGAGGCTTGCTGTCTGTGTTAGAAAACAATTTTATTAATGCAATGACGATTTAATGGTTATGATTGTGAGTACAGAAGTTGAAGAGATTGTTTTTCTTTAATGCCATTGGATTACATAGGCTGATGTTTTATATTAAGATTGATTGCAAGTCCTTGGGTCACAATAGGATAATTTAGTGACGGGGGACTTGTTTAGATGCTGCTTTGATGTAAGATTGTGTTTTTGCAGTTATTATAAATGATTTGTGTGTAATGGTTAACCCTTTGTTGAATTTCAGGAGGGTCGAGGGGTGGTAAAGCAATTTAGAAAAGGTCACAAGGCCCAAGGGGGGTCGAGATGGGCAGCTGTTACAGGGGCTGTTTTACGACAGGTAGACAGAGCAGAGCTGGTCAGGTTAGGCACCACGAGAGAGGCAAAAGTTGAGGAGGTTATATTGCCCAGGGGGGTAGAGATCCTTTTGAGACAGGACACGGGAAGCCACGAGGGAGGGCTAAAACCTGTTGTTTATGGTCGCGGTTACACTCAGAGAGGGGACCTAGTCTATCTTTACAATAGGAAGACAGGTCAGAGGTGAAGATAGGAGAGAACAGTTGGAGAAGTGAGATAACAGATGCAGCTATTTTTACAACAGGAAGACAGGAAGATAAGGTGCTAGTTTGGGATAGCATGAGGGGGCCAGGAAGTGACAGGAGGAGGAGACAGGAGCGCTAATACAGAACACAGCTGAGGGAGGAGTGAGCACAGTAATTTAATTAGGATAGGCAGTTCAGATGAGGTTAATTACATTGAAGGGCTAACTATTTGATTAGAAGGATTAGCGTTAGGCTCTCAGGACACTGGGTATGTTTTGAGGTTCTATCGCTGAGGGGGTTCCCAGACTTCCTCTGGATGTGAGGAGTAGAAAATACAGTGAGAACTGTATGGTAGGAAAGTGTGCACTGAATTAACAGGGAAGCTGAGAGCAGGCAGGGAAACTAACCATTGTGTGTCTGTATGTTGGTTGATTAACAAGTGTGGGAGCAGGTTGAGAGTATTTGTTTATAATATGAGTGATGTATGTTGGAGAGGACATGGTTGGAATGAATTGAGTGGCGTGTGAGTGCATGTCTGGGTGTCTTGATTTCAGTGGGTGCTTGAAACTGTGAGATATTGGAGGGAAGGAGTTTTATTTTATTACTTTCATTTGATATTGTTTCTTTTAGAATGGGTTGTCAGTACATATGTCTATTTTAATTTTTGATTGTGTGGACTGAATGTGTTTGAATGGAGCCTGTAGGGGAGACTGTGCTAACATAGAGGTGTCAAGTCACAGAGACATGTTTGAATGGGGCAGTTGTGTGATGGTGATGAGTGACAAAGTTGTGTGCATGTGGAGTTTGGAGCTTGTTGTTTTTATTGATTTACTGTTTTAGGTATGAATGGTAATTTCATGTGTAGGAGGTGCAGAACATGTGGTTAAAGGATGTGGTCTATTGGGATATTTTTTTAATTATTTGCCTTTTGTTTTTATTTCTCATCTGCTTTTTATGGTCTGGGTGTGAGAGGAGAGGACTGTTGGAGGCTGGGATGCATTGGAACAGATCGATGACAGATAAGTAGTGCCACCGCGTTTGCATATGGATTTTGATGGCTTCCCTTATAAAGTATGTTGACATATGGTGTAAAAGGATTTGCTTTGTGCTTGTGTTTCTTCAACAGCTCAGTCGAGGGGGATTGCAGATCAGCAGCGGGAGGACACATGAATACATTACATTAGAGCGGTAACGTAGGATTTCATCTTCCCTGTTACTCTGCAGTCCAGCGGTGGTCGGTTACCAAATTGTGGTAGGAGGATTCTTGTATGCATTTCGCCCCCGTCTCTACAGGACCCCATGCGGGTGGGGCCAGGTTGTAATAACTGAACAGATGGGGTTTTGGGACAAATTTCCAGGCTAAGAAACTCGTCTGACGACCAGGTTGTCATGCCAAGATGGATGACTGGACTTGGGGACATGCCTGGCCTGGGAGGCAAAGCCGGCCTGAGGGCTGAGCTGGTGAATGTGGGCTAGAGTCTCTGAGAGATTATGGATGGAGTGGACTGTGGGGGACAGGGGGGTGACTGTACAAATAGCTACTGATGGGCTTTGTTTTGTGCACATTGATTTGGTAAGACGCGCAAACAAAGGGCGGATAAATTACACAACGCAGGGACAGGTAAAGACGCATTCACATAGTGAGGTTATGGCCAGAGTAAGTGAAACATTTTCGTTGAAAATCTGCTTTCCTCTACCAGACTGGGCTGTGGAAACCAAGCTGGTAAGATTATGACCATTATATGTGTCATAATGGGGGGAGGATAGGTGGGAAGCAATTGATTGATTATGCAAATGTGATTGTACTATTTAAAAAAAGAATTAACAGGAGAAGAAACAAATGAATGTACAAATTAATACTAATGCATGTTGTCTCCCCCAGATCATATAAAAGAATGTGGAACCAAACGTTCTGTAACTTAAGAAAATTGTGTTTTTAAAAATTGTGTTTTATTTTAAGGTATAATGATTAGATTGAATTGTTTTATTGTTTTCAACAAACCCAAAAGTTGTTGTTTAAAAGGTGGGCCTCTGGCTAATGAGCCTTGAGGAGAAGAAACTCATTGATGATATGTACTAAAGAATAATGAAAGAAAAATGTGAGAAAAAGAAAGAAAAAATTGAGAAACATTTGAAAAAATTATTTTTATTATTATATTGTATGGTTAGTATGTATAGAAAATCAAGTCAATATACAGTATATGACAATGTGAATTGTCAAAGTGGGGAATGTGGTAATATTGCCTTTGAATTCCATAACTAAAATGTGTGAATAATTAGGAAACCATAACGTTATGCCTTGTATACTGGTTAGCAGCAGAGTGGGCTGCAGGGCTAAATGAGGACCGATACTAGAGACAGTTGCAGCAGATAAACAGACAAAGGTCACACCTACTGTGACCAGATTACCACCACACCGACGGGGGCCACTAGCAGAAACCCGCTGTACTCAGCAAAAGATCACACCGACGGGGGCCATTGACACCAACCCACACCCGGGGACAAGAACCAGCCCCGACAGGAAGACAATGACGGGGGCCACTCGGTTTATTGAGTCAAGATCCACACAGGAGATCGAGGAGGTGGGGGTAGCCGGCCCCCCCCAGAGAAACCCAGAGGTGGGGGCAGCCAGCCCCACAGGAGACCGCCCTCAGAAGACCGCCTGATTGGACCAACTGTATTAGTAAAATGTGCTATTATTGGCCCGAAATGAGAGTACTTAAGAGCGAACATATTGGTAGTTCAGGAGCCGCAGAAACCCCAGGTCTGCGGCTCCACCCCTCCCCACCAGAGAGACGGTGCTGCTTTTGATGTAAGTAAGCCGGATGGAACCATTATGTTTGGTTAGAATAGAATGTAACTTAGCTTAGAAACCAGGCTTACTTATATGCAAAAAGGGCTTACAGTATTGTCAATGTATGTTCAAATTATGTTAACGAATGACTGTTGTATGTACCTATGTTGGGGTTTGAGATGCAAACCTTGTTGATTCCTGTACACAGCAGACATGTTAATGTTTTCTGATAATCCTTGTATGTGAAAGGCAACCTTTTATTCACTCTTGGCCCTGGGTCAAATAAATCAGTTGAGTTGAACTAGAGTTCTGGTTGTCTGGCTTACACGTTTATTTCTCATCTGCTTAAGTCAGATGAGGAGACCAACAATTCTATCACTTATGATCCTTTCTCCTCCTTCCAGATAGCAATCTCATTGTACTGTACAATAACCTTAGATTATTGTAGGATTCTATAGGAATATACTACACTATTTAATGCACTTCTCCATTGAAGGTAAACTAACATGGATGGCATTCACATCACAGCATGAATAATATCACAATATTAAAAACAGAATGGTGTATCCTGAATAATATCACAATATCAAAGACAGAATACTGGAGTATCCTGAATAATATCACAATATTAAAGACAGAATACTGGAGTACCCTGAATAATATCAGAATATTAAAGACAGAATACTGGAGTACTCTGAATAATATCACAATATTAAAGACAGAATACTGGAGTACCCTGAATAATATCACAATATTAACCACAGTATAATGCGGATCTGACTGTCTATTCTTCTGATAGCAGGTGTTCAAAGATCCCTGCTTTCTAGTCTTGCACAAGGACCAATCAGCATGGGCATGGGCGGGTTCATTTTCCATTGATGGGGATTTGATTGGCTGTTTACCTGCGGTCGCAGGATTAATAACGTTAACGTTAGTTCGGCCAGATAAACAATTCAAATATACTAATTAAAATAGTTGGACCTGTGAGATTTGTACTTTGTAGGTCTGCATTTTAAATGTAAGGAGTAAAAAGTGTGTTTTTCTCTGAAATGTAATGGAGTAAAAGTACAAAGTATACAAACCTAATAATACTCGAGTAAAGTACAAATCCCCCAAAACAGTACTTAAGTATTGTAACGAAGTACAATTACTCAAGTACTTTACACCCCTGGATCTTAGGTTTCTTTTGAGAAACAGCATAGCTGGCGTCTGGTTGGTAGTGGCGTGTGTGGCATTGCGATATGCAAAGAGGAATTTGTCGATTTTGTGCTGGATCAGTAGATCTTCATTATCCATCGCTTTGATTGCTTTCTTGAATGTCTGCACAAATATTTCTGCTAAGGCATTCATGGCTGGATGGTATGGTGCAGATGTGAAGTGCTTGATTCCATTTTTCTTTACAAACATCTGGAATTCATCAGAAACGAACTGGCAACCATTATCTGTGCATATCTGTTGTGCTAAACCATTCCTGGCGAATACAGTCCTCAGCACAGAAATGATCTTCTCAGATGTAGTTGACTTCATTTTTATCACTTCCGGCCATTTTGAATGCGCATCTACAGCGATCAAGAACATTGAGTCTTTGAATGGTCCTGCGAAATCAAGGTGTACTCGCTGCCACGGTGATGATGGCCATTCCCATGGATGTAAAGCAGCCTGTGGTGGTGCATTCTGCATCTTCTGACATCCGGGGCAGCTCTTTGCCATGTCCTCGATTTGCTTATCGATTCCTGGCCACCACATATAACTGCGGCCCAGGCTCTTCATCTTTACGGTTCCCAGGTGTCCTTCATGTAATGCTTCTAACACTCTGGTGCGCAGCTTGGACGGAATCACTACTCGTGAACCACACATCAGCGTTCCCTGGCACATTGACAGTTGCTCTCTCCTCGCTGAGAATGCTGGATATATTGAGTTACCGTGTCGTGGCCACCCCTTCACAGTGATGTCATAGATCTGTGACAGCGTGGGGTCGTTGCGTGTCTCTCTTTGGATGAGAGCGTTGGTCACTGGCAGCTGGTTGACGATTGTGGTGTGAAACACCTCTGCTGGGTCTACAGCTGCGGCTGTCTCTGCGGTTTGCAGGGGTAGACGTGACAGTCTGTCAGTATTCCCATGCTGTTTCGTCCCCTTGAACTCGATGTCATACTGATGTGCCCCCAGGAAGAGTGACCACCGATGTAGCCGCTGCACCGTCATTATCGGAACGCCTTTCCGGGGATTGAAGATAGATATGAGAGGCTGATGGTCTGTCAGAAGCGTGAACCTTTGACCATACAGGTAGTGGTTAAACTTCTCGACCCCCCATACGAGACTGAGGGCCTCTCTGTCAATTTGAGCGTAGTTGCGCTAAGCTTTAGTCAATGATCTTGAGGCGAAGGCTATTGGCTTCTCTGAGCCATCTGGAAATGTATGTGACAACACCGCTCCAATGCCGTAAGGTGAGGCATCACATGCTAATTTAATGGGTAAAGACGGATTGAAGTGAGCGAGCACCTGTTCTGACGTGATGAGACTCTTAGACTCCTGAAAAGCCTTCTTGCAGCTGTCAGTCCACTTACAGGGTGTTCCTGCCTGAAGCAGCGTGTTCAGAGGGTGCAGCACAGTTGATAGATTGGGTAAACACTTGTGGTAGTAGTTTACAAGTCCAAGGTAAGAACGGAGCTGAGACACATTCTCTGGTGGTGGTGCTTTAAGCACAGCTTCAATCTGAGATTTGTGTAGGCCGTTCTTGTTGATCACATGTAGGATATTTCCTTTTTGAAAAACTCACATTTTGGTTGGTTAGCTCAAAGTCCATATTCCTGCAGCCTTGTGAGCACCTGTTCCAGGTTTGATAGATACTCCTGATCATCCTTGCCGGTGACAAGAATGTCGTCAAGGTAACACTGTGTACCTGGGACTCCTTGTAGTACTTGGTCCATTGTCCTCTGATAGCTGGGGCTGAAGCTATACCAAACACAAGGCGGTTGTATTGGTAAAGGCCTTTGTGTGTGTTGATAGTCAGATACGGCTTTGATGAATCTTCAACCTCCATCTGAAGGTAAGCTTGAGCCAGGTCAATTTTAGTGAAACGGTCCCCTCCTGACAGGGAGGCGAAGATGTCCTCTATACGGGGCAGAGGATACTGTACGGTGTGGAGCACTGCCTTTACAGTTACTTTAAAGTCCCCACAAATGCACACTTTACTTTGACTTCCTGGCTTTGTGTCTGTGTTTTTCTTCATTACTGGGACTATGGGCGTTGCCCATTCACTCCACTCCACCTTGGACAGCACTCCTGTCTGTTCCAAGCTTTTCAACTCCGCTTCTACTGCAGGGCGGATTGCATAAGGCACGGGCCAGGCTTTATGAAATTTCGGGCTTGCATTCTCCTCTATCTCAATCTTTGCCTTTATACCTTTTAGTGTTCCCAGTTCCTTTCCGAACACTTCATGTGCCTCTGCAAGTATCTTTGACAGTCTCCTAGACGTGGCGTTCTTCTCATCTCCTGCTGATGTAGCAGAGTGAGGTTGTTATGCTAGATTATAGACAGAAACTTTTATTTTCATCTTAAATGAGTATGTCAAAACGGATACACTCTTATTTTGAAGGAGCAAAGTGGACCGAGCTCACTTTAATGTTTTGGAGGGGTGTCTTGGTTATTAGATTATATTAATTTCTTTATATTGAGTTACTGATTCTCCAAACGAGATCCCATTTGGTCTTTAATAATGGGTTTAGAGTTTATAGGTCATCTTTTTAGTTGAGTATTTGGTGTACTTTAAATAATGTAAATAATGGTTTGACCGGTTCGACGGTAGGAGAAACGGCGAAGGAAGTGAGCTGCCTCTTTGACTGTGACTAGAGGAGAGCAGAGGTATGGACTTTTGGTGAACTAATAATTGGTTGAATTGCTATGTATACATTGTAATTGTGATTTATGTTTTGGTTTTGGTTCTGAAATTGTCATGTGTGTGATGACATTAATTCGTCCTGTGTCAAACAGCAAAAGTACCGTTGTGTAATAACTCGTATTCTGTTAACAATGACAGGTGGACTACACCTGGGAATGACGGTAGCTCACGCCATCTTGTGTGCTGTTTTTGGTTTGCTAACAGGTATGAACCGTTGTTTTGTATTTCGGTTTAATTGATGATTACACACTGTCTTTCATTTCATATTATTTCATATGTTTTCTGAGGTTAAATTGTATTGAGTTAAATGTATATGTTGGTAGTACCCAACATTTGCTGTTAATGTGGATGGCGCGCTGTTTTGCGTGCGCTCTTTGACTGTGACTAGAGGAGAGCAGAGGTGGACTACACCTGGGAATGACGGTAGCTCACGCCATCTTGTGTGCTGTTTTTGGTTTGCTAACAGATCACAAATAAAACTGGATGCAACTTGAGTCTATCGTTGTCGGAGTCTACTTCTAACCACCACCAGACACAACGCAGAGCGGATCACGCTACACTGACACACACAAAGATTTAACAGCATGCCAGTCCAGTTAAATTCTTCTGAGCCACTCACGGCCAAACAGCGGAGGTCCCCCATTTGGTATAACGTACATGTCCAGCTCCTTAGTTTTGTCTTTGTATTTCACTGTGACCCGCATTTTCCCTTTTGGAGCCACACTTTCTCCGGTGTAAGTCTTCAGCAACACCTTTGTAATTTTAAGAGCTATCTGTGGATACAGTCTTTTGTAGTCGTTCTCAGAAATCACTGCTAAGGCGGAGCCTGTGTCTAACTTCATTTTGAGTCTCACTCCTGCCACTTCTGGAGTGATCCATATTATTTTACGTGCATTTGTCTCTTTCATGCGATGCAGCTCTAGACATGCTAAGTCACTGCTCTCTGAATCACTTTCTTGTTCATCTGAACTCTTTTCAGTCACTTTATGCATCTTTTTGTATTTCCCTTTGGGTGCTGCTTTCCTGCTACTTTGCGTTTTGTCAGAGTACTGTTTTTTTCCTGATTTGCACACTCTCTCAATGTGACCTTGCTTTTGACATTTTCTACACTCTTTGTCTTTGAACCAACATTCATCTGGATCGTGTGATGTCTTGCCACAATGATAACATTGCTTTCCTGGTTTCAGTGAAATGTTATTGGTTTCACACTCTATCCCTTTTTGTTGTATTTCTGATGCTCCCCTTGCTGCAGTTTCCATAGATATTGCTATGTTGAGCGCCTTTTTATAATCATGGTCTTTCTCTGACAGTAGTTTCTTTTGTGTGGCTTCATTATGCATACCACAAACTAGTCTGTCCCTCAACGCATCATTTAGGTCTAGTCTGAAATCACAGTGTTCTGACAATCTGCGTAGCTCTGCAACATATTCAGATATGCTTTCCCCTTTGTCCTGATTTCGCTTGTGAAATTTGAACCTCTCGGCAATTACCAATGGTTTGGGGCTCAAGTGGTCTTGAAGAGTATCCTGAATTTCTTTGAATGTCATCTCTGCGGGCTTCACAGGTGCTAGCAAATTGTGCAGCAGTCCGTAAGTCTTTGCGCCCATCACACTCAACAGAACGGCAGCTTTTTGTTCATCGTCGATAAGATTCGCCTGGCAATAAAGCTCCACTCTTTCAACATAACATGTCCAGTCTTCAATACTGCTATCAAATGCAGCCAAAGTGCCAATCAACGACATATTTTTTTCCATTCAATCAGTGTTGTGATCGTATAGTATGCATTAGTTCCCATTACGGTTCCACCCATGCAATACAATGATAGATCTTCACACAAAAACACAGAATATATTTCCAATCAGTTACAACAGCACAATCAAATACAAGGTAACGTTTTTGGATTAAAGTTACAAATCACAAGCCTTAATGAATCTGCAGAATATGCCCCCCAGTCGAGGCTAGATAGTTTCAAGTTTCAAGTTTCTTTAATAGTTGTCATACAGAAGTACAGAATACTTTTATACAAAATGCTTCTTACTGTTGGGTGGGAAGCCCCCCTCCAATTGTGCGTTCGGCTGAACGTGTCACTCTTTGTAGTCTGCTACGGTCTTGTGCAGTGCTATTCCCAAACCAGGAGGTGATGTTGCCAGTCAGATAAATATCCTTCCTATCCCACCATGCCTATAACCATCAGTTTCAGCGAAGATGGAAGAATACATCAAATAAACTGAGCTAAAGCACACAGGTGTGTGTTTAATTTATTTTTATAAAATTAGTCACCCCATCCTACTAAGAAGGAATTACATCTTTCTCTCTTTCAAAATAGCTTCCCTCGCTTAGCCGATCCAGTTAGCCATTCTGTTTGTAGTTTTCGATATTAAAAGAACGTTGTCCCTTACTCCCTCTTGTCTGAACAATACACAATTGTGATGTGGGCCTTCCATTTTCTTAAATTTTCAATTGTTGTTCAAAATCTTAACTTCATGAAATCGTTCACTATACAGAAACTCATCATCAGTACATCCCCGTCACCATCCATAGTTTAGCTAGCTAGATCGAAGGCTATGATGAAGTTTAGCTTTTAATGCGATTTGATTGGTCTGAAGCCAAATCTCATCTGCTTCCCTTGGTGGGTGTTTTGATGTGCACTGGCAAGGCGGAGGCATTGGTGGAGGTGTTTCCTTTTTCATAATATAAGTTCTCTGCGCTACGAATTTCATAATAAAAGCGTCCTCTATTGTCATATCAGAAACGTACATAGTACTTTTAATTCTCCGCATTTGATTGATAGAACTTTGCCGGGCCAAATTAAAATGATGTCGCCCACGGGCCGCCTATTGGGAACCCCTGATATAGACATATCCTACATAGAAACCGCCAATAAATAATATGTAAAAAAAACAAAATAAAACACGAGAGGTGGGCGACATTCCCGATGGCCAGTCCATGCCTGCCTGTTGATCTAATGTGCCTATTGTTAAAATAAATTATTATTTCTAGAATATGTAGCAACCTGAAAATATGCCTATTATTCAGATGTGCTGACTTGCCTTTTTATCTCCCCTGATGCACCAAGACATTCTAATTAGTCTCCGCTAATATTCTCTCGAACAATGACGCAGGCCCCTCCTTGTTCTACTCGCTGGAATATGGATTATGAACAGGATTACTGGACCCTACTCTATCAGCCTTTTCCCTGTGTGCCTAGTTGGCGGTACCAGCAGGGGGCGGTGGCAGGCAGAGAGCGTACGAGAGAGACGGAGAAGGAAGTTGATGGAAGTGCGAGGAACCAGCCTCTTCGACATTGGACTTGGATCGGTTCGGTCGTGTCTGGACACTGCCCCGTATTAAACTCGAGTATATTACGGGTTATCCTATAACAGTAAACATAGAAGCGTGTTGCATGTTTCCCTACTGAATACCCTAGCAATACAACGAGTTATCCCAGAAGAATTGCGGTATCGCCCTGAGGGGTTTAAGTTAAAGTTATTCCCTCTAGCGAGGCGCCCCGCCAGCGTGGCGCGAAGAGGACCGGTGTTTAGGGACACCCTGCGTTATAATATTTCCCGTCTAGCAGGAGGGCTGTTTGGGACCCAGAGTGTAGCTGCAGTGTGAGTGAGGGCAAGTTAGACATGCGCGTCGACCCAGCATCAGCTGTCTACAACCAGTCCGCTCCGGCTGTCTACAACCAGATCTGCACCCGGCTGCCTTCAGAGCACGGGAGTTCGTCCCGACCAACAGAGGTCGCCACCACCCAGCACACGCTCTCAGCCCAACACTGCCCTCTGTTCCAATCCCGCTTGCTAGCACCCTCGCCGAGAGCGTTCGACGCCATCTTGCCTTCCGGACGACGGTGGCGCGGCGAGGCCGCCATTTTGGTTGAGTACAATTGAGCATCTATGCTCCGGAGCTATTACACAGTACACAGTGTGGTGCAGCCTGCGGGGGAAGTTAATGTTGCTAACTACAGTTCATAAGGGGAACCCCAAACAATATATGCCGGCATTAATATAGGACTTGTGTTTGGTATTTGTGGGCCCACCTTTTGATTTCTTTTCATTTTCTTTGAGTGTGATAACGTGTTTGGTTCGTTAATAATATTTTCCCATCTAATTAACCCTTTCCCTGTGGGGGGGTTACAGACCTGGGGCATCATAAGTAAAGCCCAGAGAGGTATTATTCTCACCATATAATTAAAGCCTGGTAAAATGTAGTATACATGGTACTGACCCAGACGTGGGCGAGGAGTCAAAGGCATTAAAGTATATTATTCCTGGCACTAACACAGAGGTGTGTGTAGAATATACGTAGACATAAGGTATTGAGTTGCACATGGAGTTATAGTAGGACTACAGTCCATTAGAGCACTCCTATTCATCCTTGTAACTAAACAGTACAAAATAACAGTAAAGAATTAGATGGGAGTTCTGTGTGCGTGTCCATTCCTGAGCCGTTTAATAACTCTTTTGGTGTGGGTAACGTATATATGTTTGACCCCTTCCTATTCTACCTTTCCCTTTTTATTGTAAGGTTTCTAGGGTCACTGAGGGAGGGTACTGCTTGCGGGGGGAACCCAGGGTATATATTTACAATTCAGGTGTGGGAGGGTTTAAAGGAGCAATTGGGGGAAGTGGGAGCGTGTTGGGGAGTACTGCTGACCGCCCTGCTGCAGGGGAGGAAGACCAGAGTACCAGACCAGGTTGGTAAATCCCGGGCCCCATCCACTCACACTACCAGCCTCCAGTTGAAGCTCCAGACTCAAAGACGGAGGTGCAGTCAGACAGAGCTCTACTGTGTCTCGCTACCCAGTGATTGTGCCCACCCGTTCCCACGAAGCAGGGATAATCCACCCTGCTACATTTGGCGTCACGAACAGGATCAACATCCTAACTTACTCCCTTGACCGAGACCCGTAGAGAGACCCACGATGTCCAAGGAAGAGACCCCCGCCGCGCAAGAGATGGCGGCGAAGTTGGAGCAGTTGCAGGAGCAGTGTCAGACTCAGGCGGCGCTACTACAGCAGCAAGCCGCAGTGATGAAGGAGTTGACCGAACAGGCACTCCAAGAGAAGCGCTACACTCAGGCGGCCCTACAGGAGCTACGAGAGGGCCGAGACGCCGCTACCGAGGTAAAGGAAGAGGAGACCCACGCCGTGCAGGAGAGGGTGGCGAAATTGGAGGAGCTACAGGAGGAGTGTCGGACGCAGGCGGCCCTACTGACGCGGCAAGCTGAGGCGATGAAGGAGATGACCGAACAGGCACTCCAAGAGAAGCGCTACGCTCAGGCGGTCCTAAAAGAGCAACGAGACGGCCAGGACACCGCCCCCGAGGTAAAGAGAGAGGAGGCCGACACCATGGAGGAATTGACGGCACAAGTGAAGGCCTTGGCGAACAGGGCTCACACACAAGCCGGCCTCCTGGACTGACAGGCGCTGGCCCTGGAAAAGACCCAAGCCGCCCTCGACCGTGTATGTCCAACGGGACCGAAAGTGCAGCGAGTTCGGTGGGGGAAAAGAGAGAGGAGAGCCGCTGGTGGAGGAATGGATCCAGGACATGAAAGCGCATTTCCGGATCAGCAGAGTGCCCGGCGACGAACAGGCGGAGTTCATACAACAGCATCTAAAAGGCGAGGCTAAACGGACGGTGCGCTTCGTGATGAAAGGGGCCCCCAGAGCCGGACGCCGTGTTCCGATTGCTGCAGGAGACGTACGGAGACAAAACCCCGGTCAGTGTCCGCCTGGGAGAGTTCCTCGACCGCCGACAAATAGATGGCGAGACCGTGAGAGAGTTTGCCTACGACCTACAGGAGCGGATGCGTTGCATACAGGGCCGAGACCCCCAACGAGTCGCAGATCCTGCCGCCCAGCTGCAGGAGCAGTTCGTGATAGGCCTGAGGGATGGGATGCTG
Organism: Notolepis coatsorum; assembly: GCF_963971535.1. Lineage (NCBI taxonomy): Eukaryota > Metazoa > Chordata > Actinopteri > Aulopiformes > Paralepididae > Notolepis > Notolepis coatsorum. The sequence goes on along the minus strand of NC_140178.1, from coordinate 83,176,471 downwards.
CGACGGGAGATGAGGAAGTACGTAAAGGAGGACGGGGAGCGGACGTTTCTTGAATTGATGATGGCGGCGATAGACTGGTCCGAAGAGGAGATGGTCCTGCCCCCCACTAGGAGTGGCGTCCGGGCCCAGGTCCACGCCGCGGCCGCAGAGGGACGAGAGGCCCCGCTGAGCGGAGACGCACTACAGGAAGCTCTTAAGCAGCTCTTCGCAGGGCAGGAACAACTCTTTCAGGCCCTCCAACAGGCGCGAGACGGGACCCAGAGAGGCGGCCCCGGACGGCGACGGCGAGACGACGCGCCTGCCGCCAAGCGGGAACTGCCCCGCCGAGACGAAGACGGCAGGTTGATCTGCTATGCCTGCAATCAGCCGGGCCACATCAGCAGGGATTGCCCCCGCTCGGCCAGCGAGCCACGCCCCGCCCCTACTCCCACCCCCGAAGCTCCGGGCCCGTCCGGGTACCGACCCGGACCACGAAGGACAGTCGACGCCGTCGGAACCGGAGTCGCCGACTCAGCCGCGGAGGGCACCGAGACGCAAGACGTGCACAGGGATGCACAGGGATGCCTCACCCTAGACGTCCAGATCGACGGGGTCGAGACCCGCTGCCTCTTCGACACCGGCGCCGAAGTCACCACCATGAACGAAAGCCACTTCCGAAGACACTTCCCGCGGTCGAGGTTGACCCCCTCCAACTGGATCACTCTCATCGCCGCCAACGGGTTGGAGATCCCAGTGGTGGGGTGTCTCTACGCCGAGGTGAAGTGCCTAGATATGACATTTACGGGGAAATGCATATTCATACTAAAAGACGAGTCCGGCCGAGTGGCCCCGGGAGACGACATCCAGGGACTTCTGGGCATGAACGTGCTCGGCGGGGTAGTTCAAGGGGATCAAGGGGATGCGGCCGGCGAACCGAAGACGTGTCGACGCTAGAAGCATCGCCATCCGCCGTGTGGTCGCCGCCATAGCCCAAGAAGCCAGAGAGTGTACCGCCCCGGGAAGGATGGGGTACGTCAAGGTGGCCGGCAGAGAGCCGGTGGTCATCCCCCCACACATCGAAGTGATCGTCCCAGGCCGCTGTGAGACGACGGCGGGGACGCGGTGTCCCGTGATGCTAGAGAACACGCCGAGTGCCAACCTGCCCCCCGGACTACTAGTGGCGAACGTGGTGGCATACGCCCGACAGGGAAGAGTGCCTGTGAGGGTGTTGAACCCGACCGACGCCGAGATGGTGCTCCGACCCCGGTCCAGGCTGGCGGAGCTCCACTGCCCCCGTCGGGTACGGCCTAAGGAGAGGGTGATCGTGGAAGAAGTAGACGGAGGCGTCCGAGTGACGGCAATTGAGACTCGAGACAGCCCGCCCGAAGTGGAGCTGTACGAGGAGACCCGAGGGCTCTCCGTGGCCGTACAGGCGAACCTGCAGGATCTCACACCGGCCCAAGTGAGCCGGCTAAATCAAGTGTTGGAGAAACACAAGGCGGTGTTCTCCGTTGACGACGGGGACTATGGTTACACGACCACGGTCACTCACTACGTCCCCACCGGTGACGCACACCCGGTCAAGCAACGACACCGCTGAATACCGCCCCACGTGTTCCAAGAAGTGAAGCGGCACGTACAAGACCTGGTGGACCGGGGGGTCCTGGTAGAGAGCTGCAGTCCGTGGGCGTCACCAGCCGTGATTGTCATAAAGAAGGACGGCTCCGTGCGGTTCTGCTGCGACTACCGCCGCCTAAACAACGTGACGCACCGGGATGCGTACCCCCTACCTCGCATCGAGGAGTCCCTAGACGCCTTGGGGCAGGCCAAGATCTTCTCCTCGCTTGATCTCACCACCGGCTACTTCCAGGTGGCGGTGAAAGAAGAAGACCAAGAGAAGACGGCCGTCACGACACCCTTCGGCCTCTACCAGTGGACCCGTATGCCCTTTGGGCTGTGTAACACACAAGCGACATTCCAGCGGTTGATGACCGCCGTGCTGGGGGACCTGGCCTTCGACGTCCTACTCGTCTATCTAGACGACGTCTTGGTGTTCGCCAGTGACTTCGAGAGTCACTGTCAGAAGTTGGACCTGGTGTTTGGACGGCTTCGGGAGCATGGACTCAAACTCAAGCCCCGAAAGTGCTTCCTTCTGAAGACCGAGGTCAAGTTCCTGGGGCACATCGTCTCCGCAGCAGGCATACAGGTCGACACTGACAAAGTGAAGGCGTTGGAAGACTGGCCGGCGCCACGCTCAGCGAAGGAAGTGAGGCAGGTGATCGGGTTCCTGTCCTATTATCGGCGGTTCGTGCCCCGCTTCGCCCAGGTGGCCCAGCCACTGCACGCCCTGATGGGGAAAGAAAAAAAGGGGTTTGCCAAAGGCCGGCCCGAGGCCTTCAAGTGGACTCCGCAGTGTCAGGCGGCCTTCGACCATCTGCGGAAGTGCCTCTTGACACCCCCAGTGCTGGCCTACCCCGACCTCCAGCTCCCCTTCATAGTGACCACAGACGGGAGTTACTTGGGACTGGGAGCGGTACTAAGTCAGAAACAAGAGGGTGTGGAGCGAGTCATCGCCTTTGCGAGCCGAGGCCTGCGTGGGTCCGAAAGGAATGACCAAAATTATAGTGCGTTCAAGCTGGAACTCCTCGCCCTGAAGTGGGCAGTCACTGAGAAGTTCAGAGACCTCTTGATGTACGCCCAGTTCACCGTGATCACCGACCACAACCCGCTGAGGCACCTCGGCACGGCCAACCTGGGAGCAGTGGAGCAGCGCTGGAACGCTAAGCTGGCGGAGTACGACTTCGTGGTGCACTACAAACCTGGTCGACTCAACCAGAACGCAGACGCCCTGTCTCACATGCCGATGCGATCAGAACCCGAAGTGGAAGACACAGAGAAAGACTTCCTAACGATACCCGCGACCGGCACTCACACCCGTCAGGGTCTCCAAGAACAGACCGCCCCATTGTCCGTCCCCGCCCCAGTCGCCCGCGATGGCTAGGTCGTGGTCCCCGCGGAGGAAGTACGGGCTCTGCTGTGCCCCGGGAGACTGACAGAGACGCGGGAGGTCCCGAGCGGCAGTGCACGACAGATAGCGGCACAGAAGGGGAACAGCGGATATGACTGGGCGGAAATGCGGCAACTTCAGGCAGACGACCCCGAGTTGGGTCCGGTGTGGCGGGCGGTGACGCAGGGGGTCCCTCCCGCTAAAGTACAGCTGAAAGAAGGAGACCCGAAACTCCGCAAGTTATACGGGCAGTGGGAGCGGTTCCGTCTGCACCAACAAGTACTGTTTCGGCGCGTCAGCGATCCCTGCGACGGGGAGGAGGTTCTCCAGCTTGTGGTGCCCACAGCCCTGCGACGGAGGATCTACGAGACCCAGCACGAAGATGCGGGACACTACGGGGGACGAGGGACGCGATGTGCATTAGCCTGCGATGTGTTCCCTAAAGCCCAGGCCCAGATGACCTGCACTAACGTGACGGCACCCATGGAGGTCCTGGCCATGGATTTCACCGTATTGGAGAGGTCGGCAGGTGGCTACGAGAACGTACTGGTGCTGACCGATATGTTCACCAGGTTCACTATTGCCGTACCGACCAAAGACCAGACTGCGAAGACCACCGCCGCCGCCATCATCAAGTACTGGTTCGTGTACTACGGTTGCCCTGCCCGACTCCATGCCGATCAAGGGTGAAATTTCGAGTCGAGCGTCATCAAGGAGCTCTGCCGACTGTACGGAATTTCAAAGAGCCGCACCACGCCTTACCATCCCCAGGGGAATGGGCAATGCGAGAGGTTCAATCGGACAATGCATGACATGCTGCGTAGTCTGCCCACAGAGAAGAAGCGGGACTGGAAGGAGCACCTACCGGAGTTGGTACTTACGTACAACTGCCACGTGCACTCCTCCACGGGATACTCTCCCTTCTACCTGCTCTTCGGGAGGGACGCTAGGATGCCCCGGGATGTCCTGGGGGGCAGAGACGTCATTGAGGAGGGGGCGGCGGACCTGGACGAGTGGGTGCAGAGTCACCACGAGCGACTAAAGGCTGCCGCGGAGGCCGCCGAGGCCACGGCGAAGCAGGCGTCCCATCGATGCAAGAGAATTTACGACAGGAAGAGCAGAGGTGCACTCCTGCGGGCCGGAGACCGGGTCCAGATACGCGACCACCGAATCCGGGGCCGTAATAAGATACAGGACAAGTGGGAGCCTACGTCGTATGTGGTGGTTAAGCAGAGCCACGAAGGGACGCCTGTGTTCACGGTCAGGCCCGAAGCAGGGGGTCCAGAAAGGACCGTGCATCAAAACCAGCTCAAGACCTGTCCCTTCCCGGCTTCTGACCCGGAAGTGCGGGCGAGGGCCCCTCGACGGATCCCGGTGGCACCGCGGAGCTCGTCCGAATCAGACATCGGAGAGGCTTTCGGGCACCGGCGAGAACCGCATCCTAGGGCGTGTAACCACCCCGGGCCCATATGGGACGCCCCTGAAGAAGCAGCGAACGCCGAGTCAGAGGCGGAATCGACCCCCTCAGGAGAGGAGGGGGAAGACGGCGGAGACGGAGTCGAAGAAGAGGCCGCTGGCGGTCCACCGATGGCCCCGGAGGGCGAGGCTGTGGTCCATGACCCGCCAACGGACACTGAATCATCCGACACGGAGTCGGAGGTGGGGGAAGTGGAACCTCCCCGGGTGGAACCCACCCGGCCCCAGAGGAGCACCAGAGGTCGGCTACCCGCTCGGTATCGCCAGGACTACGTGCTCAAGAGTGTGTTTGTCGAACAGTGTGTCCAACTCATGAAGGAGTGTGTGAAACTGTTAGCATAGTGTGTGATTGTCGATCTATGCGTGAAACTGTTGGTCTCAGGACCGTTTTCATGCATGCGTTAGTTGGTGTTTCGTTGTGTTAACTTGCAGAGTTCAAAGTTGGGGGAAATGTAGCAACCTGAAAATATGCCTATTATTCAGATGTGCTGACTTGCCTTTTTATCTCCCCTGATGCACCAAGACATTCTAATTAGTCTCTGCTAATATTCTCTCGAACAATGACGCAGGCCCCTCCTTGTTCTACTCGCTGGAATATGGATTATGAACAGGATTACTGGACCCTACTCTATCAGCCTTTTCCGTGTGTGCCTAGTTGGCGGTACCAGCAGGGGGCGGTGGCAGGCAGAGAGCGTACGAGAGAGACGGAGAAGGAAGTAGACGGAAGTGCGAGGAACCAGCCTCTTCGACATTGGACTTGGATCGGTTCAGTCGTGTCTGGACAGAGCCCCGTATTGAACTTGAGTATATTACGGGTTATCCTATAACAGTAAACGTAGAAGCGTGTTGCATGTTTCCCTACTGAATACCCTAGCGATACAACAAGTTATCCCAGAAGAATTGCGGTATCGCCCTGAGGGGTTTAAGTTAAAGTTATTCCCTCTAGCGAAGCGCCCCGCCAGCGTGGCGCGAAGAGGACCGGTGTTTAGGGACACCCTGCGTTATGATATTTCCCGTCTAGCAGGAGGGCTGTTTGGGACCCAGAGTGTAGCTGCAGTGTGAGTGAGGGCAAGTTAGACATGCGCGTCGACCCAGCATCAGCTGTCTACAACCAGTCCGCTCCGGCTGTCTACAACCAGATCTGCACCCGGCTGCCTTTGTGGTAATATTGAGTTGAATTTCATAAACAGCCTTGTATACTGTTTAGCAGAAGTGGTGGCAGGGATAGTTGAATAGACAAAGGTCACCCCCACTAGGTGATCAGATTAGTACTGTATGGTAAATAGGGCCCAAAGGGTCAAAGCGATCATGTCACACCCCCCCTCGTGAGACAAGCCAGGCCCCTTCATCTCAGCAAAAGATCACACGGACGTGGGCCACCGATGGGCCCCTTCTGTCTCTGTCCCATCAACGTCGCCACAACCCCAGGGGGGGGGGGCTGCCAGCGCCCACAAGGACACCCCCCACAAGAGATCAACCCCCACAAGAAGACGCTGGATTGGACCAGCCATATGTATTATTGGCTAGAAATGATAGGATATAAGGGCCTACATAGGGTTATTCTGGAGCTCTCAGACAAAACACAACCCCAGGGGGTCTGTTGAGCTCCACCGCTTCACCACCAGAGAGACTGCTGTGCTGTTTGCATTTTATGTGAGTAAAATCATGGGAAAACACCATTTGTTGTTTAAAGTTTAGTGTAAATCCTTAAATATCTGAAACCAGATTTACTCATGTATAAATGTGTGCAGCATGGTCAATGTATGTTCAGATTATGTTACCGACTGTTTTATGTACATTATTGAGGTTGGAGATGCAAACCTGATTGTGATATTTCTGTACAGCGGACAGCTCTGTTAATGTTCTCTGATCATCTTTTGTATGTAAAAGTCAACCTTTTATTCACCCTTGGCCCTGACTCAAATAAATCAGTTGAGTTGAAATACAGTTCTGGTTTGTTTGGCGTACACGTTTTATTCCTCATCTGCTAAGTCAGATGAGGAGACCAACGATTCTACAAGTATGAATCTTTCCTCCTCCTTCCAGATGGTCAAATCTCATTGTGTTGTACTACAATAACCTCAAATTATTGTAGAAAGTCTGTGGGAATTTACCACAGAAATGGTGCCGTGACCCGGATCCTCTGTGTCTCCCCCTGAAAAGGTGCGGTAGGGTCTTGTCATATGTGTCGTATCTGGACCATGCTGTGTGTTGGGGACACGGGGCAAAGAGCTGGGGTGTTGCTGCGTTTGAAGTGATTAACGATGGGCTTGTTGTCTGAATGGAGGAGAGAGAAGGACAGGATGAAGGTTGGTTGTGTACGCCACTGTTTGGGGCCCACGGTGAATATGGCTTTTGCATGCAGGGTTGGGGGTTGCGGTGTCTTAGGTTAGGATGTCCGGAGGTATGACGATCGCGCTTGTTGTGCAGTGAACATGCAAACGTGGGCTTTTTATGTTTGTATGTTTATTCGGACACAGGAGGCCGGTCTCGGCCCAGCGGGCCACGGGGGTTGGGTTGGTTAACTCGTATGGAATATACTCTATGAACTATACGGGGGAGTTGCACCAAGAAGGTTGGTGGCGCACAGACTATCTGGTCATGATGTAAAGGGAGATAGCGTCGCATGACGGCAGGTAAAAGGCTTTTCTGGCTAGGAAGCGCGGCGATCTGGTGTGTGCGACAGGGGCGCGTTCTGAGTATATAGATTCCCTAAAAATTATTCTCAGGAAGAGGGCGCGGGTAATGGTTGATTAAGATTTTTTTGTTCTGAATGGGGAGAGAGCTGTGTATAAGAAGAGCTCTGTTGTTATTTAGAACATGCAAATCAGGTATGGTAAAGATGAGTTTGGCCCCTGCATGATCGGGGAACTTGGTCTGTGCGATTACAGGAATAACACGTAGTAATTAATAGATGGTAGGGGTGCCGGTGTGTTCAAGAGGCTCAATAATAGAATGGTTTACTGGCTGATCGCGTGATAGTCAGGACGTGTCTGCGGGAACCAATCGGCCGAATTAAATGAAGATATATATTCGTCCTTAGGTATAATATCGAATTGGGTCCGGAGATCCCTTTTTAATCTTGAGCGAAACCGGCGTGTTGATTCAATTACGTGCGCTGTGATACGAAAACAATGTGCTTAAAAACATTTGGTTAAGATGACTGATAAAGTACTTCTAGAAATTCGACAACAGTGCTATGGTAAGCTTAAACATTCAGTAATGATTGTATGTGGGTACTATGGCTATGGTTAAGAAATGCATGAATGAATTATGGCTGTGGTTGGGAATGATTGGCGTAACGTAGGAGCTTATTGTTATTTTGTTATGATATTTTAATAGACCAACGGACATATGTTGGAGGCGAGTCCTACTGTTGGTTGGGGCTAGCTGGCTTAGCTCTGTGGAAAAGTCCGCGGTGAAACTGGGGACGTTACAATGGCGTTATGAGAGGATTGATTAAACGCTGTGGCGGTGAGTACAGGTGAGAGGCGAATCTAGACGTGGACGGGAGAAATTGTGGCCGTTTTGAGGGTTATTATTGATGCAGTAACGATGGTATAATATGATATTAGGGATTCGCTGCTTGGTGACGTCATGGTGTTGTGGGGAGTATGTAACGTTCGCGGTGCTATGGAGTGAGGCGGAGTAGGTAGGAGAAAGGATTCGTGTTGAACTATATGTGCGGCGTTGGTCGGTGTAAATGTTTTAAAAATTCTTTTCTGTTAGAGTGGTTGGTTATTTTAAGCTTGTGTGAGTTGTTTATGCTTTGGATGGTACTGAGCGAATTGCGTGGATGAACGGATCTTGAAAGGCACGGCTCCCGTGAGGGCCTTGAACGTCGCATTAGAGCTGGCTAAAGCTAGTTAGCTTGCATGCCGTTGTTTTGTGGCGTTTGCGGGCGGCAGACATTACGTTTCGAGTTTTGATGATGTTGGGGAAGGGGTAGATAACGTGGTAGATAACGTGATAAATGTCGTGGCAGATTATGAATATCGGGGCATGTTATGAATGTCGTGGCAGATTTTGGTTGTCGTAAACGACGTTATAACAGCCGCTTCGGTTGCAACTGCGCATGCGCGGTACAACGTGGATTGGGTCTGGTGCATTCGTGATAGTTCGCTCGGGGGACAGGAATAACGGGTAAGAGAATATTCTGCATTATGTAATATGGTTATATTTGTATATTGTGCATTGTATTTTTGTGTAAGGAGGGGAAGAGGTGTAACATGTATGGTGGTTAGATTAGAAATAAGTACAGCTCAATACACACAATTGTTAAGGGGATGCAGACCAAAGGAAGACTTTTGTCTTGTTTACATCAGGGTCCCCCAGTTTCAATTTATCAGATAGTCAGTACTGCTACAACTACATACCAGATTTGCAAATTCAGTCACCCGTGTTAAAATACATCATAACTTTTATTGCATACATGATACACAGATAAACGGTAGTTTGAGAGTAGCTATAGGCTGAATTTGGAAAATGGCTCTACACTAGAGTTACACAATGCTTGCAGTAAAATCAATTTATCACATGTGTATGAAGAAAGGAGCATTTAGGACTAACCACTATAAATGTTATGCTGAAATGAATGATGCTTACATGTATAATAGGGGTAATGTGTACAATTGTAAGCTTGGAATAATAATGTTGTGTTTTATGTAGCTTGAATTAAGATGCTTGTATAGAATGCATTGATGTTGAAATGTCAGATGTTGATACTTGATATAGCTTTAATGACACCATTGATTTAAATAGGATAATGTTTATATTATTTGCTAAATGTTTTATAGTGGAATTTGATACAGGCCCAGTTGTGAAGCAGGATAATTTGCTGATGCTTGTTTTAGATTGTTAAATCTTTTAATACACTGTTAATATGGTTAGAACGTTGTGTTTACAGTGATCGAAACGATTGTTTTTATTAATCCTTAATGAGTTTCATTGCTATGTTGAAATACTGTTAGAATGTTATGTCTTTAAATGCCAATTGCAAAATCCTTGGGTCACAGTGGGGTAATTTAGTGACAAGGGGTTTGGTTTATATGCTATTTTGATGACTGTATGATGGTGTATTACTTTTAGACTCTAGGGGACAGCTGCCCCTGGGGGATGAAATGTGTGAGTTTGACCCTTTTTGGTGTTTACAGGAGGGCCCAAGGGGGGTCGTGCATACAGCTGTTGTTTACAATGGCTGTTGGTTCTTATATGACAGGATGGCGTGAGATTAGATGCAACAGGAGAGGGTCAGAGGTGAAGATGCAGGAGACAGTTGTAGAGTGAGAGAACAGTTGGCAGTTATTTTTATGACGGGGGAAATGTTGAGACAGGAGGCGTGCTAATACAGAACACAGGTGGGTCAGTGAGTGAGACAATCAGGGGGGTAGTCGTTCAATGGGGTTATGACTTTTGAAGGGCTAGCTTTTTGGTTAGGGAGAATAGCGGTAGACTCTCAAGGTACTAGGAATGCTTTGAGGTTCTGTCGTTGAGGGAGAGTTCCTAGACTCTCTCTGGCAGTAGGTAGGAGTGTAGAAATTAAGTGTGAATTGTATTAGCCAGAGATGAGTGTAGCCTGATGAGAGAGCAGAAGAGATGAGTGCAGAAGAACTAACCTTTGTTTGTCAGAAATGTGAGATGATTAACGAGTGTGGTGAAGGGTATATGTTTATAATATGAATGAGGCGTGGATGATGTTGAATTGTGATGTTTGGTGGGTTTTAGCTTTTATTTCTTTTTTAGAATGTGTTGTGGCACTGTGAAAGTGGAGGTTTGGTTGAGTTGGTACAGATGTTATTTTTTATTTAAATTTAATTTTTGTATGTATGTGTGAGATTGGGAGGTCCTTTTGATTTCGGTGAATGATTGAGCGGGGGATGGTGGCCAGGAAGCCTTAAAAACCCATTCACACACAGGCACACACACACACACACACACACGCACACAGACACACACACGCACACACACAGACACACACAGACACACACACACACAGACACACATTCACACGATCTGATTTCACATACATACACGCACACAACTTAGCTTTCACTTAAGGTGAAACTAGTCTTAGAAATAACAAAATGTGTTTAGGTAAGGGGTGTATCGAACCACTTGGGTTATACCATTATCATTTGTTTCATATCATTTGTTTTACTGAAGGAGTTTGTCTTTATTACTTTCATTTGATTTGATTTCTGTTGAATGTTTTGCAGGGATGAGGTATTGAAGTAAAAATTTTTAGATTTCTTTTCTATTTTTGATCTATGATTGTGTGGCCTGAATGGGTGTGAATGGGGCCTGTAGAGGGAGAATGTGCTGGCTTAAGAGGTGTCAAAGTCACTGACATATGTGGATGGTACGGTTGGGTGATGAGATGTATTGATTTACTGTTTTAGGTATGAAAGGTTTAGATGTAGAGTTTTGGTTTCTTTTCTTTTCTTTCTAAATAACCATTAAGGTGGTCTGCGGTTGGAGCTGGTTATTTTCATTTGATTTGCTTTCACATCTGTTGGAATGTTTTTTTGATTATTTGCCTTTTGTTTGTTGTTTCTCTGTCATGATCTGGTGAGAGGACTGTTGGAGCGTGAGATGCATTGGGACAGATCGATGGCAGTTAAGTGGTCCCATTACGTTTGCATAATGGTTAAACATTTGGTTTCTCTTGAGAAATATTTGACATATTGTGTAAAGAAAATTTGTTTTGTGTTCTTGTTCCCTTGCAGTTCAGTCGGAGAGGGAGGATGGACCATCACAAGTGGAGGGATCATGGGGAAAATGTGTAGGAATACATTTCATTAGATTATGACACGATGGTGTGAACCCGTTCAGTCAGTTCCTGTGGGAGATTGTTGGACTGTGGAAAGAGGTCGCTTGTAGACGCGGCCCCTCCTTCAATATAGCCCCGGATACAAAGGCCGGAGGTTGAGACAAACCTCCAGACTGACGGAGTCGTTCGTCTGTAGATCCATGGAAATACAGTCATGGGACAGAATATGACGAGGTCCAGGCCTACAAACATTGGCTTCAGCTGAGGCTGGCCGACATGGGGTGGAGGGGGGGGGGGGCGAAAACGGTCGGAGACTGTGCAGCCAAAGCGTTGAACAAGGGCCTCTGTGTGATTGATTGGTATGTTGGACGGGAGGTGACTGAACGGTAACAACTGGTATAGATTATGACACAACGCAAGAGTACTAAACTAAACACATACACATAGGTGGAGTAAAAAGTAAGGTGTAGGTTATGGCCGACATGATGAAAAAATAATTTCCTTGCGTGATGCTCCTCCCTCCCTGTCGACTGTGCGCTGAGGTGGTAGGTATTGTTATGTCCATGGGTGTTATGTCCATGGGATGTTCATAAAGGGGGGAGAGGTGAGAAGACCAACTGAGTTGATTATGCAAAATGTGATTGGGCTGACTTGGAAAAGGAATTAACAGGAGAGGAGAAGCAAAATGTATGAAAGAATGAATAATAATCTCTGTGTCTCCCCAGATCATGTAAACGGATACCATAATTTTAAAAAATTGTGTTTTATTTGAAATGTGTAATGTTTAGATTAAATTGTTTTAATTGTTTTTAGCATATTCAATGTGCCCAGAGGACGAGGCCGGATGAAAGAGTGGTAAACACTGTTTCATTTAAGGCAGAGTAGGTTAATTGGGGTTCTGGATGAATGGGTCATTTGGATTCCCCGGGAGGGGGCCATAGTCAGGGGAAATGGGGGAAAGAAAAGAAGAAGACAAGAAGGCAAAAATTGATGAGATGTACCAAAGAAGAATGGAACAAATTGAGAAGAAAAATTGTGAAAAATTCAAAATTTATGATTTTTGTAATTATGTTAAATTTTATGGCTAGTATGTATAGAAAATCAAGTCAATATATCATATGTGACGATAAGAATCGTCAAAACGGGGAATGTGGTAATATTGAGTTGAATTTCATAAACAGCCTTGTATACTGTTTAGCAGAAGTGGTGGCAGGGATAGTTGAATAGACAAAGGTCACCCCCACTAGGTGATCAGATTAGTACTGTATGGTAAATAGGGCCCAAAGGGTCAAAGCGATCATGTCACACCCCCCCTCGTGAGACAAGCCAGGCCCCTTCATCTCAGCAAAAGATCACACGGACGTGGGCCACCGATGGGCCCCTTCTGTCTCTGTCCCATCAACGTCGCCACAACCCCAGGGGGGGGGGGGCTGCCAGCGCCCACAAGGACACCCCCCACAAGAGATCAACCCCCACAAGAAGACGCTGGATTGGACCAGCCATATGTATTATTGGCTAGAAATGATAGGATATAAGGGCCTACATAGGGTTATTCTGGAGCTCTCAGACCAAACACAACCCAGGGGGTCTGTTGAGCTCCACCGCTTCACCACCAGAGAGACTGAACTGCTGTGCTGTTTGCATTTTATGTGAGTAAAATCATGGGAAAACACCATTTGTTGTTTAAAGTTTAGTGTAAATCCTTAAATATCTGAAACCAGATTTACTCATGTATAAATGGGTGCAGCATGGTCAATGTATGTTCAGATTATGTTACCGACTGTTTTATGTACATTATTGAGGTTGGAGATGCAAACCTGATTGTGATATTTCTGTACAACAGACAGCTGTTAATGTTTTCTGATAATCTTTTGTATGTAAAAGTCAACCTTTTATTCACTCTTGGCCCTGACTCAAATAAATCAGCTGAGTTGAAATACAGTTCTGGTTTGTCTGGCGTAAACGTTTTATTCCTCATCTGCTAAAGTCAGATAAGGAGACCAACGATTCTATTAGTATGAATTATCCCTTTCTCCTCCTTCCAGTTAATCAATCTCATTGTATTGTACTACAATAACCTCAAATTATTGTAGAAAGTCTGTGGGAATTTACCACACCTTCAGAGCACGGGAGTTCGTCCCGACCAACAGAGGTCGCCACCACCCAGCACACGCTCTCAGCCCAAAACTGCCCTCTGTTCCAATCCCGCTTGCTAGCGCCCTCTCCGAGAGCCTTCGACGCCATCTTGCCTTCCGGACGACGGTGGCGCGGCGAGGCCGCCATTTTGGTTGAGTACAATTGAGCATCTATGCTCCGGTGCTATTACACAGTACACAGTGTGGTGCAGCCTGCGGGCGAGGTTAACGTTGCTAACTACAGTTCATAAGGGGAACCCCAAACAATATATGCCGGCATTAATATAGGACTTGTGTTTGGTATTTGTGGGCCCACCTTTTGATTTCTTTTCATTTTCTTTGAGTGTGATAACGTGTTTGGTTCGTTAATAATATTTTCCCATCTAATTAACCCTTTCCCTGTGGGGGGGTTACAGACCTGGGGCATCATAAGTAAAGCCCAGAGAGGTATTATTCTCACCATATAATTAAAGCCTGGTAAAATGTAGTATACATGGTACTGACCCAGACGTGGGCGAGGAGTCAAAGGCATTAAAGTATATTATTCCTGGCACTAACACAGAGGTGTGTGTAGAATATACGTAGACATAAGGTATTGAGTTGCACATGGAGTTATAGTAGGACTACAGTCCATTAGAGCACTCCTATTCATCCTTGTAACTAAACAGTACAAAATAACAGTAAAGAATTAGATGGGAGTTCTGTGTGCGTGTCCATTCCTGAGCCGTTTAATAACTCTTTTGGTGTGGGTAGGGTGACCAGGTGTCCCCCTTTTGGTTGTACTGTCCCACCATTTGACCAAATGTCCCGCGTCCCTCATATTGAGAGGATGTCCCTCTTTTCGAAGCCAAAAAAAACATGTGTCTAAAAGCCCCTCCCTACAGACAGTAAACGTAGCAACCCGCCTCTTGTCCACACACATTGCTCTGATTGGTTATAGTACTTTAGCGCGCTGCTTGCCTGCTTGTGACGTGACTGAGACTGAGTCGTGACGCTACCTCATATCGCAAATCTGATTGGTAAAAAAAAACACAACAACATTACAAGCAAACTAGTTCAAGATGGAAAGCAGTAAAAATAAACGGACCTGCAGTTACAACCAAGACTGGCAAACGACACATGACTGGGTGAGGCAGATGGCAGGCAATCCGCAGCAGGCTTTCTGTGTTTTGTGTCATAGTTCATTTTCAATTGCGCATGGAGGAGAATACGACTTGAAGCGCCACAGTGGATGTGAGTCTCACTTGAAAGTGGCTCACCAAAAAGAAACATACCTTTCTTTTTAAACCAAACAATGATAGCCAGACGGACAAGGTCACTGCAGCTGAGATAACAAGTGTCTATCACACAGTACAACACTCCCATTCATACAGGTCAGCCGACTGTGGTAACCTTTAACCTTTGATTTAAATCTATTCGGTGAAGACCATGGCAGTTATTCTAATATAGAAACACAATTTATTTGTATTATTATTTTTGTATTATACTACACTGTTTTCCCTAGTTCTGTGTTAACAGGGAATATCAAACACAAGACATTCCTGTCAAGTGATGACGTTTGAATATTTAAAACAGATGTTAGGTGGTATTTAATTTGTATTTATTTTGATTTAACCTTTAACCTTTGATTTAAATCTATTCAGTGAAGACCATGGCAGTTATTCTAATACAAAAATGTACATTATCTATCTGTCCCACTTTGTCCCACTTTGTCCCACCAAAATCTTACTGTTGTCCCACTTTGTCCCACCAAAATCTTACTGTTGTCCCACTTTTGGACTTTTTGCATCTGGTCACCCTAGGTGTGGGTAACGTATATATGTTTGACCCCTTCCTATTCTACCTTTCCCTTTTTATTGTAAGGTTTCTAGGGTCAGTGAGGGAGGGTACTGCTTGCGGGGGGAACCCAGGGTATCTATTTACAATTCAGTCACTAGGTGTGAGAGGGTTTAAAGGAGCAATTGGGGGAAGTGGGAGCGTGTTGGGGAGTACTGCTGACCACCCTGCTGCAGGGGAGGAAGACCAGAGTACCAGACCAGGTTGGTAAATCCCGGGCCCCATCCACTCACACTACCAGCCTCCGGTTGAAGCGCCAGACTCAAAGACGGAGGTGCAGTCAGACAGAGCTCTACTGTGTCTCGCTACCCAGTGATTGTGCCCACCCGTTCCCACGAAGCAGGGATAATCCACCCTGCTACAAATAGAATAGAATAGAATAGAAATGCTTTTATTATCCAGAGGGAAATTTGACACTGCAAATTGCTCAACATTAAACATTTAGACAGAACAGGTCACGAATAAGAATAATAAAACGAATCAAATTGCCTAAGATAAGAGTAGAATAAAATAGAATGTTTGTTTTGTGACGACCCCCACTCTACCTGCAATGGGGAGTCTTCTGACTCAAAGAGCAGGTTGGAGTGGGTAGGTCGTTACCCCAATTTGAATCACCTGGGCAGTGCAGAGAGCTGCTTGCACACACAGTATATATGTTTCCCTTGTATTACTGGACCCTACTCTATCAGCCTTTTCCGTGTGTGCCTAGTTGGCGGTACCAGCAGGGGGCGGTGGCAGGCAGAGAGCGTACGAGAGAGACGGAGAAGGAAGTAGACGGAAGTGCGAGGAACCAGCCTCTTCGACATTGGACTTGGATCGGTTTGGTCGTGTCTGGACAGAGCCCCGTATTGAACTTGAGTATATTACTCAAGTGTCTAGTGTCTGTGGCCTGAGGGTTGCAGCTAGTATTGTATTTGTAGCCTGTTGGCTAGAATTTGTTTGTAGCCTAATTATTTGTATGCCAGTGTTAGGGAGTGAGCTCATGTGATTTGGTCTTTGTTATTGGGGTTTGATTGTTTGGTATTTGGGGGAAGTGGCAGTTTGTTTGTGCAGATTTCTTGTGGTGGAGATTTGTTACTTTGTTTTGTTTGTTTGTTATTGCTTGTGTTGAGACTTTGGGGTTTGATGCCTTAATAATACAGTCTGTGTGTTTTGGGTACCAAAAATCCCCAGGTAGGCGAAGAGGGCAGGTTTCCAATAGGGGGACTTGTCTTGGTATTTTCTTTTTTAGGCGGCCGCAAAAACGTAGGCAGAGACAGGCACTGGCATAGGCGCTTTTGTCCTCTCGGGAGCACGTCTCTGGCTCAGAGGAGTGGCTGTATAACAGGTACTTTTCTGCCCAGAGAGTTCTAGTGCATCAGTACCCCCTACAAGTAGTGGCATGAAGATTGAGCTTTTGAGGTAGTTAGTTAGTTAGTTAGGCCCTGTAGCTAGTCAGGGGGGGAGGTTTCATTTGATCAGACTGTTTGTTTTTTAATGGTATTCACGCTTCATTGTCCCAGCATAGGTTTTGTTTGTTTTGTAGGCCTGTGTCGTATGGCACTTTGTTTGTGAGTGCGGCTCACTTTGTTTAGGCCAATAGTGCACTATGGCACTCAGTTTTGAGCGGCAGAAGGAACTTCTGATACGGCAGCTCAGGCGAGAGTTGGCTTTACAAGAGGCAAAGCACAGACAAGAGTTCGCTTTGGAGGAGATTAGGCAGAAGGCTGAGCTTGCCGAATATATAGATCTGCAGCATAGGGAGCTGGATTTATTGTTTTCTCCTCGTCCACCATTGTCTGTGTTCCCTGTTTCTGTGCCTAACATTTCTCTCATTTCAGGTTTGGGAAGTGGTGTTATGCAGAGAGGTGTGCACGCTGGGTTGCCTGTAGTTGGTGTGGACATCGACCTGGGTAACAATCTTGCTGGGGTGCGGGTGTGGGCCGAGGGGCCTCTCCCAAGTGTAGTCACCCAAGACTCTCCTAGTCCAGCACCCCAAGACTCTCCTAGTCCAGAACCACAAGACTCTCCTAGTCCTATGTTTGACGGTGTTGACAATGACAACATATCAAATGTTGTCATTGTGCATCCAGCCTGTGCAGTGGCACAGGAAATGACAGCAACGTGTGATGCGCAGGGGGTTGCCCAAGGCGCGGATGTTGAGTCTGTTCATCTTAGTTTGGTTCTGCCTGACCCATTTCAGTCCATGTCACAGTCTGATTTGGCTACAGGGGTGGAAATTGATCCGGCTTGGGAAACACTGTTAGATACAGCCGTGCCATTTGAGAATATGGATGAGGCAAATGTTATCTCAAATGTTATTGCCAAAGGCGGAGATGCATTAACATGTGATCATGTGGACCTCCTGACGCCCACCACCTTTTGCCCATCTGAAGGGGGGGGGGGAATAATGGGGAATGCATTAATGTTTCTTTCTGTTCCACCTCTCCAGTGGCCGTTCCTGAGGAGGGACTGCCATTGCTCCTACTGGCTTCCAGAGAGGTCGCCCAGGAGGTCACAGGGTTTAGCCTTGATGACCTGAGGTTTGGTGAGAAAGTTGGTGGTCCCATGACTATTCAGAGTGAGATGGTTGGGAAGGAGAAAATGAAAACGGAAAAAAAGAGAAAGGAAAGGAGAACTGGAAAAAGAAAAAAAAAGAAGATAAAATCTCTTTATGGTCGTTGTGCTGAGATGGAGGATGTTGTTGTGCCCGCAACTTTCCAGCACCTGATGACATGCGTCTGGGCATGGTTGACCGTTTAAGTTTACGTCTGGGCATGGTTGACCATTTAAGTTTATGGCGACCTTATAGGGTTGATTATTGTTTTGATGTGCTTCACCTTTTAACATTCTGTTCTTCTCGTCTCGTTTGCTCCCCCAATCTCTTCTGTCTCTTGTTCTCTTAATTTGCTTCTTAGGATCCTATGTTGCAGAGAGCGGAGGCAGGAGGGTGAGGGGAAAGGGTGACCGGTCCGCAGGGGTGTTGGAGATGATTTGTGGTGTTGTTAATTCTGTGACTGTTGTATTATAAGCCTAGCGCTAATTTTGATAATGCACAAAGAGGCCTAACCCGAGGCCTAACCCTTAACCTATGTGGGGTATGCTTGATAGGTTGGTTGGAAACGCCATTTAGCTCTGTAGATAAAATATCCCTTTTTGGCCCATGTGTTTGATTGTTGACTTTTGTGCTTTGTAATTTGTATTTGTGTGCTCCTCTGGTGTGCAACTCTTGTTTTGTCTGTTCCCCAATCCCTACTGTCTCCTGCTCTCTTAAAATAGCTACCTAGGGCCCTATGTTGCTGAGAGCGGAGGCAGGATGGTGAGGGGAATGGGTGAAGGGTAAACCTATGTTGAATTTGGGAAAAAGTATTATTGTTACATTTGGGTTAGTCACTTATAAATAAAAATGTAATTTGTTAACAGGGTAGAACCCTTGTCTTTAGGGGGAGGGTGTGACGACCCCCACTCTACCTGCAATGGGGAGTCTTCTGACTCAAAGAGCAGGTTGGAGTGGGTAGGTCGTTACCCCAATTTGAATCACCTGGGCAGTGCAGAGAGCTGCCTGCACACACAGTATATATGTTTCCCTTGTCTAACCCTTCTGTGTGCTTCTCCCATCTGCTTTTCCACTTCAGACACCACAGGTTGTATCAGCCACCAAGTGAACCATCTTGGGATCCTTATCCATTCTGATACATACCTATTTGTTTATGCTTTTGTTGTTTAATCAATTATTGTTTTTAGATAGGATTAAATAAATCATTGTTGTTAAATTGAACTCTCATGTGTTGACTTCCTTTATATGACAAACCTCTTCTGGTTCGTCATAGTGTCCCCTGCTCTCAGTCCGCTGCCCCAGCAGGTCACAGCGTACAGGAAGGCGCCTGCCACCACCGACTCATAGAACATCCTCAACATCCTTGTACAGACATTGAAGGATCTCAGCCTTCTGAGGAAGTAGAGTCGGCTCTGGCCCTTCTTGTGCCTCTTGTGTTCTTCTGCATGTTTTGACCCGTTCAGTTTGTTGTCGATGTCCACACAGAGGTATTTGTACTCCTCAACCATGTCCACATTGACTCCCCTGATGGAAACGGGGGTCACAGGTGCACTACTCCTCCTCCCCAGCTCCACCACCAGTTCCCTGGTCTTCGCCACATTTAACTACCAGTTCCCGGTATTCCCTCTCGTCACCGTCCTTTATACATCCCACTATCGCAGAGTCATCAGAAAACTTCTGAAGGTGGCAGGACTCTGACCGATAGTGGAAGTCGTTGGTGTAGACAGTGAAGAGGAAGGGAGAGAGGACTGTCCCCTGCGGGGCCCCGGTGTTGCTGACCAGTCTGTCTGACACACAGCTCCGTAGGCGCACATACTGTGGTCTGCCCGTCAGATAGTCAACAACCCAGGACACCAGGGGGGCCTCTACCTGCATCGCCTCCAACTTCTCACCCAGCAGCCCAGGCCTTATGGTATCAAAAGCACTGGAGAAGTCAAAGAACATGACTCTCACAGTGCTCCCCGGCTTGTCTAGGTAAGTGTAGGCTCGGTTCAGCAGGTAGATGACAGCATCCTCTACCCCCAGTCGGGGCTGGTAGGCGAACTGGAGTGGGTCTAGGCGGGGTTTGATCACCGGGCGGAGTTGCTCCAGGACTAACCTCTCCATGGTCTTCATTATATGAGAGGTTAGAGCCACCGGCCTGTAGTCCTTGGACGTGCTGGGACGCGGGCACTTAGGGACAGGGACCACACAGGAGGTTTTCCACAGTGTCGGGACTCTCTGCAGCCTCAGGCTCATATTGAATATAAATACAAATAAATACAATTATTTATTTCCTAATCATTTGAATGGTGTTTTCTTATGGCAATAACAACTATAGACGACAAAACCAAAGTCAAAAAACTACATTTCGATTTTTGGGAAGGTTTACATAAATTTTGGGACGGTTCAAATTGTATTTCGGGACGGTTCTGGGACGGTGGTGAAAAACGTGTTTGCTCTGGTTCAGACACATGTTTGAAAGGGAAAGAGCATGTACAAGAGGCAATATAATCTATCAATCAAATGTAATTTGATTACATTACTTTGTTGAAGTGATCCAATTGAACTGTAACAGAATATTTTAGATGGCAAATTGCTAGATCTTCACTGCTATGTAAAAGCATATGTGTTGCATACAATACACCTCATCCATCATCAATGACAGAGGTATTTTTACTCACCCCCCACCCCCTTTGCCTCTTTCCTCTCTGTATGTTTTGTTGTTCTAGAAGTTTGTTTCCCAATCTGAGTTAGTGGATTTGCATTGCTTTTTTTTGCATTTGTCTCAAATTTGGGTGCTGTGCAAATCTCTGCGATGGTTAGTGTACACAGAGTGAGAAATCATGTATTGAGGCTTTGGAGAGAGACCTGTCATGATGAAACACTATGCTGTGGTACTTATCCTGGGTGAGTGAATTCAAACTTTCATATCACAGAAAACCTTGTAACTCCAGTTCTTGTGTTTTTCTTCTTCTTCTTCAGTTCAGTTCAGTTCAGAGTTTTTTATTTGCCACATGGAATAATACAATCATAGTTTCTTCATTAAAAAAAATCATAAATAGTCATTCCATGGACAAAAGGAGCAGGAAGAAGAATAAATCTTATAGTTACCTGCCCCTTATTCCTAAACTAACATGTATTTTCTTAATGGTCGGTGTACAACCTTATTTACAAAAATAATCATTTATACCATTATAAAAGAAACACAATCCACAGTTAAACAAGAAAAATTTAAATAATAATAATAATGATAAAGAAGAAAGAAGAAAAGAAAGAGAAGAGAAAAAAAAGAAAAGATCTCACTATTCAGATCACATTTTGATTTTCATACTGACTAAAAAATTTTTTTGTATACATTTTTTTGAATTGATAAACACTGTTACATCCCTTAAGCTCGCTATGGAGAGAATTCCACAACTTTACACCAATAACTGAAGGACACATCTGTTTAAGTGTGGTACGTGCAAACTGATGTTTAAAATTGTATTTTCTCCTACTAAACTCACTTTCTAAATGAAAAAGATTTTGTAGTTTTTCTGGCAGTGTATTATTTCTTGCCCTAAACATAATTAACATTGTTTGAAACTTAACCATGTCTTCAAGTTTAATTATTCTAGATTTAATAAATAATATATTTGTGTGTTCTCGATAACTCACTTTATGTGTGATTCGTACAGCCCTCTTCTGTAGTATATATAATGGTTTTATATTTGTCCCATAAGTATTCCCCCATACTTCAACACAATAACTGATATAAGGTGAGATGAGTGAGCAGTAGAGTGTTCTCATTGCCTCATACTCTAACACATCCTTTACTTTATTCATAACAAAAATACTCTTGGACATCTTTTTTTAACGTGTGCTATGTGCGATTTCCATGTTAATTTATCATCCATAATCACACCAAGAAAACGAAATTCATTAACTCTCTCTATATCAACTCCATCTATGGTCAGTACTATATTTTCATCTAGTTTTCGATTGCCAAAAATCATAAATTTAGTTTTTTTCAGATTCAGTGATAGCTTATTTACATCAAACCATTTCTTTAGCTTTGTCATTTCATACACAATATATTCGGCTAGTTCCTTTAAATTATTTCCAGAACAAATTTTTTTTTATCATCAGCAAACAAGACAAACTGTAATAGTTTTGAAACATCACAAATATCATTAATATATAAAAGAAAGAGTTTGGGCCCCAAAACCGAACCTTGCGGTACGCCGGTACCCCATGCACATTCAATCTTCATGAGCTCAGATTTAACATCTGCCAACTGCACATATTGTTGCCTATTGTGGAGATAACTATACTCAACCATTCAAGAACCATTCCTCTCACACCATATGAACGTAATTTAGAAATTAGAATATTATGATCTAAGGTATCAAATGCCTTTTTTAAATCAATAAACACCCCTATTGTTAATTTCCTTTTATCTGTTGCTGTTGTTATTTCTTCAATAATATTCATTAAGGCAGTCGCTGTTGATCTGTTTTGCCTAAAGCCATACTGGCTTTCGCTCAGCAGTTTGTTCTTTTCCACAAAACCATCTAACTTATGCGAAAACAGTTTTTCAAGCACTTTCGAGAACTGTGAGAGCAATGACTTCTTCTTCTTCTTCTTCTTCTTCTTCTTCTTCTTCTTCTTCTTCTTCTTCTTCTTCTTCTTCTTCTTCTTCTTCTTCTTCTTCTTCTTCTTCTTCTTCTTCTTCTTCTTCTTCTTCTTCTTCTTCTTCTTCTTCTTCTTCTTCTTCTTCTGCTGCTTCCTTACTTACATGGTCCTGCAAGTTGAGCCCCTTCAGGGCTCATAGAACCCATTCAAAATGATCACTTTTAAAAGTGATTTAAAAGTCAATATATTTGTTGTAAATTTTTATTAATATGTTTGTTATTATTATTATTATTATTATTATTATTATTATTATTATTATTATTATTATTATTATTATTATTATTATTATTATTATTATTATTATTATTATTATTATTATTATTATTATTATTATTATTATTATTATTATTATTATTATTATTATTATTATTATTATTATTATTATTATTATTATTTGTGAGACGATGACCAATGTTGTAGTCAGGACCACCTCAATAGAGACCAAGTCAAGCAAAGCTGGTTGAGACCAAGTTCAAGTCCAAGACGCAAACAAACTTTTCAGAGACCAAGAATACATAATTCAATATGATACATATCCGTAGATACTATATCTATATCTGTACATACCCTACTCTTACTCGTTACGCTGCTGGCCAGTATGACTATACCATACTGTCTTTATACACGTATCACTGTACATATTATACTACACATCTGTACATACATTTGATTAGCACTATTACTCAGTAGTACTAATTTGTATATTTTGTACCCAGTTTAATCACCTGTACATTGATTTTATTTTACTTTATTAGACATTTAAAAAAAATACAAGATTCCAGAAAAACGTCAAGGATGCTACACAAAAAAGTCAAGACTTATTTCCATTGTGGTCCTTGGTCTCAGACAGACAACCAATACAAAACATTACCATAAATAACAATTTGACTACAACTACATAGACATGAACATTTTAAATGCAGTACAAACGTAGCCACAGACAACAATATATCAGACAACATTTTCATGCATTTTAAAATCTAGTTTTTGACATTGTTGAGGAGCCATATTGCTATTGAACTTTCCTGTTACATTTGCAGTCTGGTTGGATGACAAACCTCTTTTTCTTGTACTTGTGCTGTATAATGACCATACATTAGAATCTAATCTAATCTAAAGATTGAGAAAATCAACAACATAAACAAGACCAAGATAGATGAAGACAAATAGAGTCCAAGAGAGATTAGAGACTATTTGCAATTATACATAGTTCAATATATAACAACTACATTTTAAAATATATATACTTCTCCTGAAAGAATTCCACTAATTTCAACCAAAGAAAGTCTAATAATACTCATTCAGTCTGTTGACGATCATATATTAAAATGTTCTAGCCACTGCACACCAGCATTTAAGTTATGTTTGATGTACATGCAAAGTCAAGTATACGTCTCCTCTCTAAAATCTATATATCTTTTAGACATAAACAAGAAAAAAATATTACAATGACAATCATGAAAATTACTGTATAAGATGCACACTATTGCCATATAATTGCTACTGATAACACATAACTAATCAAACAAATAAACAAAGTCTAAATGTCAAGAGTTGAAAACCTGTAAACAATCTCCACCTTGAAAAGTCCTTTATTTGCATCATCATAGACCAAGTGTGTTGAGATCATATCCCCTGTTCTGATACAAATAAGCTTGCTTCAAGGATTTGTATAAAAACAAATGAAAATTACTCTTGTTTCAACGTGAGGATTTAGGGGGGAAATGTATAATGGTCCATCTATCTCATCTAAGATATTCTTTTCATTTTATACTAACTATTTGTAAATTGTATTCAACAAGTGTTCAATTTGTTGTTAATTCTCCTGTCGTGCTAAATGCCATTTACGCCAATGGTAACATTTCAGATGGAAGTGTTTTTTCAGGACAATGATGACTTGTTGTTCTAAACATCCATAATTTTTTCTGTCCTCCTCAGGTTCACTCTTTATCCCTGCCCATTGTGTCTTTCCTTCTGGTATGTATGGTGTTCAGCAACACCAACACCAACACCAACAACAACAACAACAACAACAACAACAACAACAACAACTTGTCGCAGATCAAACGAAAGTCCTGTTTGTTCATCATTGTTGCCATCATGTCTCCCTATTACAGGTTCCTGTGACCAATACACCAACTTAACTGAACCGTGGAGGAACATAGCTTTTTCCTCGACCTCCTTTCCCGGCTTCCCCAAAAACGATCAATACCTGGTTGGCAAGTGGTGGCGCTTCACAGGCGTCGGGGGAGACAGAGTTATTGGAAGTTGCATCCCAGTGAATCGTGCCGGCAGCAACTACCCCATAAATATGGCCTTTAAACATCCAACGACTCAATCCGAGACTGAAACACAAGGGACCGCATATTCAAATCTAGGTAGCTGCAACAATAATCCTGTGCAATTGTACGTGGTCCTCTGTCCAGGAGAATTCTACGTGTACAAGCCGACATCCTATCACAGTTCATATAATATGGCGCATGCGACCTGTGAGTACCAATTCATCACCATCACCCCCTATCTATTCTAGTGTTATGGTGCATTCGGACTCGTCAAGTCGGAAACGTATCATGTGACCAAATGGTATATTCTTGGTGATAGGGCTGACCCGGATTAGTCGATCGAAATGAGCTGTAGTCGACTGCCAACCTCTTAGTCTAATGCAAAAAAATATATAAAGAAATTATAATATATATTTTTTTTATATATATTTTTTTGTTCTTTCTAAAAGCAAAGAGGCCTAGAAGCGTGGCTAACACTAATGGCACGCATACCAGATAGGCTAACTGCCTAAGAAAACGGGTACAGGCACTGAAAGAGGATTTCACCTGTCTAATGAACACACTAGACTAGACTAATATCAAGATGTATCCATCAGTGGACCAATTGCATGCTTTTGCAGAGGACAAGAAGCCTTCAGTCGACTCATTCAGACATTAATTAAGCACCCCACACAGCCCAAATGGAATGATAAAACAATTATTAAAAAAAATATTTCTACCAGTCGACTATCGGCACATTTTGGCCAATCAAAGTCGACTATACAAATCCTTAGTCGGGGACAGCTCTAGCGTCCGGTCAGGACCAATCTGATGCAAGGCAGCAGATTCAGCCAGATTATTCAACCTTTCTCTCTTGATTCTTAGCAATCCCAGTTTGTCAAACACCATATTTCTGATTATGTCTCATGATACTCTGTGTTCATAATAAAGTATGTTTGCACCACAAAAGGTGAAGGATCAGTGAAACGTCACAACTCGGTATCATGGAACCTGCCCAAGTTTACCACTGGTATTTACCATTTGACCGGCTGTTGGATTGCAGCCTCCT
The DNA here is from genome assembly GCF_963971535.1 of Notolepis coatsorum. Classification (NCBI taxonomy): domain Eukaryota; kingdom Metazoa; phylum Chordata; class Actinopteri; order Aulopiformes; family Paralepididae; genus Notolepis; species Notolepis coatsorum. The sequence continues at coordinate 83,150,747 of NC_140178.1, read as the reverse complement.
GGTGGTAAACTTGAGAATGTACGACTTTACGAGTTGTCGAGGACCAACCAAACACACGATAAAATGTGGCATCTCCCTACCATCCTTTTTACACGGACATATGCTACGTCACAATGATGTACTGCCAACGCCAACAAAAAATAAATATGTCTTAAAGGTGCTATAGATAGATTTTATGTAGAGTAATCATAAAAATAAAGAAAAGAATACATCCACAGAGCTTTTACAAAGGTGTGGAAAAGTATTGCCCCCCCCCCCCCAAAGAAAAATGGGTCCAAAATTATTTACATGCACATGTTGGTGATGCCTTGCACACGCGTGCATGCATCCCCTCCCTAAATCTCATTTAATTTACATTTACATTTAGTCATATAGCTGACGTATAAGTTCTGTATAACAAGTCAGCAGGAATAAAAAATAAATAAAAGTATTACAACTCTGGCAGCTAAGGGTCAATAACATTGTTTCACAAACAGTGTTGAACTTGAGTGCTACAGACTTGAGTGCATATTAGTATAGTAGGTAATAATATAGGCAAGCATTCTTATATAGTGCATACTAGTAAAAGACAGTACAGAGGTTAGCATATTTTTTATTATTATTTTTTATTTAATTTCTTTTCAGATATTGATGAAATAAAAATGCACCTGATTGGATCAATTACATGCTGGTGCTCTAGTGGCTGAATGTTATCTATAGCACCTTTATTTGTTCACCTTTCACCTCTTCAGTATGTAAAGTGTGGTGCGTCTGTGTGCACTTGTACTTGTGTATGTTGGTGCTTGCACATGCACTTAATGTGAAACTGTATGTTTGTGTGCGTGTGTGCGTGCACGCTATCTGTCCAGCTCATTCCGATTGTACCGAAGACTCGTGCGGCCCGCTGGCTTCGTGCATCAGTGGCGGAGGCTGTGTGTGTGTCTCTGGGCATGAAATCCCTGCTACACACCACCCGGTAGGAGGCTCGTATGGCTGCGTGGGTGAGTGTGTCGCGTCACGCGGGTGCGAGCTACATGTACAGTAAATCACAGTTGACTATAGCGAAGGCGGTTCAGTTTCCAGAGCCCTACGGGGCTTCGTCTGACAGTGCGTTAGAATGATGTGTGATGTCATGTCAGGCCAGTTAATATGTTCTCACTGTCTGTGTCGTCTCCTAACAGACGGTTATTACAGTATGTTCTTACTGTCTGTGTCGTCTCCTATTCTCCTAACAGACGTTATTACAGTATGTTATCACTGTCTGTCTCATCTCCTATTCTCCTAACAGACGTTATTACAGTATGTTATCACTGTCTGTCTCATCTCCTATTCTCCTAACAGACGTTATTACAGTATGTTATCACTGTCTGTCTCATCTCCTATTCTCCTAACAGACGTTATTACAGTATGTTATCACTGTCTGTGTAATCTCCTATTCTCCTAACAGACGGTTATTACAGTATGTTCTCACTGTCTGTCTCATCTCCTATTCTCCTAACAGACGTTATTACAGTATGTTATCACTGTCTGTCTCATCTCCTATTCTACTAATAGACGTTATTATGTTATCACTGTCTGTCTCATCTCCTAATAGACAGTTATTATGTTATCACTGTCTGTCTCATCTACTAATAGACACTGACAGTTATTATGTTATCACCGTCTGTCTCATCTCCTAACAGACGGTTATTATGTTATTAGTCTGTGTCATCTCCTAACAGATGGTTAATATGCTCTCACTGTCTGTGTCGTCTCATAACAGACATAGATGAGTGTGGGAGGAATAAAGGTATCTGTGGTTCCTACGCCTCATGTAACAACACAATGGGGTCTTACACCTGTGCCTGTCTAGAGGGGTACTATCCAAAAGACCCAGGATCACATGGAAGGTCCAACCAATGCACAGGTACTGATTTTTTTTATACAGGTAACTAGACATATACACAGGTTAATGTCATATAAGTTGTAACTGTAATGTATCTCTCTCTCTCTCCCCACAGATATTGACGAGTGTCTTGGCAACATCTGTGGTGACCATGGGTCCTGTAGCAACACCGTAGGAAGTTATGTCTGCACCTGTAACCAGGGCTTCCACCTGGCGCCTGTGGGATCTCCTATATGCCAAGGTCTATGGAAAGCACTCACATGCACATCTATGTATCTGTGAATGTGCTCAACATAATATATCATATATCATAACACAACACAACACAACACAACATAATATATAACGTAACATTTGATATCATTTTGATCATGTCATTTAACAGTTAAAATATTCTGATATTACAACCTATGATTATCACTATGGTGATACTTAAGTAAAGTAATAGTAATTGTATAATGTATACGGTAGCACATATCTGACTGCTAAAAATGGTCACAAAGAGAGAGATTTAGGAGATTTATATGCTCAACCAGCGCTGGTACTATGTTAAATGGGAATTACACCCATTTTAAGAATTCACCTGTTAATATTTAATGTATTATTATTATTTATTTATTGTTATTCCTATGCCCTAGTACAGCCCAGTCAATATTTGGGAATATGGACCAAATTGTGTGTGTGTGTGTGTGTGTGTGTGTGTGTGTGTGTGTGTGTGTGTGTGTGTGTGTGTGTGTGTGTGTGTGTGTGTGTGTGTGTGTGTGTGTGTGTGTGTGTGTGTGTGTGCGTGTGCGTGAGTGAGAGTGAGAGTGTGGGTGTAAGTGTGTAACTAAATCCATGAGTGCACAAGTTAAAATACAATACACTGATTACAATACACAAGTTACAATACACTGTTAACAATATAATAATCAGATGTTCGTAAGTCTTTGAAGATTTTTTTGCCAGATGGAGAAAATCATTACATTTCACACCTCTATATATTTAGAAAATTTACCTCTGCATGTAAGTAATTTAGGAAGATGAAGATTGATGAGTAGAGTATGAGTGGGACAAATAATTGTTTTTAAAGTAGGTCTTAAATTGTACAGAAATGTTCCCTTCATTAGAATGAATCTTATAAATAAAATAAAAAACACATATTTATATTATATAGATATTTAGAATCGAAAGTTTCTGAAATAGAGGGCCAGATGAGGCACGAGACTCAGATCGAGATGTGATCCTAACAAAGTGTTTCTGGAGGACTAATATTTTGTGGGACTAGTTGTGAAAATGCTTGCCCATACTAAATTACAGTAAGAAAGATAAGCATAAATGAAGCTATAATAAAGAGTAAGAAGACAGCTAGTGGTAACCAGGTGGCTAATTATCCTTATTATGCCAATAGATTACATTTAGTTATAAACCCAGTCGATTTGTTCTCTCCTGCTCAAATTCTCATCATAAACTCTGAGGAGTTGCATTGATGACACTTTAGGCATCTCAATAGAATTCATTGAAATTTTAGATAGATCTTCAGAGTATTTATAAAATGTATATTATAAAATATTATGATATTTTAATATTCAATGATAATTTGTTCAATTCAATTCAATGAACTCTCCTGGGGCAACTGTAAATTATGTGAAATGGTTGACATCACTCTGTGAGGGCACTCTGGAAGAGGCTAATGTCCCCTTGATTGTTGGCTCCCTCTTGTGGCAAGCGGATTTAGATTTGATTTGATTTATTTGACATTCAGTTAAAAAACACATGACATGCATCTCAAGCAAAACATCAAGGATAGGCACAATAAATGGACTTATTTCCATTGTGGTCCTTGGTCCCAGACATATACTGTAAAACAATACAACAAATAGGATTGGTACATAATATTTACATGAACATGTTCTTAAGCTTTAACATTTTCAAGGAGCCAGGTTTTGACCTTTTTCTTAAAAAGGTGCTGGCTGCTCCTACGGCAAAGGCAACATATTCCAGTTTGTCGCTCCACCAAACCTGAATGAACATTTACCCATGTTGGTTTTGAACCTAGGCAAGCACAGATCAGCAATACTGGCTCTTGTGTGGTGAGAATGAGTGTCACTCCTCCAAAAATAATCACTGAGGTACTCGGGGGCCCTGTTGTAATAGATGTTGTTAAAATTATGTGATGTGTACGATTGCATGTAACTGTCTAACTGTTTCCACAAAAGGGCGCTATAGGCGGAGCTATTAATGCTGGCGCCAGGTAAGAGGTATAAAAGGAGATGTTAACTCCCCCTCTGTCTCTTCCCATCTACCTCTCACTGAGAGAAGGTCTCATGTACTGTTGGATGCAATGTGATAATAAACCATGCCGATTAATGGCTAAGTGAGAAGACCTTGTCGTCATGACCAACTTATTGTCGCCCCATAAGTGACTCTGTCAACAGGTTATGGGCCCAGATCACGCAGGGGCGAAATAATAAGGGTAGCAAGTTTAGCTGAAGTATAGGCTAGGTTAGCACCAGGAGCACTGCGTGGCTAAAGGCTAGGCCAACAGGAGCTAAAGCTACGCCTATCATCAAAAAGAGGATGGCGACCAAAGGAAAGAGCAAATGGCCCTCGTTCAACGGAAGAGCAAAGGACTACGAGCTCTGGGAAGAGCGCATGTTGTGCTGCATGCACGGTGTGGGACTGAAGACAAAGATCTTGACGGCCCCCACGGGAGAAGTAACGGCGGCCGCGTGAGCCCTGGACAACAAGCATAATGCCGACGCATACTGTGAGTTAGCACCACTGCTAGACGACACAAGCTTGGGGCTGATATTCCGCGACACTAAGGACAAAGGCAGAGAAAGCCTGAAAGTGTTGAGAGAACATTATATCGGACAGGGAAGACCCCGAATCGTATCCCTCTACATAACACTAACAGCGCTGAAGAAGGGGCACACCGAGACTGTGACCGAATACGTCATCAGAGCTGAGCAGATCATTACGGCGCTTAAGAGTGCAGGAGAAGCACCAAGTGATGGACTAATGATGGCGATGGTTATGAGAGGACTACTGGAGCTGTACAAACCGTTCACACTACTGGTAACACACGGTTCAGCGGACATGTCGCTGGGAGAGTTCAAGGCCAAGTTGCGGAATTTTGAGGCCTCAGAAGATACCCACCCAGCTGCTGCGGAGGCGGGAGAGAGAGTGCTGAAGACCAAGCCCACGACGGAGCTGGCATGTTGGCGATGTGAAGAAAAAGGGCATCGGAAAGATAACTGCACAAAGACTGTTTGGTGTAGCTTCTGCAAATCCACGGGGCACACAGACAAAGTGTGCAGAAATAAACGCGACCAGAGCGCACGGTACGCGCATGGACAAGATGGCAGCTGTGGACAAGATGGCGACGACGGTGGACGTGAGACGAGTCGAGACGACGCCCGGAGAGTAGCGGGACAAGAGGACTTCATCTTCGGGGCGCAGACAGCGTACGTCACCCAGCCAACGCAGCTGCAGCAGGCCCAAAGGAAGGGACTGATCGTGGACACAGGTGCATCATCCCACGTCATCAACGACAGGAATTGATTCAAGAACTTTGACAACACCTTCGACCCGGAGAAACACAGCATGGAGCTGGCAGACGGGAAGCGCACCTACGGGTTGGCGCAAGGGAGAGGAGACGCACAGGTATGCCTCATAGACAGTGAGGGGCGCCGGTGTACAGTGACGTTAAAGAACGCTCTCTACATACCCTCGTTCCCACAAGAACTATTCTCTGTAAAATCTGCTACTGCGAACGGTGCCAAAGTGTTCTTCAATGAAGGTAAAGATGTTCTTGTAGAGCTTGACGGTATGGGATTTAACATAGAGGTGTACAAGAGAATGTATTATCTACAAACAGAGTGTAATGACAACGACAAGTGTAATAATAATGATATGTGTAATGTGACTGTCAGTCACGATATTCAGACATGGCATGAGATCATGGGTCATTGTAATTACGAGGATTTACTGAAACTGCAAGCAGTGACAGAAGGCATGCACATTGAAGGTGAAAAGCGTAGACCTGACAAAGAATGTGTAGTGTGCATAAAGGGGATGTTCACTCAATCGAGAAACAGAAATACCACAGAAAAAGTAAAGGTACCACTTGCGCTAGTTAACACAGATCTAGCCGGTCCAGTAAGCAACGAGTCCATAGGAGGCTTTAGATATGTACAGTCTTTTACAGATGTGTGTACAGGGGCAGTGTTTGTTTACTTTCTCAAAGCAAAGAGTGACACACTCCAGGCCACGGAAAAATTCCGCCCCTTATGGCAACATAAGATGCTTGAGGTCTGACAACGGAACCAAGTTCACAAATAGAGAGTTCCAATCACTGTTGAGAAGGAAAAAGATAAGACACCAGACGTCATGTCCGTACTCCCCACACCAGAACGGAGTGGCAGAGAGGGAAGGATGTACTCTTTTCGAAATGGCTAGGTGTAAGCTAATAGATGGTAACTTACCTAAGAGTCTATGGCATTATGCGGTACAAGAAGCCGCTTACACCAGAAACAGGTGTTTTAATAAGCACACGGGCACCACCCCGTATACAGCACTGACAGGAAATAAATGTAATCTAGCTAGAATGCACAAATTTGGATCAGTGTGTTATGCTTACCAGCAGGACAGAGGGAAGCTCGAGTCCAGATGTGAAAAATTACTCTTTGTAGGGCACGACAAAGGAAGCCCCGCTTTCCTAGTCTATTATCCCGGTAAAGGGAAAGGGCAGAAACACAGGCTAGTCAGGTTTGTCACAAAGACAACATGTGAGAACGAGACACAGACAGAGGAGCCAGAGCTGGACTCCAGAGTAAGGTGTGAAGAAACAGAGACACCTCAGCCTAGTGTACTTAGCACAGTCGTGCAGACAGACAGTCAGCAACCCCCAGAGGACGATGACGAGGAGCACCCGAGGGTGACGTCATGTGCCCCATGCAGTGGGAGGTATCCCTCACAGGAACACAAACCCCCAAAGTATCTGAAAGACTATGCCCGGAGAGAAAGTGACGAGGATGACAGTACACTTACCAGCATTGATTACTGCTACAGAGTAGTGAGTGGAGTACCTCAGACCTTTAAAGAGGCCATAGTGTTCCCTGAATCAAGTAAATGGGAGAGAGCAATGGATGAGGAGATGAGGTCCCTAGAGGACAACCACACCTTTACTCTAACCAAGTTACCAGAGGGCAGACAGACAGTGGGAGGAAAATGGGTGTACTCAATCAAGGAGGGTATTGAAGGCCACGACAAGTACAAAGCCAGGTTCGTAGCTTAATGTTTAAATACAGAAGGAGGGTACTCCATGTTTAAATACAGAAGGAGGGTAGCTACATGTTTAAATACAGAAGGAGTGGATTCCATGTTTAAATACAGGAGTGGATTCTATGTTTAAATACAGAAGTGGATGTTAAAACATTTTCTAGGCATGGACTTCGAACAGTCTGCCAGTTGTGTAAAAATATCCCAGAAGAGATATGTGGAAAAGATCCGGAAACGTTTTGACATGCAAGAATGTAGGACAAGGGAAACACCATGTGATCAAAAACTAGACTACCAAGAGGATGCTCAGAAATTGACAGATGTAAAAATGTAGCTGTAGGTAGCCTCATTTATTTGACAACATGTACTCGCCCTGACCTATGTTTTGTAGTGAGTAAATTGTCACAGCATTTAGCTGACCCCACAGAGGAGCACTGGATTACAGCAAAACATGTTTTTCATTATCTCAAAGGTACAGCAGATAAACAGCTTTGTTTCAGAAAGAGCAGCAAGGGCTTAGGGCTTAAAGCCTACAGTGATGCAGATTGGGCGGCAGGCACCACAGACAGAAGAAGTACCACAGGGTATTGTGTGAGTTTGAACACAAACAGCTCACTGGTTTCGTGGAAATCAGCTTGTGGGGCCGAGTGCATGGCTCTGGCTGTGACGGTGCAGGAATGTGTTTGTCTAGGGCAACTGCTCGAGGGAATGGATGCCTGTGTGTATGGGAGAACTGTTGTTTGTGGTGACAGCCAGGGAACCATTGCAATTGCGGGAGGCCCTGTGTGCCGACAGAGGTGTAGACATGTGAATATAGAGTATAATTTCATCAGATCTGTCATCGGGGAAGAAGGGGTGACACTGATTTGTTGTCCGACAGACGACATGGTAGCAGACGCTATGACGAAGCCTGTTTCCAAACTGAAATTGAGAAGATTTGCAGAGGTCATGTTTGGTGTGTAAATATTGCCTGTTATGTAGTATTGACTGCCATATCCTTTTTGATGCTCTGAACTGTATTACTTTCTTTGAAGGTTGTTTTTTGAAAAGTTGACAGCCGTAAGTGGGAGTGTTAAAGTTATGTGATGTGTACGATTGCATGTAACTGTCTAACTGTTTCCACACGAGGGCGCTATAGGCGGAGCTATTAATGCTGGCGCCAGGTAAGAGGTATAAAAGGAGATGTTAACTCCCCCTCTGTCTCTTCCCATCTACCTCTCACTGAGAGAAGGTCTCATGTACTGTTGGGTGCAATGTGATAATAAACCACGCCGATTAATGGCTAAGTGAGAAGACCTTGTCGTCATGACCAACTTATTGTCGCCCCATAAGTGACTCTGTCAACAGATGTTATGGACCATACTGAGCTGCAGTTGTACCGACCTAGCTTCCAGAGGCAGCCAGCCCAACTGCTGGAAGTGCTGTTTACCAACATGGTCTCTTGAGGCTAGCCCCAACGCTACCGTGACTAGCTTATTCTGAGAGAGCTGTAATTTATCTTTTAGAATTTTGGTCAGGCCACCATACCATGAACAGATGGCATAATCTGGCATAATCATAAACAGCGGTATTGACCTTTTAAATTTCATCTCAAAACTCTGCTCCCACTTCCAAACCTTGCACATACTGTATCTTTCGGGGAGAGACTCCAGGGACAGTCTGAATGAAAGCACAAACAAACAGACCAGTGCTTTCATCCAGACTGTCCCCGGAGACGTCTGTGAAACCAAGTTGCGGCATGCACCCTAAAACAACCGTGATGTCAAATCGTGAAAGGGTCTACAGGTTTTGGATTAAGGCTGTGACAACTTGTCCTTAATTGATTCCCCAGACAACTAGACATAAGATGATCATTTGTCTGGCATTATTATTATTATTATTATTATTATTATTATTATTATTATTATTATTATTATTATTATTATTATTATTATTATTATTATTATTATTATTATTATTATTATTATTATTATTATTATTATTATTATTATTATTATTAATATTAATATTATTATTATTATTATTATTATTATTATTATTATTATTATTATTATTATTATTATTATTATTATTATTATTATTATTATTATTATTATTATTATTATTATTATTATTATTATTATTATTATTATTATTATTATTATTATTATTATTATTATTATCGTTAATTATTACATGGCGTTTTAACATTAGCCGAAATGCTTGATTGTGGTTGGTCAATAGCCCCCGACAGCGGTGAATTATTTTTCGATAACCACCGGTGATTATTGTTTTTCGCAGCTGGAGTAATCAAGCGGCTTAGCCCCACTGACGCACACTGTTTCAGTACAATTAGACACACCTGCTGGGCTGCCGGCGATAATAATAATCACTTTATTTGGGCTGACAGAGCCACAGAACAACTGCTTCTGCATTATCTCGTCTTGTCGATTTTGTAAAATGAATTAGGTATATTGTTAGTAAGTTAGCCATGTAATAAGCGGGATAATGTATAGCTATACTCGGTCATCATCGCAAAATAATTGACCTTCACTGACGTTTAAAACACCTCGCCGAGGCGGCTCGGTATTTTAAACTCCGTGTCGGTCAATTATTTTGCGACAATGACCTCGTAGCTATACATTATCCCTTACATATTTGGTAATGATTTACATTAACTGGACATTTATCACACATTCATAATAGCTCTATATACTATAAAACGACATAGGCATAGTTTTATATAGGGAGGCTAGGCACATGTCCCTCCCAAAGCCACGGAAAGACAAATTGTCCCTACCAAAAATTGCAGCGTGAAAACTGTAGTTTTAGTATTATAATCCACAACATGAATGCAGTCTTGCAAAATAGAGCCTTTTTATCTGTTGCAAAAGTGTAGGTTGACAGCTGCATCATGAATCAGCTAGCTTATGGCCAAAGGAAAGGACACTTTAAATTAGAATAACAGGAACAGTGTATTGCACTACCAAAGCTAACTAGCATGTCCCATATGCTCTGTAAATAACTATGTACAGATACCGAGATGTCACTCCATGTTACCTGTTACCTGTTACTGCACAATGTTGTTTTCTTCTTTGATTCTATTATATGTACCACTGTATTGCACATCGTTGCGGGCTAGACCACCCGCATTTCATTGTATACCTGTATGCCGTGACAATTAAAACTCTTGACTTGACTTGACTATCCTATTATGTGCAATATCCAATCAACAACCTGGACTTTCCTCCCTCCCTCCCCTCTGTCCCAGTGTGTATCTCAGAGCTCCTCCCCTCTGTCCCAGTGCGTATCTCAGAGCTTCTCCCCTCTGTCCCAGTGCGTATCTCAGAGCTCCTCCCCTCTGTCCCAGTGCGTATCTCAGAGCTCCTCCCCTCTGTCCCAGTGCGTATCTCAGAGCTCCTCCCCCCTGTCCCAGTGCGTATCTCAGAGCTCCTCCCCTCTGTCCCAGTGCGTATCTCAGAGCTCCTCCCCTCTGTCCCAGTGCGTATCTCAGAGCTCCATCACAGCCACCCACTCGCTGGTCACATTACTCTCACGAGGTTCATCAGAGACAGAGGGAACTTTGATTAACACCAAGTAAGTTTGAAGTTCTTGAACAATAGGACAACCTTTCTTTTGGACCCACTTTTCTATCAATTTGTATGCAGCAAGTGCACATGCAGGCCAAATGCATAATTTCAGGAGGTTAATTAAAGAAATGTTGTCAGGATCATCTGATGCTCTTTGTACCTCAACATTTGTTATTTATGCTCAAATCAGAAAAATACTAAAGCCAAACTGGCGAAGATGTAATGTTACGGGACATCAGGGGGGAAGACGTCCCTTCTCCAACTAATGTTATTGTCCCGGTAACATTACATCCTCGCCGGTTTGGTTTTAATATTTTTCTGATTTACCAGAAATGCGGACTCCCAACGTAGTCTGGTGAAAATGCACCTTCTGGATCAATATTGCCACCTCTCTCACAAACAATTTGCACAAATATACTCATTATTGGCAGTCAATGAGTTAATACATTTGGTGAAGATGTGAGATTTGAGTTGAGATTTGAATGAGTCCAGGGATGTAGCATTGCGGATGTTTGGAGGAAGGGAGTTCCAGAGGGTGGTTGCGGCAACAGAGAAGGCTCTGGGACCAACAGTGCACAGGTTGGTGGTGGGGATGGAGAGGAGACAGGAGTCAGAGGACTGCAGCCTCCGGGGTGGGATGTAGGGATGGAGGAGGTTAGCTAGGTACCGGGATGCAAGGGAGTGAAGGGCTTTGTAGGTGATGAGGAGGATCTTAAAATTGCGGGACTTGACTGGAAGCCAGTGGAGGTGGATGAGGGTGGGCGTGATGTGGTGCCAGGACTTGGTGCGGGTGAGAACCCTAGCAGCAGAATTCTGGACATACTGCAGCCTGTTCAGGGCATTGCTGGGTAGCCCTGCCAGAACAGAGTTTGCGTAGTCCAGACGGGAGGTGACGAAGGAGTGTATGAGTGTCTCTGCTACAGAGTCAGGGAGAGATGGCCGGAGTCTGGATATGTTCCTGAGATGGAAAAAAACAGATTTGGTTATTGTTTTGATGTGAGAATGAAAAGAGAGGGTGGAGTCCATTATGACAGCCAGGTTGCAGACTTCTGGGGAAGGGTGGATTGAGCATATATATATAGACCTGTTCGCTGTTTACAAACATACTGTGCCAATCAGCAATACCAACTGAGTCACGTGACTAAGTTACCCCAGACCTGCTCAAGCTGCGGTGCCAAAAGAATAGCCCCTTTCGGGACTGTGATGTTTCAAGTTTCAAGTTTCTTTAATAGTTGTCATACAGAAGTACAGAATACTTTCATACAAAATGCTTCTTACTGTTCCGCTCCAGAGACTGTGCTAGACAAGATAGTATCAAATAACATAGTATAGCATGTAATTTAGAAGTAGAAAGTAGAAAATGAGGTCACAGTGTTCAGTATAGACATATGTACAATGTTCGATGCAGAATAGACATAACTGAGTTACCATATAATATACAATACTATGCAGTGTACTAATGTACAGTACTATATAGTGCAAAGCAGAAATGGGATGAGGTACAATTTAGGTACAATTTACAGTAAGGTGTACGAGTTGTAGTGCAATCCTTCATCAATAAATATAAAGTGTGGGGAGTGGGTGCTACAGTGTGTTTGTTTAAAGTGAGTGTGTGCTATAAAGTGTGTGGGGTGGGTGCTACAGTGTGTTTGTTTAAAGTGAGTGTGTGCGTGTGGATGTGTGTGCTATGTGCGTTTGATGGTTGTTGTTGTGTAGTGTTCATTGTTCGTTTAGCAGCCTGATGGCCTGGGGATAGAAGCTTCTTCTGAGTCTTTCTGTGCTCGCCTTGAGACTCCGGTATCGCTTGCCTGACCGCAGCAGTTCAAAGAGGCAGTTGTTCGGGTGACTGGAGTCTTTAATGATTCTCTTAGCCTTGCCCCTGCAACGCTTGTTGTAAATGTTCTGGAGGGTGGGGAGCCCCCCTCCAATTGTGCGTTCGGCTGAACGTGTCACTCTTTGTAGTCTGCTTCGGTCTTGTGCAGTGCTATTCCCAAACCAGGAGGTGATGTTGCCAGTCAGGATGCTCTCTATTGTACATGAGTAGAAGTTCTTAAGGATCTTCTGACTGACTTGGAACTTCCTTAGGCGCCTGAGGAAGTAGAGGCGTTGTCGTGCCTTCTTCACAACACTGTCAATGTGTGTGGTCCATGTCAAGTCCTCGGATATGTAGGCTCCGAGGTACTTAAAGCTGTTGACTCTCTCAACCGGTGCCCCGTCGATGCTGAGGGGGCTGTAGTCCTTGACCCCCGACCTCCTGAAGTCCACAATCATCTCCTTTGTTTTGCTGACGTTCAGGGAGAGGCTGTTTTCCTGGCACCATCCCGCCAGGACCTTGACCTCTTCCAGGTAGGCCCCCTGATGCATGCCAACACAGTCCCTTATACGACCATTGAACAATCTCACAATTAACTCTGAAGAACTGGTCCTCAGCAAAACGCTCGTTGTACAAGTATCGCAGAGAAATGTCAAAGGTACTCACTAATTTAGCTGCCTGATGCGCCTACAGCGCAGGCGCATCAGGCAGCTAAAGCCGGAAATAAAGCAGTTTTGAGCCGTGTTGACAAGTTTATTCAAATGATTTAAAATGTTTATTAGCAACGCCGAGCTTTCAAACCCTAGCGTTTGTCTGTCCGAAACCCTCATGCAACTGTGAGTACCTTTCTCTGCGATACTTGTACGACAAGCGTTTTGCTGAGGACCAGTTCTTCAGAGTTAATTGTGAGATTTTTCAATGGTCGTATAAGGGAATGTGTATTCACTCGTCCAACAATGTTGGCGTGCATCACAGTCCTGAAAGGGGCTACCAAAAGAAGTGCAACGGGGCTCCATGGAGAAACCATGGCACTCCCCTGACAAAAAGTTGTTTAAAACAAAAACGTCTGGATGTCATTTTGCCAAATCAGCATGGTTGTGAGTGTGAGTCTTTCACCTTTTACATATCTAGCTTTGGCATGGATTGATTGTTTAGATCGCTAGCATGGCTAACAAATGCAAATATATTGTAGTCTGCCCCATTGTTCTGACCAGGATTACGTTATTTTCTGCCCCGGTGATCACGTGCACACTGAGTCTGACGTATATGGCGAACAGGTCTGTCAGGTTCTAATCTATAATAGGTAGTCTGGATCACAGGACTGAGACTGTGGGTATAAGCTGCCATTGGCCCTTCCGCTATCTGCAACACTATTTTGCAAGGACACTGTCGCTGCATCCTAGTACCACCCAGGATGATTGTGAATGGTTTAAATAAATACAAACAAGCCAGAGAGTTTTTTCTCCTATACCAGAATGATAATAGGTTCAACCAGACCTCTCTCCAGTGCTGGCACAGTGCTAACGAAGAGGTATGGCTACACGAGACTAATAACAGTTTGTAACATCCTATCTCTTAATAATCATGAATACATCTTAAAGCTTGTGGTGCCTATGTCACGAGACCCCAATGGGAAGCATCCAGATCTATAATTAAGGTGTGCAAACGCACGGATGCACTTCCCAAAGGGCTCAGCTGACCTACCATACATGAATTTCCCCAAGACCACAAACAGACACGGGAGAATGTTCAAGAAACAATAAGAAATACTTTATTACATATAAGATATATAGCATACAAGTTCATGAATATAAATAAATAACTACTAACTAAACTAATCTAAAAGACCAGTGCCTGTAGGGCAGGCCTAGGGTGATTAAAAGAGGAAGCGCTTCTCTGCACTGTAGGCCAACCCCAAGCTGCTGTTCCCACCCACACTATCTGTTCTGCCCCTAAAGCACTGCACACGTGGTGAATGGTGCCTATATTGCACCCAGGTCTGGAAACGGTCACGAACTAATCCAGAATCACACTGCACACTACACTACAAACATAGCCTGAGAATATAAATACCACACATCTGGTCTCAGGGAGTCAAGTCAAGTCAAGTCAGTTTTATTTATCACATTTACAAATGACTAACAGCCAAACCAAAGTGCTTCACAACATGGTAAAAAACACATACAATGCAATAAAATACACTAGAATTACAAAAAATGTAGAGTACAGTACATATAAGAAAGCAAGGGCAAAGTGCAATAAAAGAGACAAGAAAATTAGATAAAAAGTGCAGAGTGACAGCGGACGTCATGTATAGATGCTAGGCTAGCTCTGGTCAAAGGCCAGGGAGAAGAGGTGTGTTTTGAGCAAGGATTTAAAAACCTCTAGGCTCTGGGCAGATCCTATGTGGGGGAGGCTGTTCCAGAGCCGGGGGGCAGCAGCAGCAAAGGCTCTATCTCCCCTAGTTTTAAGCCTGGTCCTAGGCACCTCCAGCAGCAGCTGGTCAGCAGACCTTAGGGCTCTGGATGGGGTTGGGTGATGTAGGAGCTCAGCTAGGTACAGTGGAGCCAGCCCATGTAGTGCTTTAAAAACAGTCAGTAAAAGTTTAAAATCAATACGGAAACGGACGGGGAGCCAGTGGAGAGAAGCCAGAACTGGTGTGATGTGGTCACGTTTCCTGGTACCGGAAAGCAGAAGTGCAGCCGCATTGTGTACCAGTTGTAGGCGACGGAGCAGCAACTGGTCAATGCCGACATACAACGCATTGCAGTAATCCAGCCGGGTCGAGATAAAGGCATGGATCACCCTCTCCAGATCCTTCTGGGAGAGGTATGGTTTGGTCTTGGCCATGAGTCTGAGGTGGAAAAAGCTAGTTTTGACCACAGAACTAACCTGCTTATCAAATTTTAAATTTCTGTCGAAGATTACTCAGAGGTTTCTGACAGAGGAGCAGATATTTGAGCCCAGGGGGCCTAGGGCAATGGCAGTAGGGTCAGGTGAATCATTACTAAATAAAATTATCTCTGTTTTGCGCTCATTTAAGTTGAGAAAGTTTGCACTCATTCATAGAGTCACAGCACATAATTAATTAATATTAAGAACAATACACACTGGTGGCACACAATAAAGATAAGAGGGCATGTTAGGGTAGTGGGTATGGGGCACTATGAGGTTTAGCCTAGGTTGGGGCAGTGGAAGCGCCAGTCACAGTTATAGACAATACGACAAAAAAGGATATAACGCAGCCCGAAGGCGCGTCGGCGGGGAGGGTCTCTCCCCCCTCCCTCTCTCCCACGGCCTCGGGCTGAAAAGTGTTCCAACTAGGACCGGAGAATAGGGTACTTCCCAGTGCAGAGCAGACCAGGGTATTGCAGTAGTGTCCTCCTGGCTGCAAGGAAATAGCACAGTTAATTACACACGTCGAGCTCCCACGTTCATTTGTCAGTCAATATGCGCACCTTTGCTGCTCTTCAACGAGCGGGCCCGTGCCCGTAGCAGCGTTTAAGCATGCAGTGCTCTCAATTCTCTTCAGTTGTAATGACAGTTTGTATAATCCAAAGTTTCTTATAGCACAGTTCACATTCACTGATAGCTTGGGAAACAGTACATTCATCCGGCACAGATATAATAATAATAATAATAATAATAATAATAATAATAATAATAATAATAATAATAATAATAATAATAATAATAATAATAATAATAATAATAATAATAATAATAATAATAATAATAATAATAATAATAATAATAATAATAATAATAATAATAATAATAATAATAATAATAATAATAATAATAATAATAATAATAATAATAATAATAATAATAATAATAATAATAATAATAATAATAATATAGAGAGAGAAGCGCCTTTCTCAGACTCAAGGACACTGTACAAGGAAAGAGTAAAAAAAAAAAAAAAAAAAAAATTAAATCTTTTTTTTATGAATATATGTGTATAGTAACAACAGGAAAAAACAAATAAGATAAAAAAAAAGCAAGCAAGGTGCTGTCCAATTGGATGAAGTGGTTGAAATTAACAAACAAAAAACAGAAAACAAAACAAAAACAAACAGGGTCTGTGGCTTAAAAGAAAAGAGTCAGGGGTGGGCTACTTGGGAGCGGAGCCATGTTGCGTGAAGGCAAGTGTGAACAGGTGGGTTTTTAGGTTGGTTTTGAAGAGGTTGATGGTGTCAGAGCCTCGGATGGAGGGGGAGAGGGAGTTCCACAGCCTGGGGGCAGCTACAGCGAGTGTGGAACGCCTGGTGCGGGGGATGGTGAGGAGGTTGGAGTTGGAGGAGCGGAGGCCTCGTGCTGGAGTGTAGGGGTGGAGTAGGTTGGTCAGGTAGGAAGGGGCCAACCCGTGCAGGGATTTATAGGTGAGGAGGAGGATCTTGTAGGGGATTCGGTAGTTGATGGGGAGCCAGTGGAGTTTTTGCAGGGTGGGGGTGATGTGCTGCCAGGGTTTGGTGCGCGTGAGGACCCTCGCAGCAGAGTTTTGGACATACTGTAAGCGATCCAGAACCTTCTTGGAAGCACCAAGAAGGATTCCGTTACAGTAGTCGAGGCGGGAAGTGATGAAGGCGTGAATGAGTGTTTCCGCTGAGGTGTCGGCGAGTGAGGGGCAGAGGCGGGAAATGGTTCTGAGGTGGAAGAAGGCGGATCTGGTGACAGACTTGACGTGAGGGTGAAATGAGAGGGTTGAGTCCAGTATTACGCCCAGGTTCCTTACCTCCGTGGAGGGGCAGATGGAGTAGCCATCCACGGAGAGAACAAGGTGGTCGATCTTTTGGAGGAGGGCTGGGGAGGCTACAACTATTAATTCGGTCTTCTTGCTGTTGAGTTGAAGGAAGTTGGTGGTCATCCATGTTTTTATGTCCTGGAGGCAGGCAGTGAGGGAGGGGGGAGGAAGGGGAGCCGAGGGTTTGGTGTGGAGGTAAAGCTGCGTGTCGTCTGCGTAAGAGTGGAAGTGGAGGCCATGTTTCCTTATGATATCACAGAGTGGGAGGAGGTAGATCATAAAAAGGAGCGGACCTAGCACCAAACCCTGGGGAACACCCTGTTTAACAGGTGCTGGAGCTGACCTGGACCCCCTGAGGGAAACATACTGCCACTTGTTGGTAAGGTAGGATGTGAACCAGGACACCAGTGATGTCAAGGACACTTTCCAGGCGGTCTAGGAGGATTGAGTGTGAGATGGTGTCGAAAAGCAGCTGAGAGGTCCAGGACGATGAGGGTGTTGATGTAGCCAGCATCAGTAGCCATGAGGAGGTCATTTGTTACCTTGATCAGGGCGGTCTCGGTGCTGTGTTTAGCCCTGAACCCAGACTGGAGTGGTTCGAACAGGTCATGGTGGGCCATGTGACTGTAGCTGGGCGGCTACTGCGCGCTCGAGGACCTTGCTGAGGAAGGGGAGGTTGGAAATGGGGCCGAAGTTGTTGAGGTTATCGGGGTCCAGACCGGATTCTTTGAGAATTGGATATTCCGATACTATTCTGATACTTTGTGTTTAGTTATTCACGGCAGGTAGCGTGGCTACAATGTATCTCGCTGGTTTTGGCTCTACTCGTTCCACAGAGAGGGTGAACACAGCAGGCTGGAGCAGGAAGTGTTTCCACTGGAAGAAAGCACAAGAGAAAAGTGGCGTGTCCTCGTATCTCCGCAGTTCCGCGTTCCCGGGTGTCGTCCTTGCGACTCTGTCTTCCATACTGCCAAAACGAATTCTCCTTTCAACAGCGCCCGGGCTTCCTGGCACCGCCCCTCCACGCCAGCCAGCCAATCAATCTCCTGCTCCCTCCAGCGGCACACCCTGGCTGCGTAAGAAAGAGGGACTTAATGTGTAGACTTCAAAACTGAAATAGACTATCCCCCCCTGGCGGCCCCGTACTCGCCTGCTGTCACTGGCCCCAACACATATCACCATCCCCACAGGACGGCTCCCCCCGCTCTCACCGGGACTCCATGGACCTCATCTAAGCAGGGAAGAAGGGACAGCATGGCGCAGTACTGCGATAGGAGATTCCCATACATATAACAGTCGGATATGCACTTGCCTGTTAAAATGGCCAGGTAAGCATCTAGGTCCTCATTAGGACCATCGCTGGGCGTGTCCTCCCCTGTGACACCTACTGTCTCTGTGTTTTCAATACATTTCCCACAAGCCTCTTTGCTCTGTCTCAAAACCGTGTGCTTTATTTTTTGTTTGCATTGTGACAGACTCTGGGGTGTTCTGAGTTGTCACTAGACTGGATTTAACAAAATACAAACAACACACAGTAGGAGCAAGTTTAACAGCAGTTCTGTATCATTAGGGGCTCTGCTTGGCATCACTCATGCACTCTCTCGCGTACGTGCACGCGCACTGAATAAATTCCACAAATGTACCTTTAATACCAGTATTAGTCTGACCACACCCCTCATCAGCTTACCTTCATAAGCAGGTGTGTGGTCACCTGCTCTCCTCCTTCTCGCTTTCACCACAAGGAAGTGCCTGGTAGTACCCCACTTGACGTGTTGTTAGTTGAAAAGAGTTGTGACGAGTTTACATTGTGCTTAATTTTTTCTTCTCTCACATCTGTTGTAAAGAAAAAGTTTGGGTCATAATGTATTCCGCGGAGAGTAGACCCGCTAGACCTACTCTTCACCAGCGGTTCTCCATTCCCGCCTCCGTCGTGCGTTTTGGTGCTGGGCTGTTGCCACTTTCGTGGTTGCCGACCCAGCCCAGGAGACAGCCGATGGATAGTTTGCCTCTCCGAAGAGCCGAGGAGTCGGTGCCGTCGCTCCGGCGATGGCCTGATCTCGACTCTGGTTCTTCTGGTTCCGGGGAATCGTCCGTTGGTGAACGGGGGGTTGTCTTGGAGCCAGAGGATTTGCGACGCAAACTTTTCGCGTCTGCCCGTTCACGTCGCAAGATGGTAGCGTGCAGACGCGAACGGCCTGGGTTTGGGGAACTGCTGGAGACCAGCGAAGATGCGTCCGGCTCTGGATTTCCGATGGAAACTGAGGACTTCATGGAAGAGGCGGACGGATTCTTGTATGATGGTCCCGTGGAGGAGAGTATCCCTCCTCAGGAGACCCCGGAGGGGGGAGAAATGGCTCCATGGGGCTCCCTGTTCGAGGATGTCGAGGAACCACCTTGGCCTCATCAGCAGGATGCCCTACTGTCGGCCACATCAGACTGTGGCTCCTTAACCAGTCGCAGCCTGCTGCATGTGAGGGATGCGGGGTCGGTGGAGGAAAGTCCGCAGGGGGAACTGCGGGCTTTGTTTCCCGAGCTCATGGCGGTAGCCGCCGCCGCAAACGGCGTGCCGCTGCCGCTGCCATTGCCTGCACCTGTCCCTGATGATCTCATAGGTCATCCCTGGCAGCGTCGCCCAGTGAGAGGGGTGGACGTTGTCTACCCATTTTTCCCCTCGATGGGGGCCTATGTTCGTCGGGGTCAGGCGGTGTCCAACATCATGGGACTAACTCCCACCTACGTACCAGTTACGCGGGTGTCGGGGTTAGTCAAAGGTATGGGGGAGGGCGTGCCTCGGCTTGACAGTCCGATGGCCGCTCTCCTCTGTCCGGATATGGTGTGGGAACCCCTATGCAAGCCGGTCCTCCAGGGGAAATCGGCTAGGCGATTGGCTTATTGGGGTGACCAGTCATTCATCGCTGGTACACAATCGCTGGCTGCGGCGTCTAACATCGCCCACCTGGCTAGATTTGTATCGGGGATCATGACGGGCGGCACGGATCTGAACGAGGTAAAATGCGATCAGATCACCCAGGCTGCAGGAGCTGTCCTGCACCTTTCCCAGGTGCTGGCCATAGCCATGGGGAAAGTGCGCGCCCTGGCCACCCTGGGCCAGCGTCATCTTTGGCTGGAGCAGGCCCGTGTGCCAGAGAAGAAGAGAGCTCCTCTTCTGACGGCCGCCCTCTCCGACGCTGGTCTGTTCGGGAAGGCCCTGCGGTTGATGACCTCGACATGCAGAGAGATGGCAGAGGAGAGATCCATCCTCCAACCCCATTTTCCGCCTCCCGTCTTTGCCGGTGGAGTCAGAAGGCTTCCGCGACGTCGAGCTGTCTCCGTCGCCGCTACCACTGCCTCCGCCGCCGCTGCTGGCCCTTCCAAGAGGGCCAGGAGAAGAGACGGCGCTTCTGCCACCGCCGGCCCATCCACGACCGGAGGAGACGGTAGGGAACGTCGTGTCCAGCAGACAGTAACCTACCGTCCCTCCGGGGCTCCTCGGGGGGGCAAGACTCGAGCGGCGCGAGGTGGCAGATGCCGCTGAGTGACTTTTCCCCTCTGTATCCCCTCTCTTTTACACCCTCCCCGGCCCCTCTATGATTTTGTGCCTTAAAAAACATTATAAATAAAAAAGTTCCCCGACATAAGGGGGACTGTGTTTTGGCCGAACAAACTGTGTGTTTCTTCAACAAATCATATGGTGGGGTTGTGTATATATGAATCTGCACTTTTACGTTGTGAGATGAGTCGTGTTGTGTTACGAGGTTAAGCAAGGTCTGCAACGTACACTCAGTAATAGGTTCTATTAGCTTGATGCTCCACATGCAGGTAGAAACTGGTGTTATTCCATTGCTTGAACTAAGTATATGTGTCTCACAATGCTGTGTTGTTTAGTTGCAGTAATACTCGTACACGCACATTCCACGGCCTAGCCGTTACTCTCGGTCAGCGTTTTTTGCTATGTACGACATAGTCAACGGGTGTAGGATTCACACACATGCGACTTGTGTTTTGTTGTAAATCCTGTTCACTTTTTGTGGGTAGCGGGCATTGTATTAGCTTATGCTATGCATTGCATTCTACCGGAGGTTTTCAAAATGGCTACGGTTGTTTTTCTGTGTGTAGGGAACGAAGTGTGTTTTTGTGAGGGGGTGTCGAATAAACCCCTCCTTTCCCACTTGATTGGTTTAGGGGATTTTTGATCTCTTCTGCTGAGCCAGTCAGGGCCGAGCCGGTGGGACGTCTTGGCAGGGGGGGGGGGGTTATTCTGCCAACTCCTATTACAAGACAGGAGACGGCAGGATTCCCCGCCCGTTGTAGCGGTGTTGCCTTCCATGAGTTACGGTGTCTTAAAGGTGTCGAGTTAGGGCGTAGGGCTCACAGTTCTGCTGCGCCCGATTTATGTGTAAACTTGAGTCGGTTGGTCACATGACTCACAGTTGGCATATCTTTTTCATGACTATAAACTCATGTGGGAAGGTGTTTCTGGGAGGGTCTGGTCTTACACTCTGATTAACAAGAGTGACTGGATTAAAATCATGTGAAAACGGGTTTTTTACTCCCAGCTGTGCAGTTGGTTCATACGGGTGATGCTTTTTCTTTATTATTATAAAGAGTTGGATGTGTCTATATGGATTGGAAATGAGGGTCCCTGATGAAAACAAGACTAACGTCTTTCTCAGGTCTGCCTCCCCTTAACCAATTGTGTGTATTGCGCCGTACTGGGTTGTACCCTTTCTGCAATCTGTTGGGTAAAGTTTTCATTCATTCATTCATGGAGTTGATTGCATCTCGCCCCTCTTGTCGTTCCCCTGGGCGTCTTGGGGATTCAATAAGATGGTCTAAATAGCCTATTGTTGATGTGGGTATGTCAAAACGCACACATAGTGCTAGCTCAGGATGTTCTGTTGGACATTGGCTGACTGGCGCGCCTTGATTGCTTGGGGTTAAAACAGCGTTTTTATGAAGCAATTAGGATGGGTTTTTTTTCCTCTTCCGACACCCTGTGTGGTTGTCGATGGGTTCCCGTTCATATCAGGGGATGATAACGGAATGGATCTGAACATATGGGGAAGGGTCTCACGCCCTGGGGGTGGGCCGCCGGGCGCGGTTCGCACCGAAACGTCTGGGTGGCGCCTTCTTTTTATGTTTTAAGATCAACACGCATATCTGCCCCTTCTCCTGGAGTTGGCATGTCGGCGTGGTTAGGGCACGGGACTGGTTCTGGTCGCGCTGGTCCAGATCAGTTACACCCGTTGTCCGCCGGGGATGCAGATCTGCTGTTCTGGTACCCTGAGGGACTTGGGCTTTTTTCAGGGGGAAAAATGCTAGGTCGGTCCGGGTGTCACAGGGTTGAGCGCTATGGAACCCTTGTTGGGTACATTGTATTCTACACTGTCGTAATGGCTTACGGCCGTGCCAACCTGTACGCGCCCGATCTCGTCGGATCTCGGCCGCCATGCAGGTTGGTCTTGGTTGGTACTTGGTTGGGTGACCTCCTGGGAATACCAAGTGCGGGGTGCTGGGGCTGGTTTTCCATTTTTTACGCTCTTCTCTTACGCATGTCGAAGAGGGGCCTGTTGGGGTGGTTTTGGCCTCCTCGGGGGACCCTGTGCTCCCCGTATCACCGGGCCCGGTCCGGGGTAGTGTTTCGTTGACCCGTAGGCCCGGGATAACCCTGTTGGAAACTGGAACACGGGCTGCGGCAGTGCTGCAGGTGTGTTTTGGGTTTTTTTTCCTGAGGGGTTATGGGACCAACCACTGCATAGGGTAACACCTGGGTGGTTGGTTCTCTGGTGTGTTGCTGCAGTGTCAACTCCCGGGTTCACCGGTTGAGGGTGCCCCTGCACGTTCATGACGTCTGCCAATCGTGTCAGCCTTCTCTGTGGAGGCTTGGTCATGCAACAACGCCAGCATACGCCCCTTCTCTGTGTTCAGCTGTCCTTTCTGGCGCCTGTCTCGTCCGCAGTCTCCAGGCTAGGGTTAACAGCCTGTTGCCTGGTCTTTTTCCCCGGTGCACTGCCTGCTTCCGTTGGTTAACTCTTGTGTGTTTACGGCCATGCTGTCTGCCTGTTGCAGGGCCAGTGTGCCAGACGGTGTACTCTTGGGGAGGACAGGGCCCGCTCGGCTGAGGGGCCTTTGTCCGAATACGCTGGCGATGTGGGGGGCGGGGTCACTAAGTGCCCACCTGGTGGGGTCTTGATGCTGGCATCATGGACTTCTCCGGGCCCCCATTCCAGGGAGTCCAGTCCTTTTGGTGGGTCTGGGTCTTCCTTCGCGCTCCGCTGCTATGGCCTTGCCACGGGGTTGGGTTTGCCCTTGATCCCGTGATTCTGGGGGCAGTAACGAGGTTGTTTCCCTCCGTTCGTTCCCGGGTGGCATGCGGGTTGTGCGTGTGTGTGTAGTCGTGGGGTCAAGCCACGGTCTGCTCACCCTGTGCGTTGAGTTGCTTGAGTGCCTCTTCGCACGGTCGGGTCCGTCGCCCTCCCGGTAAACCTCTAATAGGGGGGGTGCCCTCCATTAGGGGGGGTCGGGGGGGCTCGGCCCTCCCTGTTCTGTTGGTTGTGGGGGGCCTTCAGCGGGGTGTATTTGTCGGCCAGTGGCTCCGCTTGGCCTCCCTTTGTGCATGAGTGATGCCAAGCATAGCCCCTAATGATACAGAACGTTAGGTTATGACTATAACCAAGTTCTGTTAATTAGGGGTGACGCTTGGCATCCGACGGCCGCTGCAGCCCTTGACCTCACCTTGTGGTGAAAGCTTGGGAAGGAGGAGAGCAGGTGACCACACACCTGCTTATGAAGGTAAGCTGATGAGGGGTGTGGTCAGACTAATACTGGTATTAAAGGTACATTTGTGGAATTTATTCAGTGCGCGTGCACGTACGCGAGAGAGTGCATGAGTGATGCCAAGCGTCACCCCTAATTAACAGAACTTGGTTATAGTCATAACCTAACGTTTTAATGTTGTTTAGGGGGAAAGGAGGGGTTAGTGTGATCGTCAGCCAGTCCGTAATCCTAGAGAAGTGCCTTGGTCCGTTAGCGGGGTTCAGTCCACAGAGAGCGGTTCTCGTACGGGCGAGGGATGATCCGGGAGAAGAGACGTCAGACAAGCAGGGGTTCTCATACGATCAGGGGATATAGCACACAGCAGGGTCCTCCTTCTGAAAGCAGATAAACACAGCATGGGGTCAAACAGACAGCACTCTTCCTCCTCTTCCTCTGTTCTCTCTTACTCACATTCGTACCGGTTTTGCCTCAGCTACTCCAATTCATTCTGTCTCCATTTTCTATGGTGTGGTGATTGCGCTCACCTGTCTCGGGCACGTCTGGCACAGGTGCACTTCATCTGCGCTGATGTGCTCTGCTCTGGTGGGAGTTTCTCTGGAACTCCTAATATAGCCCCAGTACCTTGGCCGACACATAGCGGCCGTCTATTACCACGCCAGCCAGTCTACCACAGCATGTAGACTTTCTGCAGAGCACATTTTTGGTTTCTTGCTGGTTGAGGTGGCTGCGTATCTATTTTCCATTGTTGCAGAAAATATCTGCGTCTCATTCGCTCTGGTACCGCAAGAAGGCTGACTAAAGACTCCCACAGAGTCGGGCGTACTGTGAGCAGCGGACTGGACTCCGCGCGGCATGTCCGCAGTGATTTGAGGTTTCATAGTCGAGCATACCACCGCGTACCAATTTCCTACATTTCTCGTGCCAGTTTACAAAATGTCCCACAATCCTTGGGCGCTATTTACACTTTCTGTCATGGTGTCATCCACCGATGTCAAAATAAAGAGTCTAGGTTATCTCTGTTTTCAAGCTTTCGAAATAAATCTGGCTTTTTTACACACTTTCAAACTTCTCAAGTTTCTTCAGATGATGAAAAAAGACATGGTCCAAATGTAGTAAAACAGAATTTAGCATCATCTACCTGCCACAGTCTTACCTGACCAATCCTACCCATAGAACCATGATCCTGCCCTACTCTCTCTTGGCACAGAGTGAGTGTTCAGAGTAAAATGCAGATCGGTGTCACATTTAATGCAGGTCGATGTTCGCACTTTGAGTATGCTGCGCAGACCTCTGCAGAGTCTGTTTCGCGTACGTTCCGCCTGACTCTGTGGGAGCCTTAGCTTGAAACACACCGCTGTCGAAGCACCTCTGAAACGAAAATTCTTAGTCTGGTTGTTCACACCAGCAGCACCTGTCTTCTCCGCTGCTCTTATTAATCACAGGTAGAGCTGGTATTTGTCATGGGTTAAAAATAGCTTGATCAGCTTCTTACCATCTTCTGTCCATGGTCTATCAACATGGTTTCATTGCTGGGTTAATGGCTGTCCTGGAGTGATGACCGGAGTGTTGGACGTCCCGTGATGAAGACCGGGAGAACGTGACCCTCTTTGCGCCGCCCCCCTGTCTCCCTGTCTCCGGCTGTCTCGGAGTTATGACCGGAGTGTTGGACGTCCCGTGATGAAGACCGGGAGGACGCGACCCTCTTTGTGCCGCCCCTTTGCCTCAAATAGATCCGCTATCAGCTCTATCTTTAATCTCTCAAAATGTTCAGTTGCTATCGCTATCAGCTCTATCTTTAATCTTTCAAAATGTTCAGTTGCTATCGCATGCACTTATCTGTGTTTCACTACACACATGAGTGCATGCTTACCAACTGTTCGCCTGTTTTTACTGCAACACTACTATCACCGACATCTAAGAAGGGAGATCCCCCCTTGAATGACCCTTCTAAGGTTTCTCTCCTCCACATTGCCTGTGGTGCATTTTTTCCTATTGCTAGGTTTTAGTGAGTTTTTTCTTACCTTCGCGTGGGGTATGTCTGTGAGTGTTGCATTTATTTTAAATGTTTTGGACCTTATGGTGTTCTTGTTTTGTTCTTGACTTATTGTGATGTTTCTTCTTGACTTGTTTAAAGAAGACGTGTCCGGCCCATGGGGACATTAACTTGTGTTGTCGGGCCTTACAAATAAATCTGATTTGATTTGATAACTTTTGGACATTTTAAATCCATGATTTTAAACCGTTCTGTCTCTGTTTGTACTTGTCTTGGACCCGAGAGAGAAAGTGTCTCTCTCAGTTCCAGTGTTGTAGTCGAGTCACTAAATCTTGAGTCCGAGTCGAGTCTCGAGTCCCCAGTGTTAGAGTCCAAGTCCGAGTCACCAAAGAAGAGCCCGAGTCGAGTCAGTGTTGAGTCCCCATTACCCTAGTCGAGTCCAAGTCATGAAGGTTGAGTCCACTCCACTCTGGCAGTCAAAGAGCTGACGTTCTACATATCGCTCTCACCTTGCGCTGCTCCTCTCCCCTTTCTCTGTCTCTCCACTCACTGTCCCACAACCCCTCCTCTCTGTGTGTGTGTGTCTTTCTGCGTGTGTGTATATGCTGGTGTGAACGGTGGAGTCTGTTAACAAGGGTGCACACTGTCTTAGGTATGAAGTTAGATACAATATTTAGTTATTGATATGTAATGGCCTGATTATAGACCTATCATGTTATTAAGCTATAGGTCTAGGAGCTCTATAATAGTTCAGTCATATGAACTAAACTCTTTCTTCCACAGACACAGATGAATGCAAATCCAAAACCCCCTGTGGTCCTGACTCTCTCTGCACCAACACACCTGGGGCCTACACCTGTGCTTGTAAACAGGGGTACTCACCAACCAAACCAGACAAAAAACCCAGTTGGACCAACCCCTGCCAAGGTAAGATTTGGCCTGCCTGGCCTTAAGAGTCTTAACTCATTGACGGCCACGCCCCTTTCCCCATCTGCACTGACTAGCACCAGCTTTTCTTGACCATTTTCACAATATTTCCCGATCTTTGCTGAGCTATTGTATATTCTATATTATAGCTATGGAGACAATAGTAGGGCTCATTTGACAGACACTATTTCTAGTCCAACATGTAAAAAATAGTTTGTTTCTACACACTGTAGTTTGTAGTTTATTACACGCTAAACATCGCCCATTTCCAAAGTAATCCAGTCTTTTTCCATAGATCGCGAGATAAAACGTGATAAGCAATAAGCCCAAATCGTTCTGGTTGATCCCCTGACAAATCAAAGGTATATAACATGTACACAGACACTGTGATCGTTACAGAAACATAGACATAGGTTTCAAGTTCAAGTTTCAAGTTTCTTTATTAGTTGTCATACAGAAATACAGAATACTTTTGCATGTAATGCTTCTTTCTGTTTTGCTCCTGAGAGTGTGCTAGGTAAAATAACAAGATAGTGTAAAATAGTATAATATAAGTATAAAATAGAAAGTCAAGTACGTAAACAAGTGTAAACAAAACAAAAATGTTCAATATACATATATACAGTATATGTACAGTCTATACAATGCAGATACAGTACAGTGTCGAAATGGTGAAGTATAGCTCAGCTTGTGGTGCCACCTTGTGGTGGTGAGGTGCATGAGATTGATGCCAATAAATATAAAGTGTGTTAGTGTCTAAAGTGGGTAAAGTGGGTGCTACAGTGTGTTGTTTATTTAAAGTGAGTGTGTGTGTGTGTGCATCATGAGTGTGTGCGTGTGGATGTGTGTGTTGTGGGTGTATTTTATGGTCTGTTATTGTTCATTGTTCATTGAGCATCCTGATGGCCTGGGGATAGAAGCTCCTTCTGAGTCTCTCTGTGCTTGCCATGAGACTCCGGTATCGCTTGCCTGACCGCAGCAGTTCAAAGAGGCAGTTGTTTGGGTGGCTGGGGTCTTTGATTATTCTCTTAGCTTTATCCATGCAGCAGGGGGTCCTTACCTTGGCCAGTAGGTACTCCAAAAAGAATAATTCCAATGATCCCATCGGCGATCGGGATTACCTGTTTATATGTAATTACACGTGTTTACGGGAAACTATAGGTTTTGAGGCGAGCAGATCTGCTAGCGATTGCTTTGCAAGAGCTCCTCCCCCTCAAAGCGAGTCTTGATAGTCCAGTTCATTCATTGTCTATACTGATCCCTTTCTATCAGAGTTCAAAAGGTAGGCGATACTGCCACCTGGTGAAATTCAATCGGCATTGCAATTCCAACATAGGCAAATGAGCCAGGGACCGCTAGAGTGATCCGGATGATCGTTTAGAATGGGGATCAAAGGAAAAAGATCAAAGGATCCAAAAACTAGTTTACTCGTTATTGGCCACCAATGAGTTAAAGGAACGCTAACACACCAACATCATGGGAGACAAGAAGACAGACAGCAATTTCCTCTCTGTGCATTCAGTAGAAAGCTATCTTAGCACAAAGGAATGCAAGCGGATACGGACCAGCTAGCTTAGCTGTTGGCCAAAAACACCTCTCCCGGAGCTTTAAGCTAAGCTAGTGGTCCATATCCATTTCCATTTGTTTGTGCTAAGATAGACTAGCCTGCAGCCAGATAGCTTTCAGAGAGGACATTTGTATCATTTCCCATAATATTAACCACCAATAGACGTCTGGTTTACCTTGTTGTCAATTGGGGTTCTAATCTGGGCTAAATTCTACGTCACTGGCCTTTTGAAATTCTGTATGGAAAATGCAACCTGCAATAACCCAGAGGAACCGTGTGTATATAGATGTGTAGTAGGGAGGTTAAAGGGCAAGTTCAGAATTCTGGACCCTAGCCCTATTTCCTACTGTACTTACCAATGATTGTTAGTGGGTAGTTACTGGGTAGACCCAGCACAATCCAAGCTGTTCTTCATACTGGATAACACTCTGGCAAGTTAGTGACAAAATTAATTTGAAGTAATGGCGCACCGCCACTGAAATGAATGCTGAAACCTACTCCACAGTGCACTCAAAGCAAAGCTCATTTACTTTTGTTTTGCGGCTAACTGTGGAGGAACTGGATATCCAGTTTGAAGCACAGCACATGTTTAGCTAAGAAAGGACTCTACCCTTTGACAACATCATTGATGAGTAAGAAATTGAGCTAGGATTCCAAAATTCTGAACTTACCCTTTAAAATGAGCAAGATCTTTCCTTGTATTTTTGATACAGATACTGATGAGTGTGTGAAAGATGCCACCATCTGCGGACCTGATGCCAACTGTACCAACTCTATCGGGGCTCACAGCTGTACCTGTAACCCGGGTTACCGGCTGACCAACCCAGACTTTATAGCCAGCTTCAAAGACCCATGCAAAGGTCTGTCCGGCGTTTGTGCTTGTGTAATGTTTTTCTTTCTTTTTACCATAAAAAGAGAGAGCCTAGAGATTGCATCTCTGTGGTGCCATGACAGCTGATCTTTGTAAATGTGTGTTCTCTCCTCTACAGACATAGATGAGTGCAGTGAGACACCAGGTCTGTGTGGTCGTAAAGCTGTGTGTACGAACGCCCCGGGGACCTTCCACTGTTCCTGCCCTGACAAATTCTTCCCCTCCACCGGAATCCTGTGGGTTGAGGGCGTCACATCTTGTCAAAGTGAGCACAGTAAACAAGATCTCCTGTATGCTTTTATTAAGGGTCTTTGGGCATGGTTTTTGCTTTATTTCACCTTTCTGTGAGGGACAGCTGTCTATTTTTGCTTTATTTCACCTTTCTGTGAGGGATAGCTGTCAATCCCTGGTCCCTGTGGTTAATTGCCTCATGGGTCGGCAGGTGTGTGGGCTTGATTGCACCTGATTCAGTGCAGCTGTGCCTATGGCAATGCTGAGCCTATTTAAGTTTGGATCTCGCAGTGTCAACTGCTAATTCATTTCCTAGTGTTGGCTATCCTTTTGGTCAGGCTTGTTATATTGAAGTGTAGTGCTGATCTCTGATTCAGAATTGAGCCTTTATTGCAGTCATTCTTGTTTTAGGCTACTGGCGTTATTCTACACATAAACTCCCTTAGTGGAGGTTTATCGTTTTACTTTTTCAATATAAACTCCGTTATTAGGAGGAGCCTTTGTGGCTTATTTACTTTTCTACTATACCTCTTTATTGAGTAGTCCTTTTTTTTGGACTTGATTTATTTTCTTAATTACTCACTTTGAGGCTTCCACCTGTAAAGGTTGTTTTGTGTTGTTTATTTTTCCCCTTCTCCTAAAATGTCTGCGTAAGCAGTTTAGTGGTTATTCGTTCCACGGATAACTTTAAGAGTCCCTATTATCTCCTCGTGACCTACACACACACCCACAGCCCTCACAGTATGCTGCCATATCCCGATTGTCATAAAATAAAATCGATTTTGTTTCCACATACACCCAACAGATCTTCAGGACATTCTAGATGAAATAGAGCCTCTGGAGGTGAGTACTATTTTCCCTTTTCGTTTTGAAAGATAGAACCTTTTGAGTGGTGAACTACAAGGTAATGCAATGCAAACATATATGCCCAAAGCATCCCAAGAAATATTGTATATTGTCGCCCTCAGACGATCAGAAACGGTCCATTGTGACGGTGCCTATGCTGCTGGGGGGGGGGGGGGGGTTGTTGAGGGAGCTGTTCACAAGCCTGATGTCCTGTGGGTAGAAACTAGTGGTCCTGGATTTCAGACTTCTGTAGCATCTGCCTGATGGCAGGAGAGTAAAGAATCACTGCTGGGTGTTCTGTCCCTGATGTTAATGAGGTCATATGGTCGGTGGATGCGGCTATTGTAACGATCAGCCATAATCCAAAGTGATGATGGATGAGGTCATATGGTCAGTGGATGAGGTTGGGTCTGTGTTCTTGCCATAGGGCCAGACAAAAGAAAGAGCTTTCCTTGGCCATGTGGAGCAACAGCTGAAGGACAACACTGACATCATCCTACCAGAAGCGGTTAGTCGACCGACCTCTGATCTGACACACAGTTATAAGTCTACATTGTGAGTCAAGGGTAATTTAATATAATAATCCATAACAATAATTTGCCATGTCCTTTTCCTTCTTTTCGCAGACGGTGACAAATAGCTTCTCAGCAAATATGGTATTCACCATTCGACACAAAAATGTTGCAGTATCATTGTGTAGTCTGCCTCTAGTGTCTTGTAACTGTATTGCATGTTGTGCTTGTGTTTTGTAAGCCTTTCAGTTCTCAAGGAATGAATGATTTTATTTCTGTCTTCTTTTACAAAGCAATGTACAGTAGTAGAACATTTATAAAAGAAAGAAAATTACGAAAAAGGTGTAAGCTGAAGCCGAGGCTTATAATTGCCTACCCTTTTCACATTACATTATTTACAAAAAAAAAAAAAAAACACGATTCAGTACATCATTTTGCAAAAACAAAAGGTTACAAAAGTTTCATAGTTTTATATACACATTTATTTATGATTTGTATATATATATTATTTTGCCACGTTTTTTTTTTGGTTTGGATTATCTTTTTCCCCCTTCTTTTTCCGCTTTTCTCCCGTCCCAATGTTAGTCGTTATGCCAATTCCCAATCCCCTTCCTGGTCGTTGCGCACTCTACCCCCTACCGTCGGTCTGGGAGGGCGGACACTATCACATGCTTCCTCCGACAACATGTGTACCCAGCCCACCACTTCTTTTCACCTGGCAGCGCGGAATCTCACTGGGAGAGTGTAACATGTGGAAGGTCACACTACCTCCCTCCAGATCCTTCCCTCGCTGTGCAGGCGCCCCGACCAAACTGTAGGAGTCGCTGTTTACAACGACCCGGACCCACCCACCGGCTTCCCTCCCGCTGAGCCAGTATGACGGCCGGCCAAGCCGGAGGCAACGCTGACAGCCGGATTCGATACCAGTGTCTCGTTGGTGACGAGCGCTTAGTCCGCTGCGCCAACCAGCCTATTTTGACCTATTTTGTCATGATTTTAATAGTTAGGTTATAATAAAATATAATTAGGATAATAATAAAGTTTTATATTTATGTATCGAACTACACATTTTTACTTCTTTGTCACAGTTATTCCATAGTTTTGGAACAACTCCTGAATGCAACTTGGAAGTGAGTGGTTATGTGCTTTGTCGATTATTATTGCAGTGCTAAGATCAACAAGATCTTCCTATTTTAAGGTATTTGATTTAATAAAGAGTGTGTTTGTCAATTCATAGTAATCTGCTTGGTTCACAATTCCGCATTATGAACATTTGGTTAGTGTTTGTTTTATATGCGTTTCCCCATACCTCCACACAGTACGTTATGTATGGAACTATGAGCGAACAGTACAATAAATAGAGTGAGTTGTTTAAAATATATTTCATTTTATATAATATTGCAATGGTTTTGGATATTTTTCTTTTTATATGTGATTTCCAGTTTAGTTTCTCGTCAATTGTCACTCCAAAAAAAATATTTTCATACACACGTTCAATTTCAACATCATCAATCATTAATTTAACCTGATTATACATTTTTCGATTGACAAAAATGATATAGTTTGTTTTGCTTAGATTCAGTCAGTGACGACTTATTTATGCCAAACCACTTTTTTAGTGATCTCAGATCCTTCTCCACTACATTCAGGAGCTGTTCCACATTTTTTCCAGATCAATACAAACTTGTGTCGTCGGCAAACAAGACATATTTTAATCATTTATACACATCACAGACATCATTTATATACATAATAAATAGTATTGGACCCAGCACAGAGCCCTGTGAAACTCCACACAACCTTTAATGAGTCTGAATCGACATTTTTCATGTGTACATACTGATGTCTGTCTTCAAGGTAGCTTTTTAGCCATGAGTGTGCAATTCCTCTGACACCATACCTCAACATTTTTGTTTGAAGCAATCCATGGTCAATGGAGTCAAACGCTTGAACACAATGAACACCCCCACAGTATATTCCTATTGAAGTTGAAATAGCTTCCACCAGTTCCATCACTGCCATCGAGGTGGGCCTGTTAGCTCTAAACCCATACTGGTGGCTACTCAGTAGATTATGTTTATCTATGAAGTTGTTGAGTCTTTGCGCAAACAGTTTTTCGATGATTTTAGAGAATTGTGAGAGCAGAGAAATTGGCCTGTAGTTGGAGAGTTTATACCTGTCTCCACTTTTGAAAATGGGAATGACTTTAGCCGTTTTCATTTTGCTGGGGAAGATGCCGGTAAGGAAGGATTGGTTGTAAATGTGTGTCAATGGTGTTACTATACATTATATTATTTCTTTGACTAACTTCCAGTTTTTAACTATATCAAGTATTTCGTTTTCATTTACACTCATAATAAAGATGGAATAGGGGTTTTGACTAACCATTTTCTCATCCAGGCCTTCCTTATCACTCGGCTCCACAATCTCCAAATGATGTCCAACGTTTACAAATGAATTACTAAATTCATTAGTAATTTCCTTTGTTTTGTTTATGGTTATATTTATATTATTCTCTTTTATAAAGTAATAGAGACTAGAGAAGTTAGCTGATTTTCAACCTGAATCCTATGGTTCTGTTGTGAGGAGGACATGTGATACCATGTGATCATCGTACATAAAACTCACCAATATACCCCGCCCCCAGAAACTCAGCTGGATGACGTAGACCAGCAGAAAGCAGACATCTAGTGAACTGCATACACTATTTCCTTGGTATTAGTCTCAAGGAAAAGCTCTGTGGGAACTTGACCCTTAATGAAATAGTTGAGGAAATAGTGACTATAGTTCACCAGAGGTCTACCAGCTGAGTTCACCCAAGACGCAGAACATGTCGGTACGTTTTATGTATGATTACCACATGTAAAATGTAACACGGCCAAATGCCCATTTAAGTTACAATGACTAATTGAAAACCATTTTCCTAGGAAGTGTCAGGTATTGGCCCACAGGATAGGTCAAGCAAGGTGGTGAGTAGTGAAGGAGACGACGACACTGGCAGCGTGATCCTGAACATCTCTGAGCACCTGGTTTCTGCCCTGGTGGAGCCGACTCAGAACAACACCAACAGAAGTGTGCAGACAGAAGCCGTGGGTAAGACAGAAGCCACTTAGTGTGTACAGTAGATGTGTGCAGATTTCAGCCGGGGGTAAGACAGAAGCCACTTAGTGTGTACAGTAGATGTGTGTAGATTTCAGCCGGGGGTAAGACAGAAGCCACTTAGTGTGTACAGTAGATGTGTGCAGATTTCAGCCGGGGGTAAATTCAGATGCCTCTTAGCATGTAGATGTGTGCAGTTGAGTATAAGGTAGAGATCTGAATCAACCTGTTTCAATTTCCGGGTATGTGTATGTGCCAGCTTTTAGTCTACGAACCATCGGTCCAGGCGGTGACCATGGCGATAGTCCTCCTCTCACGGCCAAAGGACACACCATGGAGATCAACCTGCAGGCTCTGGCTGAAAACAACAATGGTGAGCGGGTGATGATGAAGACAAAGATGGTGGCGATTAATATGGTAAAAGTTTATCCATACTGTACTCGATGATCTACTGTGTGGATGTTCCCAGGTTCTGCAGCAGCCGCCTTCATGATTCTCACTGGGATGGAGAATCTTCTGAGTGATCACTACTTTCAAACAGAGAACCAGACCGAGATGTTCTCTGATGTCATCACTGCCATCCTGCCAAAAACCAACAACACCCAGCTCTCACAACCTGTCAACTTCACCATCCAACACAAGAAGGTGTTCCATAGACAAATGTATCAGTGATCATCCATCCATCTATAAATCTATTCATCCATGCATTGAGTTATCTCTTGTTTTCTCAGAGGTTGTCTGGGTCTGGCCTGGTGACCTGTGTGTACTGGGAGAACAAAGGAGAGAAGGTAGAAGCTGAACGGAGGGACGGTGAAGGAAAAGAAGAGGAAGAGAGCCGGCGCTGGTCAGTGGAGGGTTGTTGGGTTGCATACTCTGATGAGAACCACACAGTGTGCAGCTGCTCCCACCTCTCCACCTTCGCCCTCATCCTGCAGACCGGAGAGGTACTGTGGTTCTCTTATGTGTTTTGGTCAGACAAACCAGGTAAAGTTGACTAATCTGTCTATTTGCATTATTCTGTCCTCTCAGCCTCCACCAGAAGATCCATTCCTAGAGTGGCTGAACAGAGTGTGTGTGACTATTGGTCTGTGCTTCTTTGCTCTGGCCATCCTCACCTTCCTCCTGTGTAGCTGGAACCCCAAGATCAACAACACTGCTCGTCTTCATCTCTGTGTCAGCCTTTCTCTGTCCCATCTGCTGCTGCTGTGGAATGACACATATGTCCAATATGAGGTATTAGAAAAGAAAGCTGTCACAGAACTTAAGAGGTTCCTAGAGTCCTCAGTCCTTGCTTTCTTCTCAAACGTCATTAGAGGTGACTGGATCAAAGAGAATCTTCTGGAGAAGAGTCTAGTGGTCTTCAGGCTAATACTTTGAACACAAAGATGAACTAATCCAGATACGGTGTGAATTGAGAGGAGCCTATTTCTTTGATAAAAAAAAAAGATGGTTTGGAAATAGGTCTAATTTTGCTCATGACAACAGGTTCCAGATTAGGTTTCTTCAAGAGACATTAAACTATGGCACATGTCTCAATGTAAGGGGATGATGGGCTCTTGAAGTGTCCATATCCGACACACATAATTTAATTTGGGCAAATGGATCCATTTGCCCAAATTAAATGTTGTGTGTCGGATATGGACACTGGCAGAAACATTTTCTTAGTGCACTGGAATTGACAAATCAAAACCTAGGAGAAATACAGATATTTTTCCTCTCTGGTTTCTGCTGTGCTCAGTTTACTGACATCACATAATAGGATGTTGGAGTATTGAATATACACATTAAATACAATTATAGTGACCTCTATACTAAACCGATAGTATTCGAGGACCAAGTGTTTCATGGCAACGTTTTGAATGCTCCTGTGGCTCTGATGAGATACAGCCTTGCAGCTCCAAGTCTGCTTTGTAACTGTGCCAATCAACCAAACACTGGTTCCAAAAATACTGCATGCAATTTGTAACAAGGGTGTAAGGGTTTAAGACAGTATATGTGGAACTCAACACATTTCTTTCTGAAATGTCCACTCACAACCGTTGCAATACAATTTTACTCAACGGCGCTAAAGGTTTGGACAACCGCTATACGTATCTCCACAGATGGCCTGCACTGTTATGGCTGGACTACAACACTTCCTGATTGTGGCCAGTTTTCTATGGATGCTGCTGGAGGCCATACAGCTCTACCTGCTGGTCCGGAGGCTCTCCAAGGTGCAGGTCATCCAGAGGGACGGCCTCCCCTGGCCATACCTCTACCTGACTGGCTATGGTGTTCCATTTGTGATTGTGAGCATATCTGCATTGGTGTATTCAGATGGCTACGGCGCAACTAAGTCAGAGATGTGAGTAGTGATCGGTATACCTACACATGAGCTGTCTCTCCCTGTACGTCTGAAGAACAAACACACAATGATCACGTAGATTTTTACAAAATAATGCAAGTGTAGCGTAAACTGCCCCACCGGTCTCCGCTTTGTGTTTTGGGAATCTATTTTCAAAAAGACATATAATAACTAAGACATACAATATACTAATATACAATATACTATATAGTGCAAAGCAGAAATGGGATGAGGTACAATTTACAGTAAGGTGTAATGAGGTATGGGTTGTAGTGCAAATTCTTTACCAATACATATAAAGTGTGTTTAGGTGTTCTAAAGTGTGTAAAGTGGGTGCTGCAGTGAGTTGTTTGTTTAAAGTGAGTGTGTGCGTGTGGATGTGTGTGCTGGATGTGTGTGCTGTGAGTGCATTTGATGGTTGTTAGTGTTATTGTTCGTTGAGCATCCTGATGGCCTGGGGATAGAAGCTTCTTCTGAGTCTTTCTGTGCTTGCCATGAGACTCCGGTATCGCTTGCCTGACCGCAGCAGTTCAAAGAGGCAGTTGTTTGGGTGGCTGGAGTCTTTGATAATTCTCTTAGCCTCACCCATGCACCGCTTGTTGTAAATGTTCTGGAGAACGTGCCGTGCCACTCTCTGTAGTCTGCTACGGTCTTGTGCGGTGCTATTCCCAAACCAGGAGGTGATATTGCCAGTCAGGATGCTCTCTATTGTGCATGAGTAGAAGTTCTTAACACATCCTGCGCCAAAAACGTCGTACAACGTGTTTCAAGTTCATGCTAATTCTGCCAATCCACGGCGTACAACGTTATTGAGATCATATTTCATTTTTTCGCCATGTTATTCATATTTCCCTCACGGAGCCTGGTCTGATGCAGTGTGAGCCGGCACAACTCTGCAACGCTTCAATACTGCCCCCTGGTGGATGATCGGCGAGTTGCCAAACCGGAAATGGGCGAGTCGATCTCGGTACGTCTCCGAAATGTGTCCGGCCACTCGCATATTGTTGCGGGACTCTAGACACACGTCTGTGTGTAGCGATTGCTGCCATAACGCAATAATCGATACGATTTGGCCGTGTATTATACAAACGGGAAATGGATTTAGGCGATTGCCGTCAAATAAGTGGGATATTTTTCCTCCAGTATCATCGTCGAACGGTAAGAGGACGCTGACGTTACGTTCAGCCTGTTTGTTTATTATTATCCATGCAAACTGCTCTGATCAATATATCACCCATACTACATAAAGCATTTAACGACGATCACGGAATTATAAACGACCCCCCCCCTCCGCTCATCCGCGCATGATCAGTCATAACGTTTAGGATCATGTACAGTTGACATTTTTTATATAGCGTGGATCGGCAACAAGCGGTATTTGATAATCTATATATGCGTTTATGCCTATATCTCACGTTCTAGGAATTACTGCAGAAAACGATAAAAACATATTTATATTCTAGACGGTATTTTCGTATGAATGTATGGATGAAAAAGTAAAACGTTCCTACATCCTGAACGATAGATAATCGATGTTGAATGGGCCATAGTAATGTCAATTTAGCAATACAATTAAAAAAGTTATAGCCCTGCAAAGAAGGTGAACATCTCCATAGACTTACAGTGCTGGCAGAGAATGGTATAAGATGCTCAAATTGCGTGGCAGGGAATGTGTTAAGGATCTTCTGACTGACTTGGAACTTCCTTAGGCGCCTGAGGAAGTAGAGGCGTTGCCGTGCCTTCTTCACAACACAAAAAGAGACGCTTCTCTCATACACATACAGTATAAAGTAAGCTAAAAACCGTACCTCTTCACCATAGCCTTTTAATACACTCTGCTGCTTGGACTCATTGCATCCAGACTGTGATTGTAGCTACTGTAGATGATAACTATTTAATCTTGCTAATCTATGCTAATTTATGTGTATTTTATTGCTCTGCTCTTATTCTGTCTTTTTTATACTCGTTCTATGTCTGTACTTGCATTGCTTTTATTTCGCACGATTCCCAATACAAGAGGGGCCTGGTTGGTTACAGTAGAAGTACATGGATCCTGGTGATTTCTGTGCTCATGTAGGTGTTACACATGACTCGGTCCAGGTCGTATTGACCACATTGGAATGAAACCAACCTCAGTGTTGTGCCACGCTGCTACAGTAAGCACAGAGCGCAGAAAACGGCAGAGCATGAATGGATGGTTGCTGTGAATTCACGCATCAGGGTGTTTCTATTGGTTTTACACCCTGACACTCCACCTTATGTTCCTTTGAAAACCGACCTGTGTGTTTTGTTTGATGACGTTGCAGATGCTGGCTGTCCACAGATCGTAACTTCAACTGGGCTTTAACAGGGCCAGTGATTGCTGTCCTCACAGTGAGTATATATTATCACAACTGTATTTGAATGTTGACTTTTTAGGATTTATTTGTCATCAAAATGAACAGATCCCTGTTATGTATTGCATAGCATCTCACCATCTAATATATGCATCTAAATTGGTATTGTGAGCTCACAACCATATACCAAACTGGGCTGTTTGAAACTCTATTACATTTGAGCAGAAGCCAAATTATATGTGTTCCTTTGCTTAGCTAAATGACTAAGGGCTAGATCCACAAAGAATGGATTGCACGGTGCTAATTGCACCCTTACTTACAATTCATTATGAAAATGGGGGACCCTGATGTAAACAAGACAAAAGTCTTTCTCTGGTCTGCATCCCCTTAACAATTGTGTGTATTGAGCCGTACTGTATTGTACCCATTCTGCAATCTGTTAATAAAATTTTCATTCAATCAATCACCGCGCAGGTGATTGATTGAATGGACATTTTATTAACAGATTGCACACCTGCTAAAATTGTGTTTTTATCTTCTATTATTATTATAATTCTTTTTACAGCTTTTACAGCTTTTTACACCAATGCGCTTGCGCCTTCCATCACCAAATCACCAAAAATAAGTTGCACACATCCAAGTGCCCCACTGCCATGAACGTATGCCTGCATCTGCACCATGCATGGAAATAGAGCTCTAGTCTAAATCTTTACATTTAGGAGATTCAACCAAATCCAATATATATTTGTCTCCTTCCTCCAGATGAACGTGGTCGTGTTCTGTGCCACTCTCTGGAGTCTAAGACCTACCCTGGCCAACATGAAGAGTGATGTTTCTCAGTCTAAAGACACTAGGTGTGTGTGTGTGTGTGTGTGTGTGTGTGTGTGTGTGTGTGTGTGTGTGTGTGTGTGTGTGTGTGTGTGTGTGTGTGTGTGTGTGTGTGTGTGTGTGTGTGTGTGTGTGTGTGTGTGTGTGTGTGTGTGTGTGTGTGTGTGTGTGTGTGTGTGTGTGTGTGTGTGTGTGTGTGTGTGTGTGTGTGTGTGTGTGTGTGTGTGTGTGTGTTCCTCTTTTGATTAATAGGTGGATGCTGGTGCTCATATTATTTAATAATTTTGTCTTCCACCGATTATGAAAACAAGATAATCGACTTTTAGCCAGGTCATGTTTTTGTTTTTCAGTTGAATTATATTTAAAGTGAAATTAAATACACATTTTCAATAAGTTCAATAAATGCATGATGTTTCCAAAGTCATTAAAGGGGAACTATCTTATAAATGACCTTTTCCAGTGTTTAGGGTCATTTTCTAGCTATGTGGACTTATAGTAATAGGATCTATGTCTCTAATTCTCGATTTGGCGCATTCTTCCAATTCTCATCTCACAATAATGTCCCTCCCTCAAGTGAGTCATCTGAAAATTAGCGTATTCGGGACGTCAGATGGTCCTCATTCGCATAATAACGCCCGCCCCCCTCTAGCTGCCAGCCGAGCGAGAGCGAGAGAACTGTAAACACTCTGCGTGTCTCCCTCTCCTTCTCCCGTTCGAGGAAGTCCACCACCGCGCTGCGCCACTGCCCATGCTCCCGAACCGAAAGAGAGAGAACTGTAAACACTCTGCGTGTCTAGACACGCAGAGTGTTTACACAGTTCTTTTTTTTTTCTCTCTCTCTCTCTCTCTCTCCGGGAGACACGCAGAGTTTTTTTTCTCTCTCTCTCTCTCTCTCCGGGAGACACGCAGAGTTTTTTTCTCTCTCTCTCTCTCTCTCTCTCTCTCTCTCTCTCGCTCTCGCTCTCGCTCTCGC
This sequence comes from Notolepis coatsorum, assembly GCF_963971535.1. NCBI lineage: Eukaryota > Metazoa > Chordata > Actinopteri > Aulopiformes > Paralepididae > Notolepis > Notolepis coatsorum. The sequence goes on along the minus strand of NC_140178.1, from coordinate 83,110,185 downwards.
TCTCGCTCTCGCTCTCGCTCTCTCGCTCTCGCTCTCTCGCTCTCGCTCTCTCGCTCTCGCTCTCTCTCAGACTGTGTGGACTGACTGTCACTCAAAGTGCTTATGGGCGGAGCCAGGCCATAACAACCTGAAATCCGGGGGCTGAAAAATGATGGTTTTGAGTACTTGATTAGAAATATAAACCAATGCATTTTTTTTTGAAAAAAAAACGTACAGATGTCTTCAATAGACTCACAGGAATTGTGTAAAGTTGCCCAAATAGTGCTAGGAATAGTAAAATAGTTCCCCTTTAAATAATTATCATCGAGCAGCCCTAGTGGATGCATCTTGATCATGGGTATTATACTTAGCATGTGGTTTCCTTTAGCCAAATACCGTACTGGTCAGAATATAAGATACCCTGATTATAAGACAACCCCTCATTTTCAAGATTTATTTTTGGAGACCAAATCTTGTTTTTATAAAGAAAATAATTGTATTTGAAAATAATGACTAACAATAATGTTAAAATAATGTAATTACACACTTTCTTGGCTGCTCGACAGTTGTTTGATGACTCTGCTTCGTTGATCACCATTAACCTAAAATTGGTATCGTAACTCCTCCTCTGCAGATGGTCACACGCGTACATACAGAGAGAAACATGGTGGCTCACTTGGTGAACTACCGTTTGGCACGATCTGTTGTTGTCAACACCCCTTTTTCAGATTATATAGACCTGTTTGCTGTATACGTCAGAGTCAGTGTGCATGCGCATCACCAGAGCAGAAAGGAACGTAATCCTGGTCAGAACGGGGCAGACTACAATATTTGCATTTGTTAGCCATGCTAGCGAAAAAGGTGAAAGACTCACTCACAGCCATGCTGATTGATTTGGCTAAATGACATCCAGCCGTTTTCGTTTGAAACTACTTTTAGTCAGGGGAGTGCCATGGTTTCTCCATAGAGCCCCGTCGTATTCTTTTAGGGCAGCAGCTTGCGCAAGTCCGAGACAACTTAGTCACGTGACAATCAGTATTGCTGATTGGCTCGAACACGGTACGTTTGTATACAGCGAACAGGCCTATTCGGCATAATTCGGGTAGTTGCTTACAGCTTTCTTTCTTCTTGCTCTTGTTTGCAGACTGATAGTGTTCAAGATCCTGGCCCAGTTTGTCATCCTGGGCTGTACCTGGATACTGGGCCTGTACCAGAACAACCTCTTCTTTCAGTTCCTCTTCATCATTATCAACTCTCAGCAGGGCACCTTCCTCTACATCGTCCACTGTCTGCTCAACAAGGAGGTGAGCAGGGGATCTAACCGGGAACCTTCCGATTACCCGGGCCCAGTAGTTCAAAACTTTTAATCACAATCAGATCCGAAAAATACATAAAGGACATAAAATCATAATGTAAGATATTTTTTATGTAATCTAAATGACATTTGTGATTGACAATCTTTGTTGTGATACTTTTATGAGCATAAACATTTATTTCATCAACATTTGGTTGAAAACAAAATAGGCCACCACAAACGTGACCAACATTTTTTAAATAAAATGTATTTGCCATGAAGGCTACAAATTGTGTATTATTTCAGTTAACAAACGTTGCCATTTTATTTATATTGTAACATATTTTTAAATAAATTGTATAGTACATTTTGCTCTGGTAATCCACTGGGAATCCACCCCTCTGGTGGGATCAAGATAATCCAGTTTTTTGGAATCAAACTGATCCTGTGTTGTCTGTTTGAACTACCCGGTTTGAAGATTTGATCCAGATTAAAGCTTGGAATTGATTTTCTGATCTGATATCAAAGTGATCCTAATCCTGTGTTTTGGTTTTGAACTACCCAAAATCCAAATCTGATCCGATCAGATGGAATTAAAAGTTTTCGTCAAGTACTTTTCTGAAGCTATGCTATTTCAATTCAATTATATTCAAATGGGCTTTATTGACATGGGAAACATACGTTTACATTGCCAAAGCCAAACAAAACAAAACAATCAAACAGAAATCTAAAGAAATCAGTACATTACAGAAGGAATTTCGTGTATGATTGACAGTCTTTATGGTGGTTGTATTCCGTTGGATGTCCTTTTCTTGTCACAGCAGCTCACAAATCTTGCTGCTGTGTTTGCACATTGTTGTATTTCTCCCAGTAGGTATGGGAGTTTTGAGTTTGAGTCTCTGATGTCTTGGTATAGTGGGCAGGTTGTTAAGAAGTGTAGCTCGGTTTCCACCAGTTCTTGTGTGCAGTGGGTGCATAGTCTGTCTTCTCTTGGGAGCCAGGTCTGCCTATGGCGGCCTTTCTCGATGGCTAGGCTGTGCTCGCTGAGTCTGTATCTAGTCAAGGATCTTCTTAGTTTTGGGTCAGTCACAGTGCTCAGGTATTCTGCCACTGTGTACTCTCTGTTTAGGGCCAAATAGCATTTCAATTTGCTCTGGTTTTGGGTTGATTCTTTCCAATGTGTCAGATAGTTTTCTTTTTGTTTTCTTATAATTTGGTTTAGTCCAGTGTGGTTTCTGTCTGGTGGCTCTGCTTGTGTTTGTGAGCAGAGTCCCAAAACCATCTGGCTGAGTGGGCATCTCTCAAGGGTCTCTCTGTATGTGAGGGCTTTGTTGTGGAGTGTGTCTGGGTCACTTTCTTTTAGGTGATTGTAGAATTTAAATGCTCTTTTTTGGATTTTGATGATTAGTGGGTATCTTCCTAGTTCTGCTCTGCATGCATTATTTGGTGTTTTCCGTTGGGTGCGGAGAATGGATTTGCTAAATTCTGCATGCAGAGTCTCAATTGGATGTTTGTCCCATTTGGTGAAGTCTTGGTTTGCAAGTGGGCCCCAGACTTTGCAACCATATAGGGAAATGGGTTCTATGACGGAGTCTAATATTTTGAGCCAGATTTTGATTGGAATGTCTAACTTGATGTTCCTTTTGATGGCATAAAAAGCCCTTCTTGCTTTGTCTCTCAGGTCGTTCACAGTTTCACTCTGTTTTACTAGGTGCGAGAGGAGTACAAGAAATGGCTCACCTGCTCTTTCAGAAGTTCCAGCACTCAAGGATCAGTGGTGAGTTCCAATGGATCCACGCCTCCATATTCGCACCTACCACATGTAGTCTCGAATAAGAATTAATCTACGCTTCCTATTGTCTTGGACAGTGGTTTTTTCAACAATTATTCAGGACCCACTGGAATTGTGTTGATAATTCTCTGCGTGTTTGGTAGGTCCTGAGCAAAATAACAGCTCTTGTGGTCAGTCCATCCACGACAACGTCTGGGAACCTGTGGTCTCTGGCCTCATACTATAGTCTACCCCTATACTCTGTATGATAGCATGTACAACAGTGCTGTATATACCGCATATTTACATTTATATTTTTATATTTACTGCATATAGTCGTTTGGTTCCCTCGGTTCGCTGGCGTTTGGGGGTTCCTTGCATGGGGGGCTCACTGCGGCTTGTGCTGTGTTCCGGGGTGTCCCGGGGGTCCCGGTGTCATCTCGGACCGCTGCGGTCCTCCGTGTCTTCTCATTTGGCCGCTGTTGTGTCTGTCTGCTTGAGTGTTTGGAGTCGTGGCTCCTTTAGCGTGGCTGCGGGTCCTGGCGCGCATGGCCTGTCATTCCTCTGTGTAGATTGGGGGTGGGGCCGTGAGATTCGCGGGTTTTCCTCATGGTGGCGGGGTCGCCGGGACCGGGGGAGATGGGGCAGCCTGTGGGGGTGGCATTCCCGTCGCCGTGCATGGCGGTGTGAGTGGCATGCGGGCTGTTTGTGTTTTCCTTCGGTCATGGCATGCTTTATCGGGGGTATGTCTTGGATGGAGATGTGGTAGGCATGGCCGCCTAGTTATAGTTGAAAGTGGTGGTGCACTTTTTTTTTAATTTTTTTTTTTTTTTTTTTAAATTTTTTTAGTGACATGCAAGGGGTGGCAAGGGGTAGCAGATTTTTTTTTCATTTAATGAACCTGTACGTGCAATTTCCTGCAATATAGGGCCTTCAATCTTGACTAATAAAGCTGCTCTTTTCACTATAAAACTCAGTTTATATTGCAGTATGATAGCCAATTACTATAATAATAATAATAATATATTAATATATATATATACTGTATATATACTGTATATTGATTTTTCACTCTTTTATTTTTATTAAATCAATCTCCTTTCAAATAGGCCAAGTTTTTAATAAGAAAGAGAGAAAAAATACCAACAAGGAACAATAACAGGGTCTGCTGTAAATATAGCCTATTTTGTGTCTTAATTTGTTATGTTATCCTACACTTTAAGCTGTCTGATATTTCCATTACCTGTAACTCTTGGGTCTCTTTCTCTCCTTCTCTGCCTCCTCCCTGAGTCTGCACAGTCACCATATCATTCTACATTAAGGAGAGCAATACACTTATGAATACACTGAACCGGTTTGAATACACAATCTTTATGCTACTCTGTAAAGAAAGGGAGAGAGGGGGGGATATATAATCCAAGTATTTGTGTCTTAATTTGTTATGTTATCCTACACTTTAAGCTGACTGTCTGATATTTCCATTACCTGTAACTCTTGGGTCTCTTTCTCTCCTTCCTGAGTCTGTACAGTCACCATATCATTCTACATTAAGGAGAGCAATACACTTATGAATACACTGAACATCATTATGAAACATTTCTATTGCACCCTTACTTACAATTCATTATGAATTGAAAATGGGGAACCCTGATGTAAACAAGACGAAAGTCTTTCTCTGGTCTGGATCCCCTTAACAATTGTGTGTATTGAGCCGTACTGTACCCATTCTGCAATCTGTTATTGATTGATAAAAAATGTTATTAACATATTGCAGAATGGGTACAATATAGTACGGCTCAATACACACAATTGTTAAGGGGATGCAGACCAGAGAAAGACTTTTGTCTTGTTTACATCAGGGTCCCCCACTTACAATTCATAATGAATTGTAAGTAAGGGTGCAATTAACACCGTGCAATCCATTATTTGTGGAGCCCGCCCTTTAAGTCTTTGAGCTATTAGGCTACTAGGGTTCTTACTTTGCGTTTTGGTGTCCTGAAAAATGCTCTGATGTCTGTATTTTTTCTTTTTTCTGCCATGGTACCTGGTTGGCTGGACACACACACACACACACACACACACACACATTTTCATTTCAGGTATTGTACCTTAAGATAATTGAAAATCTTGATTTACCGTAAATCCTCAAATATAGGTCTTCTATTTACCTCAGCTGCAAAGAGCACCAGGCCTTTATTAGAGAGACTTGTTATATAAGAGGCAGGCCTTCATTTCTAAAACTGACACTCATGGACATAATCCCTTCATTTTCAGACTTTTATTGCATTATTATTATTATTATTATTATTATTATTATTATTATTATTATTATTATTATTATTATTATTATTATTATTATTATTATTATTATTATTATTATTATTATTATTATTATTATTATTATATTTTAATGCGTACATTGTCTGTCTACATTTATTTAGACTAGCATTAGTATTTAAATATTGAGTGCAGTTGAGTAATTGTGGGATTAACATAATTCACACACTGAACAGAGAACAGAGATGGAGGAGAACAGAGAACAGAGATTATTATTATTCTAGATAATATGACAACGTTAGCTAGCGGCTAACGCCAACGTTATATTATTATTATTTATTAGTTACGGACTTACGGTATGACCAGATGGCATTTCGGACCGTGAAACACTTTTATTGTATTGCGTGGTAGATGTTCTACCACTCGACAGTAAAGACATGTCTTCTAACATAATAGTTTGTTTGAACAACTGAACTTACTTAGTGGAAAATCCTGCTGTTGTTGTAACTTGTGCGTTGTGAACTTGTGCCTAAACTAGTGTTCACGAATCACGCTGCCTGCCTCAGTGTACCAGCTTACTGTGTTACACCTGGAGTGGAGGCTGCACTGTTGTAGGCAGCGGCGCGCTGTGCAGACTGGAGTGTGAGCCGGCTGGGCTCCACTCAGTCTGCAGGACTGGATCAAACCATATCGGGCAGGGGGGTGTCGCAATCTTTGGAAACTTAAAAACTTGCTATTAAGTGTCATTGCGTATTATTAATTTGATTGAAATTACGTAGTTATGGTTAGATAAGATTTATATATTGGGGGGGGATATTTATATCATGATATGATCAAAAAGTGAGGGAGCAAAGAGACAAGCTTGCTCCCCCAAGTTCAATAGTCCTGGAGCACGTGCATCGTCTGCTCCGTTAAGTGGGCGCCTATGGTGGTAGGGATTGATGTGTGGGGTGTTTGGGGGACTTTGTACTATTGTACTTATTTTATACCTATTCTTATGTCTACACGTTTACTTTTATTGTCTTTTATACCTACTGTATTCTTATGTCTGCAATTTATGCATTGTTTTTTATTCTGTCAATTGTTATACAAATAGCTGTGGGGCACTCTGGACTGCGGTCCATGTGTAGAAAGTGCTATATAGATAGTTATTAATATTTATTATTATTATATTGTAAGAATGTATGCATTGAAATGTCTGGAAAGTCTCGACGACATTGAAAATGAGGGTGACCTCAATTGTCTTTTCAGAAATAAATAAAGGTTTGAATGAATATATATATATATATATCCATATTTGTCTGGTTTGAATGAATATATATATATATATATATATATATATATATATATATATATACATATTTGTCTGAATATACCTGCATATAACCCCATATATATACTTCTATATACACCTGCATATAACCCATAGCTCTGTATAGCATGGACAATAATTTTGTATATTTATTCTCACCGTATATATATCTATCCACACCTGCACATAATCCTTTTATATCTGTAGATAGATAGATACTAGAGCTATATCTGTATATCCTTACCACTACACTCAGTAGTGAGGTCAGAGACAACAGACAGGCAACAAGTAGGCATGTGAGGTCAGAGACAACAGACAGGCAACAAGTAGGCATGTGAGGTCAGAGACAACAGACAGGCAACAAGTAGGCATGTGAGGTCAGAGACAACAGACAGGCAACAAGTAGGCATGTGAGGTCAGAGACAACAGACAGGCAACAAGTAGGCATGTGAGGTCAGAGACAACAGGCATGAGACAGACAGGTGAGGACAGGGACAACAGGCAGGAGACAGACAGCCAGGTGAGGACAGCAGGAGACAGACAGGCAGGTGAAGACAGCAGGAGACAGACAGATAGGCAGGTGAGGACAGCAGGAGACAGACAGGCAGGTGAAGACAGCAGGAGACAGACAGGCAGTTGAGGACAGCAGGAGACAGACAGGCAGGTGAAGACAGCAGGAGACAGACAGGCAGTTGAGGACAGCAGGAGACAGACAGGCAGGTGAAGACAGCAGGAGACAGACAGACAGACAGGCAGGTGAGGACAGCAGGAGACAGACAGACAGACAGACAGGTGAGGACAGCAGGAGACAGACAGACAGGCAGGTGAGGACAGCAGGAGACAGACAGACAGGCAGGTGAAGACAGCAGGAGACAGACAGACAGACAGGTGAGGACAGCAGGAGACAGACAGACAGGCAGACAGGTGAAGACAGCAGGAGACAGACAGACAGACAGGTGAGGACAGCAGGAGACAGACAGACATGTGATGACATCAGAAGACAGACAGGCATGTGAGGACAGCAGGAGACAGACAGACAGGTGATGACATCAGAAGACAGACAGGCAGGTGAGGAAAGCAGGAGACAGACAGACAGGTGATGACATCAGAAGACAGACAGACAGGTGAGGACAGCAGGATACAGACAGACAGGTGAGGACATCAGAAGACAGACAGGCAGGTGAGGAAAGCAGGAGACAGACAGACAGGTGAGGACAGCAGGATACAGACAGACAGGTGGAGACAGCAGGAGACAGACAGACAGGTGAGGACAGCAGGAGACAGACAGGCAGGTGAGGACAGCAGGAGACAGACAGGCAGGTGAAGACAGCAGGAGACAGACAGACAGGTGAGGACAGCAGGAGACAGACAGGCAGGTGAAGACAGCAGGAGACAGACAGGCAGGTGAAGACAGCAGGAGACAGACAGACAGGTGAGGACAGCAGGATACAGACAGACAGGTGATGACAGCAATAGACAGACAGACAGGTGAGGACAGCAGGAGACAGACAGACAGGTGAGGAGAGCAGGATACAGACAGACAGGTGATGACAGCAGGATACAGACAGACAGGTGAGGACAGCAGGAGACAGACAGGCAGGTGATGACAGCAGGAGACAGACAGACAGGTGATGATAGCAGGAGACAGACAGACAGGTGATGATAGCAGGAGACAGACAGACAGGTGAGGACAGCAGGAGACAGACAGACAGGTGAGGAGAGCAGGAGACAGACAGACAGGTGAGGAGTGGTCCACGGGGAGGACAACGTATCCTGCAGACCAGTGATTCTCAAAGTGGGGTCCTTGAACGTGGGTCACCAGCAGAAAAGTTTAATTTCACTTCTCTCCACTAGAAGTTAGCACAGTGAGAGAATGTATAAGACTGACTATTCGGATAGTAGGTTATCTCCACACCTACAGAATAGACAGTTATGGAACTCTAGAGCAAATCATATCTAACAAATATCTTCTCAGATTAATGAAAGATCTTGATCAACCTACGTATCAACCTGAGGGTCCTTGACATAAAAACGGTTGAGAACCAGTGATGTATAGCACATGATCACACTCCTGATAGGGAACTCTTTGCCTGTGTGTGTGTGTGTGCATGACCTGCACACACAGATATGACCTGCACACACGCACGCACACACACACACCTACACACACACACACACCTACACACACACACACACACCTACACACACACACACACACACACACACACACACACAGTTACCATTAGGGAGAGGGCTGAGAGGTGTCTGAATACGTTGTATACTCCAGGTAATTAATTGTCTTGTCTTTATCGGTCTTGTATTTCAACAGAGAGATGCACCGTCAGTCTCTGAGGATTTGGGACTTGACTGAAGCATAAGATGGACCAATCGAGTGCAGAAGAAAGACACGAGCAATTTCATATACAAACATTGTATTGTGACATTGTATTTTTTTTTTTAATACATGTCTTTGGGGGGGGCTGTTGACAGTTGTTACCAGTTGGTCACATGTTTTGACAAAGCATTAAGATATGTGTTTTCAACTGGGCTGCATTTATATAGCGCTTTTATACAAAGAGCTTAACATCTTATGCCTCACATTTACCTATTCACTCACACATTCACACACCGATGGCAGAGGCAACCATGCAAGGTGCCGACCTGCTCATCGGGAGCAGTTGGGGGTTAAATGTCTTCCTCATAGACTCTTCGACACGCTGCGTGGGATGAGTGGGAATCGACCGGGAGGAGCGGGAATCGACCGTGACCCTCCGGATTACCAGACGACTGCTCTACCTCCTAAGCCACTGTCTCCCAGTCAGGATCATTTGTTTCAAATCCCTTCAGTGGGTCACACAGTTTGTCTTTTCCCTGTAGTTCTCGCTCTGAATAAAACACAAGCAACTCAGATTTGAGCCTACATGCCATACCAAAAAAACATAGAAAAGGTGTCCCTCATCCTCTGCAACTTCCCAGGGAATCGAATCGAACCCGTAACCTTCTGATTACCAGAAGACCACTCTACCTCTTGAGCCACTGTCACCCTACACCCCAAATAATTTGATCTACTTCAGTTGGTTAGATGATCATGAAAGACTTGAATTAAGGTGGGTAATGTGATATTTACTTTGGCATGAGAGATGGTGAGGGTGCCAGTCTTCACCAAACAATCCCTTCACTGCCAAACCTTCCTCAGTCTAGAAGCCAAGATAATATAGCTTATATATTATACATATATAATAGCTTCTGAAATACACTACAGAAGATATCGGCTTATACGTATAACTATGTAATACTGATTTATCTTGTTGCTTAGGTTACTTCTTGTTTCTTAGGCTACTTTCATTTTGTGCCGTAATTTGATGTACACATCCGCTTATATCAATTCAAAATTGAAACAAATTAATCGATCATTTTTAAAGAAGGCAGTTGGGGTCAAAAAGGGTAATGCAGTTAAATATCTCTTTTTTTGAACACGTCAAGGTTTTCAAATTAATAAAAACTTGTTAATTGTGTTAATTAATATTGTCAGCCCTATAAAATGATCATTTACTTGCTGATAATGGAATCATCCATTCTCATTTCCTTGCAAATAGGTTGGAAAAACAATATTTTCCTGCCAAAGGTTTTTCAGTATTTGAGGAAAATCCACCTCCTGAAATCACTGAACTGAAAAAGGATTGATCCTAATTTACTCTGTAATAAAAGTGTGCTGTTAGTGTATTGACATAGATTAATTTCCTTAACCCTACAAGCCTGACCCTTATCTTAAAAATAAAAGATATAAAAATGATCTGGTTTATCTGGTTTAAAAATCCCTATTGGAAAAGGTTGTGTGTGTGTATTTTGAAACGTCCACCTCAAAAACACATCATAATAAAAACACAGCATAATAAAACGCATCATAATAAAAACACAGCATAATAAAACGCATCATAATAAAAACACAGCATAATAAAACACATCATAATAAAACACAGCATAATAAAAGACATCATAGTAAAACACTGCTATGATTCTTTATTCCTTCTGTTGTTTACCCACCCATTGCTTTTCTTCTTCAAGTAGCCCTTCTTCTCGTGTCCATACTGCTTGTTCTCCTACATCTGGTGCATATTGTAGCCACTCTGCTTGCTCTGAGAGTCTGTCTTCTGGGGTGAATGTGTGTGTCTAGTGTTGGGGGGAAACTACACTTAAATGACCAAACTGGTAATTACACTGACACTGTGAAAGTGAGAACCACAGAGATAAGCAATCATAAATACAGCATAGAAATCACAGCATAGAAAATTACAACAATAAGTCAACAAGACGATGGTAGACATAACATTTTCAATAAAAGAGGCTTTTCCCCCCTAAGAGATGCGAACACAGCACTGATATCTATGCTGCTTAAAAAAGACAAAGATCCAACTGAATGTTCTAGCTACCGTCCCTTGTCACTTTTTAATTTGGATGTAAAGATTTATGCTAAGGTTCTAGCCTGACAATTGCAAGAGCATAATCGAAACTGGTTCATTGTGATCAAACAGGATTTATTCAATCAAGATTGGCATCAGATAATGTGAGGAGGCTCCTCCACATTATAGAGGGTGCTCAAAACTTGAACACACCAGCGGAAGTTCTTTCATTGGATGTGATTAAGGCCTTAAATCGGTTAGAATGGCCTTATTTGTGGTCACTTTTCAGGGCTATGGGATTTGGCACACAATTTATTGACATGATCATGGTTCTCTACAATAACTCAACTGCCTTGATTATAATGGGTAAGATATACTCCCCTCTCTTCCCCATCACAGTTTGCGCCAGGGTTGTCCTCTTTGTCCTGTTCTGTTTGCGATCTCCCTTGAACCACTGGCTCAGTAATAGCAATTCCATTGCCGACATTTGTGGATGGTACCGGGTACTTTTTCTAGCACCTGCTCTGTCGAGGTTCCAAGCGGGTAGAACAGGGACTAAAAAGTTACCTGAAACACTAATTGGTCAGAAGAGAGAATCATCACTATGTCATCATTGTGCTACACAGCGGGGCGTCCTGCACAAAAACTCAAACCCGCCATCTTTAAATAGCCTCGTTATTATAACAAAGAAAGATACATTCACAGTGTATTCTGCCTCATTTATTGATGAAACAAAACCAACAGCAACGCAATTTACCACCAAGAACAAAGAGTTTAGTCTCACAAAAATATCGCACATTTTGTTAGCTTATGTGCTAATGTGACTGGGATTTCCCATTATAACTGTTAGCATTGCGGCTAGTGTACAATAGCTAATAAGGTACTGGTTTCATAGCTGCATAGCTAGCATTGAAATCCTCTGTCTGTGTGTGTCGCGTTGAAGATGGCGTCACAGCGCCCTCATTATGACGACCGGCTACACTGACAGGGGGTACTATCTGCAGTGGAAAACGAACGAGGTACCAGGTACCAAAATTGAGTCGAGTCGGGTAGGTACCATGCAGTGGAAAAGCGGCATAAAGTAACATGGTTTGACCCTGAAGCCATGGTATCTAGCACACTTTGGAGGAGAGTTTAATTCACCTCATTCTACGTGAACTGCTGTTTGCTAATGTTCCTTCTAAGCATTCTAGTAAAACATATGGTTCAAAAGTCAGTTGATGTTAGTATGGAAAGCAGTGTGGAAATTTAGTGGCAACTCTTCAATCTGGTATTCTTGTTCCCCAATATTTAACAATCTTAAATGATTAGAGGGGGGGGGGGGGTTCATAAATTAGGGGACATTAGGTTTATATTCTTTCCAAGAGTTAAAAGCTAAATTTGATTGACCTAATTCCACCCTTTTCCTACCTAATTCTGACCTAATTCCACCCCCAGACCCCAAGTGGCTGTCCCCTAACCTGGGAGTCCTCATATGTATAGAGTGCTATGGGATCCACAGAGAGATGGGAGTCTGTGTGTCCTGGATTTGTTCTGTCGAGCTGGACAAATTGGGGACCTTGGAACTTTTGGTGCAGTGAAACTTTAACCCCCTTTTTTCTCTTTGGCTAAGGTCATATAGACTCAGACAATGTTTTTGAAAATGATGAATCAAGCGTTTTGAATCAGTGTAGTTTATCTATATTTGAAAATCACTATTTGATTGCTTTGCTTTTCTTTTCTTCACTCAAAATTAGCCAATATCAGCATAAGAAATAGCGTATATAAATAATAATCATAATAATAATATATTAAAATAATATATAAATATTAAGGCTTGTCAAAGTGAATGCGTTAACGCAACATTCTTTGGTAACACTTTATAATAACACTCAGTTATAAGACCTTTATAAGGTATTTGTAGATAATGTACTAATCATGAACAAACCATTTATATACATTCGTAAATTATTATTAAATAATTTATAACTATAACATTTACAAATTAGTTCTACATTATTTATAACTCATTATCAACATTGTTTGTACTTGATTTGTTCATCATTAAATAATGTTGTTTAATGTGTAGTAACTAGGGCTGTCAAAATTAATGCTTTAACTTTGGAGATTAATTTAAATTATTTAAAGCATTAAAATAAATGAATCTGGATTAATCTATGTGTAGCAGTCTGAAAATATTGTCTATTATTCAGAACTGCTGACTTGTGTTTTATATCCCCTTTGTACACAAAGACATCATTGATATTCCCACGAGCAATGATATGAGTTTCTCTTCCTTCTATCGACTGAAGTATGGACCATACACAGTATCGCTGGACCATAATCAACATCCTTCCCTGTGTGACTAGTAGGCGGGACCAGCAGGGGGCGGTGTCTGGCAGAGAGTGTTGGAGAGAGATGGAACGTGATATATGGGAGTGGAAGACGGAAAGAGATCCTCTTCGGCAGTGAACTTGAACACGAACAGTCGCAACGGACGGGGGCTCCGGAGAGCCCTGTTGCAGAACATATGTTGGAGGGCCCCGCGGGATAGCGACGGGTGATAGGAAGTACTTGCTAGTGGACACGATATCCTAGCAGTACCAGCGATAGTGTGTGAACAATTAGTGCAGAGCCAGGCACTAACAATAGGGTTATAATAGTTACTGTGTGCGGTATAAGTAACGTGCGGCTAACCAAGTATCAAAGTCCTTAACAATCGAGTTATAGTAGCTACTGTGTGCGGTATAGAGTGCGAGCCCCGAGACGAGCGTGGGCCTACAACCGGGCTGCTCCGGCTGACTTCAACCAGATCTGCACCCGGCTGCCTGCAATCAGTCTGCTCCGGCTGCCTTCAATCAGACCTGCACCCGGCTGCCTGCAGCCTACGGGAGTTTGTCCCGTCCAGCAGGGGTCGTCATCGCTCAGCACACGCTCTCAGCCGGCGCTGCCTCTCTGCCCAGCTCCGCCTGCTAACATCCTCACCGAGAGCGTTCGACGCCATCTTGCTTTCCGGACAACAGTGGCGTGGCGAGGCGGCCATTGTGGATGAGTACAAATGGGCATTGATGCTCCCGAGTTATTATACAGTATACAGTGTGGTGCAGCCTGCGGGCGAAAGTAACGTTGCTACTACCATTCCATAGGGGTACCCCAAACAATACATGCCGGCATTAAGATAGGACTTTACTGGTATTTTGTGGGCCCACTCTTTTGTTTTCTGATTATTTCTTTTGAGTGTGATACCGTGTTGGTGTAATAATATTTTCCCATTCAGTGAACCCTGTTATTCCTCCCCTATGTCCTCCCTTCTTTCCCCATATTACGGAGTAGAGCAGTATATGTAAACCCTTAGGGAAGGTATTGATATTGTGTCTAGCCCAGACGTGGGCCGCACTTAGTCTGGGTACAACGAGAGCACTTGGTGCCTAGAGCGTAATCACCTAATGATCAGACTGTAATTATTGTGTAACAATAACCATGGTGCAATAATCACCAGACGTAGCTATGGTGTAACTAGGCCAATGATATAATAATACTCAGACTGAATGGGAGCACGGTGTGTGTGTCTTTTATTGAGCCTAATCCTAACCCTTTGATGCGGGTAATATATCTATTATTAACCCCTTCCTATTCAACCTTCCCTTTTCCACTGTAAGGTTTCTGGTGTTAATGAGGGAGGGTACTGCTTGCGGGGGGAACCAAGTTATTTATTTACCATTCGGTCATTAGGTGTGGGGGGGGGGTGCTAAGGGGACAATTGGGGAGAGTGAGGGCGTGTTGGGGAGTACTGCTGACTGCCCAAGAGAGAGGGAGGAAGACCAGAGTACCGGACTAGGTTTGTAAATCCTGGGCCTCATACACCCCCACTGCCAGCCTCCAGTTGACGCTCCTGACCCCAAAGGCGGAGGTGCAGCTAGCCAGAGTTCTACTGTGTCTCGCTACCTAGTGACCGTGCACCACAGTTCCCACGAAGCAGGGATAATCCACCCTGCTACATATGGAGGTGAAAAATCTTCAACGTTCTGAACTTTCAGCAGTATATTTGCTTGTTTGGATATAAGAAAGAGGTCTAGCTGAGGTTTTGTTGAACATTTGTATTTCACAGGAGAGAAACTGTATTCAAAGAAAGCTATTAAAATAAAAATTCTATGGTTTTACTCAAGTAAATATCTGTTACAAGCTTCGGTTTTAAGTAGAAAAATGATATTTTTAATCTAGATTAATCTAATTACCGAAGATTGTGAGATTAATTAGTTAATTTGTTAATCTATTACAGCACTAGTAGTAACACATTTGTAAATGCTTTGAAAAATGGATATGAAAAGATTACTACTGTACCACCATTTATTTGTTCATGTTCAATACATGATTTGTAAAACATTCTTAAAAGATCTATAAATCATTTGCAGAAGTTATTGTACCCTAATCTAAAGTAAACGATATATGTAACACACAGTGTGAAATAAGGTTTCAAAGGGTAGGCCATACTGCCACCTAGCAGGATTCGGCCGGTATTGCACTTTCGGGGTCTCAGAATGAGTTCCAATGGTAACACAGAGGTCCGTGAGACTGTATAGATAAAAAAAATCAAATAAAAGAAAAAACGATGAAAATGATCAAAAACCTAACTATACTCTCGTTTTGACGCTCAGCGGTTGGCGAGATAATCCGACTATAGTCGTGGTTGGCCGTGATTGAGTTAAGAAAATGAATACCAGGAAAGCCGCAGGACCAGACGGCATCCCTGGACACGTCCTAAAAGTCTGTGCGGCCCGGGTATTCACTGACATATTCAACAGAGCGACACGAGAGGCTTATGGCGGGGAGTACGAAGGATAACTGATTATGAAGTCAGCCCCCCCTCAATAGTGAGTGCCGATGTCTCTCTCGCGGATGAACTCAACTCCTTTTATGCACGGTTTGGAGCGAGCAGTGGTGACGTTAGCTCACCGGCTAATGACGTCACTGACACGCCGGCTGCCGCGGGAGGGACACACACTCTCTCATTGACGGAACACAGCGTGAGATTAATGTTCATGGGTATAAATACTCGGAAAGCGGCTGGCCCAGATGGGATAACAGGATGAATACTTAAGTCCTGTGCAAACCAGCTGGCCCCAGTATTTACATCCATATTCAATCTATCCCTGGCTGAGTCCGTGGTCCCTGCCTGCTTCAAAATGTCCACTATAATCCCTGTGCCAAAAAACTCTTCTCCAACAGGCCTTAATGACTACAGACTGGTGGCACTCACCTCTGTGGTCATGAAATGCTTTGAGAGGCTGGTCAAGGATTACATCTGTGCCTCCCTCCCCAGTAACATGGACCCACTGCAGTTTGCATACAGGGCAAACAGGTCCACTGACGATGCGGTCTCCCAAGTGCTGCACAACACACTATCTCACCTTGACAGTCAGAAGGGGGGCTCTCTGAGATTGCTGTTCATTGACTATAGTTCAGCTTTCAACACCATAGTCCCCACCAGGCTGATCGATCTGGGTCTGAGCTCCGCCATGAGCGCCTGGATCCTGGACTTTCTAAGTGACAGGCCCCAGGCGGTCAGGGTGAGGGGTCATACCTCCAGCAAAATCACCCTGAGTATCGGGTCCCCCCAGGGCTGCGTTCTGAGCCCTGTGCTGTATTCACTGTACACACATGACTGTGTGGCCAGGTTCAGCTCCAACTCCATAGTGAAGTTTGCGGACGACACAGTGGTGGTGGGGCTGATCTCTAACAATGACGAGAAGGCCTATCGGGAGGAGGTTGATGAACTGGCACGCTGGTGCCAGGATAACAGCCTACTCCTGAACATTGGTAAAACCAAAGAGCTGATCGTGGATTTTAGGAGAATACAGTAGGGGACACACACGCCGTTGTGGATAAACGGGGCTATCGTGGACAGGCTGAGCAGTTTCAAGTACCTGGGAGTCCACATCACAGAGGACCTGACATGGTCTACACACATAGATTCTGTGGTGAAAAAGGCAAAACAGCGCCTCTATCACCTGAGACAGCTGAGGAGGTTCAGAGTATCGGGGAAGATACTCCACTCCTTCTATTCCGGGGCTGTAGAGAGCATTCTGACTGGAAACATCACTGCCTGGTTTGGAAACAGCACGGCACAGGACAGGAAGGCACTCCAGAGAGTGGGTATTGCACTACCACCCCTGCAGGACTTATATAACAGGAGGTGCAAATCCAGAGCCTGCAGAATTATGAAAGACCCTCACCATCCCAACAACAGCCTGTTGCGGTCAGGCAAGCGCCTACAGTCACACAGTCAGCTTCTTCCCCCAGGCCATCAGAACACTGAACTCTCCACTTACAAATACACACACACACACACACACACACACACACACACGCGTAGCCGGTCTGATCTTACTGCGTTGTGTTTATTTTGATTCAACCCCTGTTAAGGGATAGCCCTGAGTGGAAGTTGAACCCCGGTCTCCTGCGTCGCGGGCGGCATCACAGACCACTGTACCAAGAGGTGAATTCACTCCTTGCTACTGGGTCTGGATGCCTCTGGGGAGTGAGTTTACTTGCAGTACCGCTTAACATCCACAGCCACTTCACTTACTGTACCTCGTGACTGTGGATAGACTGCGGTACCTCCATTACCCTCACCCCCCTAAACTCACTCCACCCAGGGCATCCGGGTCACGGCACCAAGTGTGACCGGTGTACTCTGACGGCGTTGTGTTTAAAGATGACAGACAGGGAGACTGTTGGTCATATTTATTTTCACCCTGTTAGGTTACAAAGACAACAAAATGCAGCAGTATTAGGGACAGTCATGGCATCTGCAGCACGAACTGTCTCGATCCAGGGAGACACACTCTCACTCATAAGAATTACACATTAGAAAAATAAACAATTGAATACAAAACGGACCAACACCAAAACATGGGAGCTACTGTACACACATACCTGTTAGGTTACAAAGGCAACAAAATGCAGCAGCATTAGGGCATCATGGCATCTGCAGCACAAGCTACAGTATGATTGAGAGAAGACGCAACGACCATTAGCATGTTACCAGCGCACGTGTGTGCAAACCCCCTACATGCTAGGCTACTAAAGTGCATTTATAAAGTTCCCTAACCAGTGGCGGCTGGCCACTAGGGGCGCTCGGGCGCCGCCCCCCCTGGTTAACCCTGGTTAAAAGAGAGTAGAACAAGAAATATTTCTTTTTGTTTTTTGTTTTATAGCCCTATAAATAATATAAACATGTTTAAAATGAATAATATTTACTCATTTTAAGTATGTTTGTGTTTCCAATGCACAATATAACGTTAATATATCAAATATAAATAATCGTTTTCCTGAACAGGAAGTGACTCACTGTCTGATAGAGAATACGTTCCGTTACCGTAGCCGCATTTCTCCTCGCCGTATTTCTCTCGGGCTAGACGCAATAGCGCTCTGAGTGCGCGTGCACTGTTTCATCGCTGTATCCGTCGCAGCCAATCAGTGCGTAGCGCGCTGTGCGTTGAAATATGATATATTATGATGGAAGCCGGGCGCGATTTGAAGCGGTCTAAGCAGCAGCGTCTATAATTTCCGTAGTCGCATTTCTCGGAGACGCTCTCTGATTGGCCGACGTCAGTTTTTTCAGTAGCCGCATTTCGCGGAGACGCTCTCTCTGATTGGCCAACGCCTGTTTCTGGTTAGTACTGTAGATAGTTACTCTATGCTAGCTGTTGTGTTGTGATGCAGCTATTTGTCTTAGAGCGTGACGGCAAGTTCTTTCGACGGTTAAGCTTAGGCACTCTTTCAAAGGTTAGAGTTTGTCTTAGAGCATGGCGATAGGAACGCCAGGTAGTTTGCAGGCTGTTCGACGCGGAAATGGACAAAGACACAGCTCTTCATTCATACAGTACTTGTTGGCTAACAACAAGCTATATATGGATGCAGTATGGACATGCATGGACAATGGACATCAACACAGTCTGGACAGTGGAGTGGATATACTTTATCAAGCCCTTCTGCCTGCTGCCAACTTAACAACAAGGTAGAATTGCGATATCTCTCTCTCTCTCTCACAGCGTGTTGTTAATTTTCGAGAGAGAGAGTTGAGATCGGGGTGTGAGTGTTTGGAATGGACTCTGTGATCATATTGATTGATGGCAATGGTGATAGTTGTACTGTAACTGTACCTACTTAAATATCCGTATGCTTTTGGTTTCACCGACGCTCTCTGACGCACACAGTAGTGTGTGGTTTCGCGATGCGTGCGCACTCGCGTGTTTGTGTGCAGTGTGGCATTGTGCCTTGGTACATGTACATTTTTGGTATCGATCGACCCCCCTGGAGAAAAATTCACGAGCCGCCACTGTCCCTAACCCAGTCAAAACTCCCACAAAACAACTGCACAGGTACTTATTATCAACATGAGTTACATTATAAACTCGTTCCACAGTTTAGGAATATTATATACAATATTTAACTACTTTTAGACCGAAGTCTATCATTGAACATAGAGCTAGACCTCACCTGTCTCGATCCAGGGAGACACTGGTGTGTTAAACAGGAACCAGACGATATACGTGCTCCGGAAGGGGCGGTGTCGATTTCAAAATAAAAGTCTTAGCTCCCAAAAGTGCAATAAAACTAAACGAAAGCAATGAAATAAAACCAAAGCAATAAAATAAAACGTTAAGGATTATTAGTGGAATGTATTAAAGTGTATTTTGTGATGGGGTGTAATTATCCATACAAGGCAACAAGGCACTTGTTACACACACACACACGCACGCACGCACGCACCACTCATGCGGTAACCACTAAAACATCACTTTAAACAAAATGTCACTTTAAAAAATGTTATGTTTAGAAACACTTTAAAAGAAGGAGGTACTGTATAGTTTAGATACATTAAGAGTTAACATTGTAAATTGTATATTGCATAGTAGTGTATATAAGAACCAGTTTCTCAGGAACCTATATGTCTTTTTTTACCATGCATATCTTGTGTCTTATCTATCATTTTTTCTATGCCTATTTTTTCTATTTTATTATTGTATTTTGCACAATCAATGCAGGCATGACCACCCGCATTTCACTGTATACCCTGGTATGTATGTGACAAATAAACCTCTTGATTCATGTCCCTAGAACAGTCTGTCATCCCCACCTAACCAGTGATGGGCAAGCTACTTGGAAAATGTAGCAAGCTACACTACAAGTTACTCTCGATTAAATATAGCTCAACTACAATGGAAGCTATCCCCAAAGAAATGTAGCAAGCTACACTACAAGAACATGGCAAAAATAGCTAGCTACATCAGCACTACTTTTTTTTTTTTTTTTTTACTTCGTGACCAAGTTTCCAGAAAAACAAATAGGCAGGGAAAAAAATTCTCAGTTTGATTGTTTATTATAAAACTGAAACAAGCCCTCGGTCTGGCTTTTTGTGTCATCCTTTTAACATGAACTTGTATTACACACTTCTTCAATATCTGAATTGTTTTACTTCATTTTACTAGTATTATGCTACCATGTATATACTACTACCAACTATGCTAATATGTCTATACTACTACAGCATGTACTCAGAGTATAACACTCAAGCTTGACACTGACAAACAATACTACTTATCCTTGGCTGCTAGATATGTACCACTCCTACTGACTTGTTGTACACAATTTGTAAGTTGCTTTGAATGAAAGTGTCAGCTAAATGACCAAATGTATTTAAATATGTAACTCACAAAACATTCCATGGCCCCAAAATCATGTGGGGGGTCCTGTCCCACAGGTTGAGAACCACTGCTTTTCCCTCTTTTTTTCTTTTCTCCACCCCAATAACATTGTTCATTTTCTGCCTACAGTGAAACATCATGATAGCAGCTATCTTAGTTAAAGCTGTTGACAAAGTGTACTGACTTGTGTGCTGTTTGGGAACAGTTGATTTTCATCAGCTCACCTGAATGTGTCCTCAAGTTAGTGCTGGACGTGTTGAGAGAGCAGCATATGTTTTAGCCGTTTTTTCAGTCAAACTCATAAATGTGTCCCAGATAGGGCCATGGAGAGTCATTGTTGTTATTGACATCATCATCTTCATCAATGCCATCGAACCCCTCTGCCATTTCGCGCAGACTGGTTCATGTAATCCGTTAAATTGCATTCATTCAATACGTCTGTGTTTTGATTTTCACTTCCTGCTTTGCGGCTGGAGTCCCGCCCTATCCTGCCTCTGATTGGCCTACCCGTAATGTTTTGGCCTACCATACCCAATCGTGAGTCGTCACTCATATCTAAACAAACCAACCAATCATAGTGGGTTTTTTACGGGGAGTTTTTTTTTCTCCTCGCAGATCTTCTAGTCTAGACTGTTTCTCCCGAAAGTAGCGTGTAACGTTTCTCGTCGCTACGTTACTACTTCGTTCTATAAATAGCTCCGCTACAGAGATCGCTACCCTGGTTAAAAAGTAGCGAGCTACCAGCACGCTACTGAGAGTTGTAGTTAAGCTATGTAGCGTCGCTACTTGTAGCTAGCTACTGCCCATCACTGCACCTAACCCATCCACTGTTGTTCCTGTACCCAAAAAACCCATGCCTGCTTGCCTCAATGACTATCGCCCTGTAGATCTCACCTCCATAGCCATGAAGTGCTTTGAGAAGCTAATGAAGGGCTACATGTGTTTCTCTCTCCCAAACCCTGGATCCCCTGCAATTTGCATACCGCCCCAACAGGTCCACAGAGGATGCCATAGCCCATGTGCTGCACACGGCAGCATCACACCTGGACAAGAAGCAGGGGAACTATGTGAGAATGCTGTTATATAGCATACTGGTCATCACGTCTCGCTCCTGCCATTATGAGATAACTCTTATCTCCTAGTACCTACTGTGCTCATGAACAAACAATTTGCACCCATGCACCTGACCAGGCCACGCCCCAGCGTCCTCCTATAAGACGCCGGACATGGTCACACTCTACCTGCCTCTTTTTTTGTTTCCAACATGGACGCTGCAGTGCACTCCATGAACTAGTTGTTATGAAATGCTGAGAGAAATTACACAATGTTGGGTTTTCGCCGGAGATTCACCAGCCCCTGGAATCTTCTCGGCACATCCTAACAGCGCATCGGGCCTGTCCTGGGGTTTCCTCGCCTCGTGACAGCGGATCGAGGGACCTCGCGCGGCGGCTAGCTGTCGGGCTAGGTCGCGCACAGGTAGGGCCTGCGCTGCCAGGCATTAATGCTAGCATTTGTGATACTGCTCGTTGTCCCGTGAGACAGCCGAGTTGTGTATTGGCGTGAGGGGCAGGATATTTGGGAAAACATGGTCGTCATGACTCTGTTTTGGGTGTTTTCCCAGCTATCCTAGTGCGCACAGCTAATGCTAATGCTACAATGCTGGTTCTCCGTTCTTGTTCCCCGCCGAGGGCTGTCTTTACTAAAAGGTCTTCCCTCCTCTTAACTATTCATGCTGACGGTCAATCGGTGTCTAATGTTGGGAGTTTTGACGGGGGCTTGTTTACCATTTCATGGGTGGATGGGCTGAGGCCTAGGGCTGGTGTGCTTTTTGTGAATCTATGAATTGTGTGCGGGACTGGTGTTTTTCTCTGGTCTGCATCCCCTTAACATTTGTGTGTATGGGCTAGCCCATTCTGCGGTGTGTTAGTGGAGTTTTCGTTCATTTATTCATTTACCCCTTCATGGGTGCACACCACAGTGGAGGTTGCTGCATTCCTACTAGTGAGGCAGTGCTTCACTAGTAGTAGTCTTTTGTTGCAGCCACCACTGGTGCTCCGTGCTTGTGGGGCTCTGATTTGTTTCCTTTGGCTGCGGGCCGCGTGCCTTCAATGAAGCGCAAGCGGCCCCACGTTTCGCTTCTCATGGGGACAGGGGCTGACACCCAGTTGCTGGCTAGGCCTGGGTCTGTCCGTGAGAATGTTGTGCTGTCAAGCGGCTCCCACGCCACACGTTCTGCGTCTGTGTTTGGTGAGCCTGGTGTTGTGTCTGTCAACAACAAAGGTTGTCAGCGGGGGAGCTCGAGGCCCTTGGGGTCGCAGCGCGAGTTCCCCCAGCCCCGCCCTCGCCAGGCCGGGTATCACGTTAGTGCCTCCCACGGCCGGAAGACTGGCGGTGGTCTGGCAGGCGCGCGTGATTTTGGTGGTAGTAATATCACTGGAGGGCTACGGTGTGTAGGAACCCACCCTATCGGGCAGTGTGGGGACCTCACGTCTTGCATGTCCAGCTGTAGAACAGTTCCTCAGCAATCCATGCCGGGGAGGTGTTCAGTGGAGGAGCTTTTGTCACCCAGTGTGATGTCAGCTTCCCCCGTATCAAACCGGCCCTTTCTGTCGGGGTCCCCCCTTGGGTGCGATTGCCTCGTTGGTAGTGTCAGGGTGCGGTATCCCAGCTCCATGAGACGCCCTGCTCGCGCGGTTGGCGAGTCCAGGGTTGGGAACGGGCCGCCTATCTACGGTTTCTGGCGGACCAGCGCCAAGTGGTGGCGGGTGCGCTTGGGATTATCATCACATATGGCTACAGCAGTGCCATATGTCGAGGTGGATGGAGAGAATGCTGAGGCGGGGACTTGTGTTTACACAACCCCACCCGTTTTCAGGTTTGGTACAGACCCTATTGTCGGGGTCAACAGCAGTGACAGCTCTGGCCAACGAGATCAAATCTCTGTGGGCGAAGCAAGCCATCGTCGTGGTCCCAAAGGAGGACGCGATGCGTGGCGTTTCCTCCCGGTATTCTCTGGTGCCCGAGAAATCGGGGGGGAGGGGGGGGGGGGGTTGTCAGACCCATACTGGACCTGTCCCATGGAAGGTTCAGAATGTTGACCGTCTCCCACCTGTTAGACGCTGTCAGGTGGGGGCCTGGTTCTCCTCCATAGACCTGTAGGATGCGTATTCGCATCCCGATCTTCCATCCTAGGGCTTACCTACACTTCCTTTGCAGGGCTTAGCGTACGAGTACCAGAGGCTGCCATTCGGCTACTCTCTGGCTCCCCGCATCTTCACCAAGTGGGTGGAGACCGCGCTGGGGCCTCTGCGTCGTCGGGGGTTATGAATTTTTTTCTGCCCTGGATGACGTTCTGGTCCTTGGCCGGTCAGGGTAGATCGCCAGGTCTCATACCAGGCAGGTGGTGTCTCACCAGCTTGGGTTTTACTGTAGACTGGAAGTAGAGTTCTCCTCTTCCCAGTCAACAGGTGGAGTACTTGGGCTTTTTCTAAGCTCAAGGTCTATATGGGCATCCCTCTCGGAGCGGTGGCGAGTGGTTGGGTTCTCGGCGCGCTCGGGAGGTTCCGTCCTAGGACGGTTAAGGCGCTGTCTGTGATGCGCCTGCTGCTGGGGTCCCTCTTGGCCTCCTCTTCATGGGGAGGATGCAGAGGTGGTTTTTTCCAGTATGGAAATGGACCCGGTGTGAGACATATGGAAGCGGCTGAAGGTTCCCATGTCAGTACTGGGGGACCTCGTCTTCTGAGGAGGGTCTGGTGCTCTCACCTACGGGGTCCCCTTGGGCAGCAGGCTGTCACACGTCACGGTCCTTACCAACGCCTCCCTTATGGGATGGGGGGGGGACGTGTCGGACCAACGCAGTAGGGGGCAGCTGCCATGCTGCCCGGTCTGCGCTACATTCAATGTGTTGGGATTGAAGGCAGTCCTTCTGGTCCTCAAACGGCTTGACCACCTTGTGGTGGGCAAGCGTGTTTTGGTCAGGATGGACAACACGATGTCAGCGTCGTATATTGTCGGACAGGGAGGAGTGTGCACCCCCCGTCTGCACCGGGCGGCGGTCGGGCTCTGGCTGTGGGCGTTCTCCATCTGCTCTGCCTGAGGGCTCTCCACATCCCCGGCAGGGTTAATGTGGGTGCAGGTGTGATGTTGCGGGGCGGTCCTCACCCTGACAAGTGGGGACTACGTCCAGACATAGTCGGGCAGGTCTGGGACCGATTCCGTGGCCGTCCGGGATTCTGTACGCTTTCCCCCCCTTACACCTGATAGCTCAGCTGTTGGGGCGGGTACGTCGGGAGCGTGGGACTTGGTCCTGGTCGCACCGGGCCGGGGCTCAGCTGTGTGGTCCCCGGCCCTGATTCAGCTCTTGGTGGCCCCGCCGTGGCCTGTTCCGTGGTCAGTGCGGGCCCTCTCTTAGTCACGCGGAACTCTGTTCTGCCTTCCTGTTCTGGGGCAGCCTCTAGGCTTGGTGGGGATGCGTCTTGACTATTCTGTTGTTAACGCTATCCGGTATGCGCGCGCTCCATCCTCTACCGCGGCTTACGCTGGGGAGTGGCGTACGGTTGAGTGTGGGGGCGGAACGTTGTTCAGCCACCCTCTCGTGGGATGTTCCTGCTTGGTGCTCTGCGTCTCAAGCCTGTGGAACGCTCTCTGTCTCAGAGTGGGACCTCCAACTGGTTCTGGGCCGGTTGTCGGAGGCCCCGTTTGAGCCTCTTGAGCACGCGCCATTGGATCTGCTGTCTTGAAGACCGCATCTTTTTGGCCATCACCTCTGCTAAACGCGTGGCTGAGCTGTGTGCTCTGTCGGTGCGGCCTGAGTGCCTGTCTATTCGGGCTAATAGCGGTGCGACTCTGAGGCCTAATCCAGTCTTCGTGCCAAAGAATATCCGGAGCTCTTTTCACTCCAGGGATATTGTTATTCAGGCGTTTCATCCGCCTCCTCACACTAGTGGGTTAGAGGCAAGCGTTCATCTGTCCTGTCCGTGCTTTGGGGGTTTACCTCAGTCGGACGCAGGATCTCAGGCCTGCCGATCAACTGTTGTTTGTTACGGTGGCCCTCGCGCAGGTAAGGCACTGTCCAAGCAGCGCCTGTCACATTGGTTGTGTGAGGGCATTGCCCTTTGCTACACGTTGGCTGGACAGGTCCCCCCTGGGGGTGTCAGGGCGCACTCCACTCGTGGATCTGCCGCCTTGTTAGGGGGGGCCTCGGTGGAGGACATCTGTGATGCAGCCTCCTGGTCCTCCCCGGGTCCCTTCATTAAGTTTTACCTCATGGACATGACTGGGGGTTCTGTCTCCCAGGCGGTTCTGAGGTCTGGGACCTCCCCTGCGTCCCGCCAGTCGGTGGGCTAGCAGGGGTGTGTGGGTGTGTGCCACGGGGTGCTGTGTCACACGTGGTCCTGCCTGTACTGTGCGTTTTTAGGGGTCCCTGGTTCCCTCTTTTTCGCACTTTGGTGGAGTTGACTGCCTCCCCCCCTTCGTTAGGACGGGCGGGTGGACGGGACTCCCCTCCTCCCTGGTAGTGGGGCTTACGGGCCCTCAGGGGGTACACTTGTCGGGTCACGCATCTGCTCTGCCCCATATCTCATAATGGCAGGAGCGAGACGCAATGACCAGTATGCTATATAACGAAAGCTTATCCTATAACCTAGTTATATGAATACTGGCAGAGCGTCTCGCTCTCAGCGCCCTGAGGTCCCTTGGTTGGGTTTCAATGTTGGAAACTTTTGTGACCATGTCCGGCGTCTTATAGGAGGACGCTGGGGCGTGGCCTGGTCAGGTGCATGGGTGCAAATTGTTTGTTCATGAGCACAGTAGGTGCTAGGAGATAAGAGTTATCTCATAATGGCAGGAGCGAGACGCTCTGCCAGTATTCATATAACTAGGTTATAGGATAACCTTTCGTTCATTGATATTGTCAGCTCCACATTCAACACCATAGTCCTCTCCAAGCTCGTCGTCAAGCTCCGAGACCTGGGCTTTAACTACGACCTTAGACTTCCTGACAGGAATACCCCAAGTGGTGAGAGCAGGTAACTGCACCTCCTCATCCCTCACTGAAAAACCAGGAGTGGACTGGCTATTGGGATATTCGGGAATCAGCCTTCATCTGCCCTTCCGTTAAGTCTCCGCGTTGTGTCTTAGTTGTTGATGATGAGGCAATCATTTGGTGGAATTCAGTCCTCCCACGCACTGGCTGTCACACTGTTTCCCCCCGTTAATGCATCCGGACAAAAGAATGTACTGGAAACATTGTCTCTATCATTAAAGGATGTTTATTTTCCATAAACATAGCATCTCGTACAGGATGAAAGTCTTTGGTGGTATCAGAAACTAGATTAAAAGTATTTTTTAGTTGGAAAATATTTTTAGAGTACTTCAACTCATCTGTTTCAGGGTTGTCCGTGCACACTGATGTTTAAAATGACCTTCCCTTCTATGCTCTCCATTCTGTGATATGAGGACAAACCTGTTTTGTAGATTGGCTGGTAATGCTTTACTTTTGGCCTTGTGCATAACTACTAATGTCTGTAACTAGCTTTTGCAATTTCAATAATCCCGAATTAATAAATAATATGTTGGTGTGTTCTCGATAGTCTGCTTTACAAATAATCCTAATAGCTCTCTTCTGTAGGAGATACAGTGGTTTTATATTACTCTTATAGGTGTTACCCCATACTTCCACACAGTAATGAACTCAATCAGCGCCAGATGTGTACCGTGTGGTAAGAAGGCCACCGCTTTAAAGTATAGGGATACATGGCGGTGTTTGCAGGGCTCAAACTATATCCGAGATATATGATATATATATATTATATATCATAGCTATGGATATAATACTATTGCCCATTTGACATCGAGTATCTATCGTTCAATTTGTGAAAAATAAATAAGTCTTTCATCCATACATTCGCGTTTTATACCGTGGTGAATATGAGTATAGTTTTAGAGTAATCCTGTCTAATCCCAGAAAACGACACTATGCAGCGTTTAGTGCATTTCACCAAAAAATTGGCGTTTCTCGCCTGTATCAACAATCAATCTGAAATCAACGCTATATTATTGGTATTATGTTTCATCATGAATGCATGAAAGGGTGGGGGGTAGTTTTTCTATGCTTTGATTGTCACCAACAGAATACGTTACACACACACATTACACACATACGCTCGGATCGCAGTGAATGGATTCTTGGATCAACGCAAGATTGATACCATATAGCCCTTACCTTGACTAGGATGTACTCCAAAAAGAATATTACAATTATCTGATCGCCATTCCATGTATTGATGTCGATCATGTTGCCAACATAATCCATCAAAGAACATGAACCGGGAGTGCTTGATTCTCCTCAATCCATGCGTTATAAACGCTTGTCCTGCCCGACAAGGAAAACCCAGCCCGGACTTTTTAGATCGACACACAGCCTAAGCCAGAGAGTTTCAAGGGATGTGCAATACCGGCTGCAAGGCGGCAGGCGGCAGTATTGTACGTTTGCGATCTCAGACTCATTCCCAATGATAACACAGGCTCCCTCGATGGATTATGAATAAGGAATATCGAATAAAATAAATAACGATAGAAAACCCGACTTTTCTTCGGTTTGACGCTCAAGCGTCGGCGAGTTAACCCGACTTTATTCGTGAGTGGCGTCCAATGAGTTAAGATAATGCAATATGAGTGCACAGTACAATGTTCGCATTGCTTTGTTATCTAATACATATTTAACTAATGAAGTGACAGTCGCCTGTAAGGAGATGGAAAAGCAGCGGCCTGTCCTCGTTCAGCACTTCCCCCAACCCGGCACGGCGCCGACCACCCACGCACGGCGCCGTAGGGCTACTGCCAGCGCAGCCGCCAGTGCCAGCAAGAAGGCTCGCTACCGAGGGGGAGTGCCCGACAGTGTACCTCGGCCTGGTACCAGCTACCCTGCACCCGGGGGGGAAGGTAGGGACCTGCCCGCTGTCTTTTCTGTTTAAAGCAGCTAAAGATTGATGGGTAGTGTTTCTTGTATATGAGGAGAGTTACACGATTCATGTGGGAACACGTTTTTTAAACGAACGTAGACTCTGTTCCGCGAGTGGTGTTGCTATTTGTTTTAGCTTTGCAAAGCAATGTACATTAGCATGTAGCCAAGGGCTTTTGCCCCTCTCTTCATCCCGCCGGTATGTCGCTTTACGCGATAAGATGAAAAACATGGCGGGCAACACGTTTTTTCGCTTATGAAACAGAGCCATGGGCTTTTCGGTGGACGGCACGTGTCTCTTAAACAGACGTGGCTCAAAACTAGCGCACCTTTTCTCACTCGGAATCCCTTGTGTGCTCTGGCGTCATCACGCAAGTGCATATGATTCCACCCCGTCAGCTGCGTGATTACACAAACAAGCCGCATTTCTCGGAGACGCTCTCTGATTGGCACTGACTGACGCTCTCTGATTGGCCACTGACGCGTTTGCCCAATCCGTGACGAGCTGTGTCTTTGCCCATTTCCACACCAAACAGCCTGCAAACTACCTGGCGTTCTATCGCCATGCTCTAAGACAAACTCTAACCTTAACCAACTTCGAAAGAGTGCCTAAGCTTAACCGTCGAAAGAACTTGCCGTCACGCTATAAGACAAACTCTAACCTTAAGCAACTTCGAAGAGTGCCTAAGCCTAACCAGTGTATAAACAGGCGTCGGCCAATCAGAGAGCGTCTCCGAGAAATGCGGCTTGTTTGTGTAATCACGCCCGTCAGCTCCCTCGACGTTGCATATCCTGCTCGTCACGGGGAGGGGGGAGATTCCCCATGCCCACACCAAACCTAGTGGGTGGGGCTGGGGTTCCCGGCCATTGTTAACGTCACAGGCTATCACGTTTTCTTATTGGCCCGAGAGATATGTCCATGAGTTGAGGTCTGCATGGCAGGTCCCGACTCACGTTGTCGATTGTGAGGTCTCTCCGAGATAAACCTGGCGTCTTCCCCTCTCGTGTGAGCGGAATTTGTGACGGATGGTTTTTTCCCAGGCTCCGTATATAGACCCCGTGTCAGCTTCCTTTCGGGACCGGTTCCCTCCTGATTCTACCCAGACAGGGGGAGAAACCGTTGTGGGGGCTCTTTCTTGTCAGAATTCTCCCGCCACCGAGCCTGCACACTGTTCGATATCAGCGATTGGTCTTACGGGACCGGTATCAGCGACTGGTCCGGGCGTGTTCTCAGGTGTTTATTTGAAACAGCCTTTGGGGCCAGCGTGCCCTGGTCTATCCATTTATGCGGTCGCCCGGGAAGGTTTTTTTTCCTACCAAGCGCCAGCTCATTAGGCTAGCTTGAGGGCTCGCATACATTTCCGGGGGGAAATGACGGGGTGGATCAAGCATCGACAGGGGGGTTTCACGCCCGTTAGGTGGGCCACCGGGAGCTGTGCGTTTGCAGACAATCTTGGTGGTGCCTCCTTTGGTATCTTTTGATCGAAACGTGTACCTATTCCCCTCTTCTTTGGAGAGGTGCGGCAGCGTGACTCATCCTGGTCGCACTGGACCAGATCAGTTCAACCCGGTGCCCGCCGGGTCACAGATATGTTGTTAACCCGAAGGGCCCTGAGCTTTTCCAGGGGGAAAATGCCAGGGCGGGCCAGACGCCACAGGGGCTGATGTCATGAATGTTGTGTGTCATAAAATGCCACTACGAGTTGAAAATGGGGGACGTCTTCATCTGATCTGCATCCCCTTAACAGTTGTGTGTTGAGCCGTACTGTATTGTACCTTCTCTGCAAACTGTTAGATAAAGTTTTCTTTCTCTCATTCATTTCACCCCTCCCTCCCCGACCCCACGAGGTGTGGAAGCGGTAACACAGGCTTATGTTTTCACATACGTTCCCTGGTAGTGGGCGGGGCGCACTGTCGGTTAGTCGCAGGCCCTTCTGTCCTGCTCACCCTGTGCGTTTGTTGGGTGCTGTCCCCTCTTTCACACAGTCGGTGTCCTGTCCCCCTCCCACCCCTCACTAGGGGGGGCGGGGGGACCCTCCCCTGTGTTCTGATGGTTGTAGGGGACCTCAGCGGGTGCATTTGTCGGGCTCTCCGCCCTGCTCCGCTCCTGTGTCCCACTAAAGAGCAGAGCACAGAGCTAGTACGAAATATAACAAAGGTTATCCTATAACCCTAGTTATATGAGTACTAGCGAGCGCTCTGCTCTCACTCACTGAGGATCCCTAATTGTCTTCTGAATAATGGTCAAGACTAGGGAAGAGCGGAAGTACGGTCACACCCCTCGCTTAAATACATGGGCGGAAGTGGGCGTGGCCGGACAGGTGTAGGTGCATTGTGGCAGGAAACTTTCAAGGTCACAATAGGTGACAGGGGAATATCCCACTAAAGAGCAGAGCGCTCACTAGTACTCATATAACTAGGGTTATAGGATAACCTTCATTCAAAGGACTCCTCCAACTAACAGACACTTTGAATGTTGGGAGGAGATAGTCTGTCCTGCTCCTAAAGCTCTATGTTATGTTATACATATCCATCCCCTTATTTTGCACAATGTCAAACACCACATGCGTGTGAAAAGATTACTTCAGGTAAAGAGAGAACACATACATTTGAAGTGCTGCAGATAACCATTGAAGCCAAGAGCTTGACAGTACTCTTAAATGCATTGAGCAGCGTGTCAGGCCTGTTGGCAACAGTGGACACGGCGCTTGATTGAAAGTCCCATTTGCACGGCACACTTTTCTGCATGAATAGACAACCTGCCTGTTCCAATAAGGCCATGGCCTTGGAATTTGTCCCGTCTCTAGAGGGGGTAGAGTACTGTCTTCATTGTTTCCTCTCCTATTGCCCCTCAGTCTGACACCAACTGAACTCAATGTAATTTAGCCTCATGGTGAAGGTGAAATCTCTGGACAGGCTGGGGTGATCTGGGTGAGCGAGAGCAAGTCAGAGCCACATTTAGTGGTCTAGGTGACTGGCGTTGCCAAGATTGGCGTTGTGTCAACTTTGGCAGTGGTGAAATAGCACAACAAAACAAAACAAGAATATGTACTCACTACAAATGTCACGTCAGATGTGTGTCAATACATTGCATACCCTAAGTCATTTGCGATTTATTATACTCTCTATACTTATAGCACATGCATGAGTCTGGTCTCTTTTGAAAGGAAACATTCTGAACTTTCTTCCATAACAGGAATAATCACTCTGAGTGCTAATGAAATAGAGTTACAGAGGTTTGAACACACTGAAGTAACAGTTTTGTTTATTCACATTTCTGTTTACTTGTTGCCAGATGCCTGTTTTTGAGTTCCAGCTGAGAGGTAGGAGCTGGAAAACATAACGGTTCCATAGCCTGAAGTCTTATCTAGTACAGGTCCAAAGTTGATAACAATCCCAAGGAAATCTGTGTTTTACAAAGGTTTGTGTAATGTGTGTACCGACATTAATTCGGCATGATTATCCAAAATCGCCGCCCACTGCCATTGATTCCGAGGCGCTAGTCAAAACAAAGAACTTCCCGGCTTCTTCTTTATCTTTCTAGCTGCATCAGCCCTCGTGTGGGACACCCCTGGCTCCAGAATTTCATTGGATACAAAGGTGCTCAATAATTTTTACCATCAGAGGTGACTGGTCTGTTCAGGACCCGGTCAAACTGGACATGGTCACTTGTCCGAATGGCTTATCAAATTACGCTCATTGGGTGTTTGCAGGGACGTGCACAGGACTTCAGAGGGGCAGGTGCTCAAAGGCAGAAAAGGGCACTACACTTGTGTGTATATATTAACCGAGCACGCGTAGCGCGCAAACCCGATTTTTAAGGGCCCTTTTCGGGCGGGGGCCCCCTTTTTATGCTTTTTGGGGGGTTTTGGTGATAAAATATTGAATATTGAACTATAATAATCAGTGCAAAAGCTCACTTATCCTTGAAAGACACTTTTATCACTGACTTAAAAGGCCCATACATCTCCATAAATGTTCAGGGGGGAGGGAATAAGTGCTTACCCTACAGACCCCAAGAAGTGCTGTATATTCTGTATTGTTTAATATAAATGCATTTTTTATTCCAATCCCGATTTGTATTCGAGATTCCCAAATCCCATCGGACTTGACTTCTTCGTGTCCCTCAGTGAGTGTAATACCAGCATTCAACTGTATCCGCCACAGCGGTTTCTATCATCATCACCACCCACGCTATGCATAAAATATATAGGTCCGCGGAGAGGCATGCTGAGGAGGCCGTGCTAACTGCAATGGAATATGGGGCATCTCTCTCTCTTTACCTAATATTTTTATTCTATCCTGACATTTTTCAGTTGGAAGGGCAGTCTATATGCGTAACAAAAAAGAAAAGAAAAAATCTTTATTTATTTATTTTTTCAAAAAGGGCACTTTTTTGATGAAGCTCAAAAAGGCAGGTGCTCAAGCACCCCTTGGCCTCTATGTGTGCACGTGCCTGCTGATGGTGTTTCAGTGATCTGCATGTTTCCTTGACTGATGGTGTTTCAGTGATCTGTATGTGTTCCCTTGACTGATGGTGTTTCAGTAATCTGCATGTGTTCCCTTGACTGATGGTGTTTCAGTAATCTGCATGTTTCCTTGACTGATGGTGTTTCAGTGATCTGCATGTGTTCCCTTGACTGATGGTGTTTCAGTGATCTGCATGTGTTCCCTTGACTGATGGTGTTTCAGTAATCTGCATGTTTCCTTGACTGATGGTGTTTCAGTGATCTGCATGTGGCAGCAGCTGTTACAGTAGAAGAGATGAGATCACGCTTCAGCTGCTTGATGAGTCAGTCAGGGGAAGGTGTAGTCGACAGCTTCAACATGTTTAACCAGAGTCAGGCTGCACTACAACCATGATGCACCAGAGAGTCAGGCTGCAGTACAACCATGACACACCAGAGAGTCAAGCTGCACTACATGGTCAGAGAGAGAGTCAGGCTGCACTACATGGTCAGAGAGAGAGTCAGGCTGTACTACAGGGTCAGAGGTCAGGCTACACTACATGGTCAGAGAGTCAGGCTGCACTCAGTGGCGGCCGGTGGGTTTCGCCACTAGGGGGCGCTATACCAAACATATACCAAACATGTACAGTACAGTACCACGCAACACTCATTGCCAGACGTGAGCGATTCGACTCACGCTCACGGCAATGAATCGGCTCTTATGAACGAGTCGCTCAGCTGTTACTACAACAACACACAACCAGTCAAATAAAGTATAGTCTAGACTCTAATTCACAACTTGAAACACAATATATAAATAGAAAAGTTAGAAACAAAACTCGCCCCGTCTACAAACACAGGCAGATCTCTCCCTCTCTCCTTCTCTCTCTCACACACAGCGCGACGTGGAATCGATTCGTTACACAATCAGACCTATTATATACCAAGAATAACTTCAGTATGAGTACAGGGCTGTACACATATTTTGCATATTGTTAAACGAGCCAAGGCTAGCTATTAAACTATCGATATGAATCGAAAATCTGGGACCCTGATGTAAACAAGACAAACGTCTTTCTCTGGTCTGCATCCCCTTAACAATTGTGTGTATTGAGCCGTACTGTATTGTACCCATTCTGCAATCTGTTAATAAAGTTCTCATTCATTCATTCAAACATAGACGATATTGAACAAGCCATAATCCACGTATTTTCAATCCGAGAGAGCTGCAGTAGTTAAATCAATGAGCCATCGAGATAGTCAGTGTGGTAAGTAACGTTATTATTGCATCCAAGATTGATACAGATACAGAGAGAGAGAGAGAGAGAGAGAGAGAGAGAGAGAGAGAGAGAGAGAGAGAGAGACTCACTGTTTAGTTGAACGTCCAGGGCCAAGTTAGCAGTTAGCCAAGTGTTAGCTCAGCTGAGCTCGTTGCCACAACACTCAACAAGTACACCTTTGTCCATTTCCGCTCGAACAGACTGCAAAACTACCTGGCGTTCTATCGCCATGCTCTAAGACAAACTCTAACCTTAACCAACTTTGAAAGAGTGCCTAAGCTTAAGAACTTGCAGTCACGGCACGGCAAACAGCTGCATGCATCTCACAACAACACAACTATCTCAACCAAGCTAGAAGCTAGAAATTGGATTCGGCCAATCAGATATCGTCTCTGTGAAATTCTGCCATGGAAAGAAATACTGGCGTCGGCCAATCAGAGAGCGTCTCCGCGAAATGCGGCTATGGAAAATCCTTCACGGAAGTTCACGCTGCTGGCTAGACCGCTTCAAATCGCGCTCGGATTCCAACATAATAGTCATATTTCAACGCACAACGCCGTATGCACTGATTGGCTGTGACGGAGACAGCGATCAAACTGTGACGCGCACGCAGAGCGCTATCGCGTATTGCCCCCGAGAAATACGAAAAAATAAAAAAAAATAAAAAAAACGTGATGTCACTTCCTGCTCTGGAAAACGGTGTTTTTTTTATTTAGATAATAACGTTATATTGTGCATTGGAAATACAAACATACTTAAAATGAGTAAATATTATTAATTTTAAACATGTTTATATTATTTATAGGGCTATAAAACACAAAAACGAAAAAGTTTTATTCTCTTCTTCTCTGATTTAACAGCAGCTGGCCAGCAGGTGGGTCGGCGCCCTAGCGCCCCTAGTGGTAGAGCCGCCACTGGCTGCACTACTGGACGATGGCAGGACTGAGGTTCAGTCTCTTCTCCAACATTTGAGAACTTCTCAGAAAGTGAGTAGATAGGGCAATATTGCAAATTCTCATTTTAGTATAGAGGTATGACCAAGATTAGATGTTATGTATTTTAATTAGGGCTGTGAAAGTTAATGCTTTAACTTGAGATTAATTTAAATTATTAAGCGTTAATTTTT
The DNA here is from genome assembly GCF_963971535.1 of Notolepis coatsorum. NCBI lineage: Eukaryota > Metazoa > Chordata > Actinopteri > Aulopiformes > Paralepididae > Notolepis > Notolepis coatsorum. The sequence goes on along the minus strand of NC_140178.1, from coordinate 83,074,649 downwards.
CTTAATCTAGATTAATCTATGGAGTGAAAAATGTTCAACGTTCTGAACTTTCAACAGTATCTTTACTTGTTCTTTTTTTGCATTGACTCATGCACCTTTTTGAAAATCATCTGACATGAAGATGGAACACATTTTTGTTGTTAATATGATTTATATTACTGATAGTTCATAAGACATTCAAAACATTATCGTCCTCTAAGCCAATCTGCACTTTAACATTGGCCTGGGCTGTTTTTATTTCTGTTAGCGCTGCGGATATAAGAAAGAGCTGAGTCAATGTTGATGGTTTTGTTGAACATTTGTATTTCACAGGAGAGGACACTGTATTCAAAGAAAGCTATTAAAATAGTATTTGAATCTAAATATACTTTCTTTGTGTTGATTCTACATTATTTCCATGATTTTACTCAAGTAAATATCTGTTACAAGCTTCGGTCATAAATAGAAAAATGTGATTTTTAATCTAGATTAATTACAGAAAATTGTGAGATTAATTAGTAAATTTTTTTAATCTATTGACAGCACTAATTCTAATGAATCTATAACATGTTCAATGTTTTAAGTTTCACACATTTGTTACGTCTAAATGTTCCCATACCTTATTCTCTCCCCTAATCTCTCTCCCTGTATCTCTACTGACACCTAGTGGTGGATGCCAGTCGGAGCAGGTCCTTCAGGAATGGCAGCAGCTGAAGACCCTCATCAGGACCACTTTCACAGACAAGTCCTACCTAGGGCTGAGGCAGACACTGCTCACCAAGGAGCCATATCGTTCAGAGGTTTGTGGGGAATATTTAATATTCTTCAAAATTTACAAAGTCGTGTGTACTCTACAGAATAAATTAATTGAGTTTTACTACTAGTTACTTTTTATGTCAGAACTTCCTGCACTTGGCTGAAATACTGCTTGTGATGCCGATCTCCTCGGCTCAGTGAGAGCGTGGATTTTCAGCCCAGAATGGTATTAAGAACAGCAGCAGCCTCCACTGCTGAAGACTTGATCCGTATCAGGAAGGCTGGAGCAAGTCAACCCGAGCCATGTAGCAGCCAAATGGTCTTCGTCTTCTAAGAGGGCCAGACAAATATGAAAAAGTGGCCAGCAGACATGCTATATCTGTGACACGTGTGCACGCGCACAGTTTGTTGTTTTTGTTCTATTAGTGATTTACACACTCTCAATAAAAACATATTGTATGACAGATTTAAACAGACTTGCACTGCTAATTTGAAGTGTAACATATTGATGTCTTATATACAGTTATGTCCCTGCAATTTACCTTTAATAAAGAAAAATGTTTGTCTGAAGTCATTTCTTGTTAAGGTTTGGATTTTGTGCCCTGTATGCAAGATTAATGTCCTTTGCCAGTCACATACTATTTAAGTGATGAACTGCACTACTTGTGGTTGTTTTTAGATTTTAAGAGGCGTTTTATACTTAAATTATTATTATATTTATCATCATCGAGGTCGTCCTCGGACGGGCCCTCTATCGGTGCTTCCAGTCATCCCGATCCTACATGCATCTGGCTAGCTCACCGGTGCATTCTGTTCCCGCATCTCTCGTGATCGATGCCTGTGTGTTGGCTCTCACAGCACAAGTTTGCTGGTTGGCAGCTCATGGTGTCTCTGGCAGTGACCTGCCAGCCTCATTCTCCTGACTTTATCGCTCACCCTTAGCCCCCCCCATACAAGTTTGCATTAGTGACATGCTCATCCCTGTTGATGTTGAGCACCACACGCATCATTCTGGTGTAGCACCCATCCAGGGACTTCTGCAGGGTGGGCTTCAAGGTCCAGCATTCACTGCTAGGGGTGCACCGATATGAAAATTGGCCACCGATACCGATTGTTCAACTAACACAATCGGCCGATACCGATACCGATAATTGTGGCAAAAAATAAGTTTTTTTTAATTTTTTTTTTAATATTTTTTAAATTTTTTTAATGAAACTACTGTATATTTGTATGTGTGTTTGTATTTGTAGGCCTCTTTACTTACTTAAAAAAGGAAACATCAAGAAATATGTTTATGGTATCACTGATCCCTCTCCCAGTATCGTCTGGCGGCCTGCAGAGGGATACTATTTTCTCAACCAGAGCTTTCAACCAATGCAATGGAACCATTCTGGCGGCCTGCAGCGGGATACTATTCTCTCAACCAGAGCTTTCAACCAATGCAATGGAACCATTTTGATTGACAGTCGATTCGGCCAATTACGCCACACCGCTAGCACCCACCTCCTGCTTACCACCAAGCGTTTATTCATTTTTCTACTTCGGGGCATGCCGCCATTGATCTGCTTGTGAGAATGCGAGTCAAACTCAGAACCACAACAAGCTAATAAGTTAGCTGCCCGGCAGTGCCCGCCGACCAGCGCGCTCCACAGGATGGCCAAACGAGACACAATGATTTTACTGCAACAAATGTTATAATAAAACAAAGCCTTTCTATACATTTGTCTGGTTGAAAACTTTATTAACAGATTGCAGAATGTGTAGTTGGGTACGGAATGAGCAACGGAATGTAACCGAGCTTGCTTGCTATCTTCGGGTAAATACTATGCTGATGTAATTGAACGTGTAACTAACTATAATAACGTTAATGCCACAAAACGAATGTTTGTGTCATTTTAACAGCAGATACTTTCTTAAATGCCATCCTCCCGACAGAGCGGTGTTGATGGGGAGCTCTGATGGATTCGCTTGGTTGTGTTATTACATTAGCATTGAACAGCTAACCGAAAGCTAGGGTTAACTAATGTTAAAGGTTTAGCCATAACGTTACGTTGGCTAAAGTTGGGGCTATTCTTAATCCAGTAATAATGGCTGCAGACCTGCAAGCAAAGTACAGCAAGTTGGCAAAGGAGTATTCCAACGTAAATCACATTTTCACCAGTAACGTTAGTCGTCTGCCTCCCGGCTATGAACGGACTCGGAGTAATGCCTTGCTGCTATGGGTAATAATAATATGCTGATGTTATTGTCCGTGTAACACTAACTATATAACGTTAATGCCACAAAACGAATGCCTTGTTAATCATAAATAGTAACTTTGATGCAGTAGCTTGTGTGTGTGTGGGGCGGACGGCGGGCGTTGTGCAGGTAGGTCGCGAGTGAACTTTTTTTTTTTTTGCCTTTTGACGCTGGTTAGTTATCGGCGACTGCTATCGGCACATTTGAGCTAGCAGTCAACAAGGCACTTATCGGCCGATACCGATACCCGACCGATATATCGGTGCACCCCTATTCACTGCCATACAAAAGGACAGACTCAACTGTTGCATGAAAGAAGTTGAGCTTGATTTGACGGGGGAGGTTGGATTTCCACACACTGGTCATGCCGTTCAGTGCCCTCCTCCACGCAAGCGCCTTCCTCACTTTAAGGTCTTGCTCAGAAGAGTTGACCCACGAGCCCAGCAGGTATTTGAAATCACCGACTTCCTTTAGAGCAGTGCCTCCTGTCGTTAGAGGTGGATGATCCGGGAGGATGTTATACATTATGACCTCGGTTTTCTTGGCATTTAGCCTGAGGCCAACCTTGGCGCACTGCGTCTCCACTCTGCACAGGAGTTCCTGTGCCTGCTCTACGTTGTCAGAGAGCAGGCTGATGTTGTCCGCGTAGTCCAGGTCTGTTAGGACTACGGCGGGGTGTCGTCTCGATCTCCTTGGGGTTATTGTGAGACCAAGTTCCTGCTCCCGTCCATTGATGGCCTTCCTGAGCACATAGTCGAGGACTATGATGAAAAGGAAGGGGGCAAGGGTGTCCCCTTGCATCACCCCAGCCAGGATGTCAAACTCTTCACTGTTGCCGTCTGGGGTTACCACCTTGGCCCTTGTACCTGTGTGCATGGTCCCTATGGCCCGGAGTAGATTGGGAGGGACTCCGTAGGCCTTGAGTATCCTCATCATCACGGCTCTGTGTATCGAGTCAAAAGCCTTTTTGAAGTCGATAAAGCACAGTACCGCTGTCAGGTTGTTCTTCTTCACCTCCTCGATGATTATTCTCAAGGACAAGATCTGGGCCACAGTGGTCCTCTTCTCTCGGAAACCATTTTGGTTCTCCCTGAGGTGGGGGTCGATGGCGTTCTGTATCCGGTTTAGTATCATGCGATTGTACATCTTTGCAATAACACATGTCAGACTTATGCCACGGTAGTTGTCTGGCTTCGAGAGATCTCCGGACTTAGGCACTGGGATGATGTTAGAGAGAGACCACATATCAGGCTGGTTGTTTTTCATCAGGGCATGGTTGCAGAACTCCAGGATGATGTTGTCAAGGTCACAGTTCTTATAGACCTCTGGGGGAATGCCGTCCGGCCCAGAACTTTTTCCCTACTTCAGTGTGGATTTCACTTTGGCAAACTCCCTGGCTACATCATTATTTTGTAATTGTTTTTTAATAAAAATCTCCTGTGGCAGGGAGGGGCGATGCACAAATCCCCATCATCAGTCAGCCTGCTGATAACGTTACTTCCACACCTACCCTACGACTACTGCTTGGCCTTACCCCCCTGCCCACCTACGGGTGGCTGCAATTAGAAACTGGCCCCGGTAAATGTCAAAATCCGCCCCCCCCTCCCGACTCACCCAACCCCCTCCAATGTACAGTTTCTTCCCCTTCGGATGTATATTTTTTTATGATATCTTTTTCTTACACAGTACCGTATATTTGTCATAAATGTCTTGATGAATTGAAAATGGAGGACCCTTATGTAAACAAGACAAATGTATTTTTCTGGTCTTCATCCTCTTAGCAGTTGTTAGTATTGAGCTGTACTGTATATTGTACCCATTCTGCAATCCGTTAATGAAGTTTTCAATCAATCAATCAAACCCCTAAAGAAAGAACGATGACCTGTTATTTTAGGTTCTTGGAAAGAGACTGAGGCAAAATATCCGGCTCCCTTCAAAGAGCCGTAACCTCCATCACTCCGGATAACATACGAGGCTGGGGCTGAAGTGCACAGGACAGGGGGCCACAACAGCAGACCACTGAGCCAACAACGCTAATTATCTATTCTATTGTAGCAAATATCAACTTGGATGGCAAGATAAATACCTAAATATACTGTCTTACCATATTTGAGTTACTGTGTGGAGATATGGGGGTATGCATACATAAGCACTTTAAAACCATTAATTATACTACAGCACCAAGTCCACCTTGGAAAAGATGGTGGTCCCCGCCAGGTGGGCGGAGAAGTCCTGTATATGCGGGACGGGGTAGCGGTCCGGGGTCGTGGCGTTGTTTAGGCGTCGGAAATCACCCACCATCAGCAGGGGGGAGGCCCACGGACTGTCCGAACGGCGCACAATTCCGAGGCGTTCCATGGTTGCAAATTCCTCCCTGGCAATGGAGAGCTTAGCTGGGTCAAGGCGCAGAGCGTGTGCATAGACCGGGGGACCGACAGTGGCTATATAGTGCTCCACGCCATGCTTAGCGACTGCTGAGGAAAATTTAGGCATGGTGAGGATAGGGAACTCCGCGAGGAGGCGCTGATATACATCCCCGGCAGCAAGCATGTTGGACAGGCCTAGTGTCCCTGCCCCTCCCAGCGTGCACGGGTAGGTAGCAAAGGAGACAGCATCGATTAGGCGACAGTTTGTAATGTCCACTAGCAGCCTGAACGCACACAGGAAGTCCGCGCCCAGGAGAGGAACTGACACAGCGGCCATGACAAACTCTCACCCGAAACGGCGCCCGCCAAAACACACCTCTACATACGGGGTTCCGTAAATACGCATAGGCGTGCCATTAGCAGCGTCCATGGGGGGACCGTGGCCCCCAGCCATAGTGTCCACAGCTGTAGCAGGCAGGATGCTTCGTTGCGCGCCCGAGTCGACTAGTAGTCGCCGGCCAAATCAGGTGTCCTTAATAAATAGCAGCCTGCTGCCTCCGCTCATGGCTGTCATGACGCAAATGCTCCCCGCTGGCCCCCACAGCCTCCCTTGTTTCCTCGCACGCTGATAACGCTGCTACAGCTAGCATAGCTGATGCTAGCCATTTACCTCCCCAGGATACCGCAAATATTGGCAAGCCCTCTTTGTTTTCCCCTCCGGAATACATCCTTGTGGGGGATTCCATAGTGAGAAGCGTCCCGATTCCCAAGGGCATCTCGTACTCGTTTTCTGGTGCAAAAATTCTTGATCTAATCCAACATATCCCATCAATTGTGGAGCGCTACCCATCTGCTCATAGTCATCGTGCATGTGGGAGTGAATGACGTCAGCCTCAGGTGTAGACAATCAGCAGAACATCGCGAGACATACGGGCACAGCAAACTCACCAAAGATTACGAAACACTGGCAGTGCTGATAGAGAGCCTTGGGAAAACCTGTACATTCTCCGGTCTAATCCCCACCCTCAGACGGAGCTCAGAACATTTTAGTCGGCTATACAGTGCCGATCAGTGGCTGCGACATTTCAGCTCAGCTTGTGGACACGGCTTTATCAGCCACTTCGACTCATTCTGGACTGAGTCTAATCTTTACAAACATGACAATCTCCACCCCAATCACAATGGGATTGCAGCTCTGGCCATAAACTTTGCACGTCACATCTCCAGCGTCGAGGCCTGACATACCACCTTCTCTGTGTTGGATGCTCAGCTGGACCAACACCCTCCCTCCCCTGTAACTAATAACCCAATGCTACATGATGAAGTCTTAGAAGAAGTCTTCAGACCGAAAGGACTTCACTTTATGCACCTGAATGTGAGGAGCTTACTACCAAAGATAGATGAGATTCGTCTGCTGGCTTATAAAACACAGGTGGGAGTTATTTGTTTTACAGAGACCTGGCTTGATCCCAGTATCAGTGATTCAGAAATAGATATACCCAATTACTCTGTAGCCAGAAAGGATCGCAGTCGTAATGGAGGGGGGGTCTGTGCTTTTGTGAGAAATGATATTAATTTTACTGTTAGGACTGACGTGGGTGATGAAGTTGAAGTGGTGCTGCTGGACATTCACCTGACAAAAACAAAACCAGTGCTATTGGGAGTTTGTTATAGACCACCTGATCAAAGTGCATTTTATGATAATCTAGAGAATGTATTTTCTAGCTGTGGTGTGACGAAAAACGAATGTATTTTGATGGGTGATTTTAATACTGATGTATCTAACAAGGACTGTCCAACGCATGGTGCTTTTACTAGGTTTAGCAAACTGTTTGACTTAACTCAGCTGATTAATGAACCCACCCGAATAAGTAAAACTACCCAAACTATAATAGATCTTATCATGGTGTCAGACAAATGCAACATATCACAACATGGTGTGATTGCTTATGGTATCAGTGACCACTTCATCACATACTGTACCAGGAAGGTTCATAGAGAAAAATGTTCTAGCCATAAAAACATTAAAATCAGATCTTACAAGAACTACTGTGTTGAGTCCTTTAGGGAGCAGCTTAGGAACATGGACTGGTGTGCAGTGTTGGAAAATGATTGTGTTGATGGTGCCTGGGATTTGTTTAACCACTGTTTCCTTAAGGTAGTGAATACTATGGCTCCATATAAGCAAGTTAGGTTAAAGCAGAGATCAAGCCCATGGCTTAACCCAGAAATTATAAATGCTATTAAGCAAAGGGAGGAGGCCTTTCTGAAATTTAAGAAATCCCATGAGCAAGCAGATGCTGATGTATATAAACAACGCAGAAATGAAGCACAAAGAAGGATTAAGGTAACCAAAAAGGAGTACTACATGAATCTAATAAAGGAAAACAAAAATGAACCTAAGAAGCTATGGAAAGCTCTGAAAGACATGGGTTGTGGGGGCAAAGCCAGCAGTGGCAAGCCCAATATTGGCCTAAATATCAAAGGTAAAATAGAATTTGATAAAGCACAGGTGACCAATGAATTTAATGCCTTCTTTGCCTCAGTAGCCAACAAGCTTGTTGATGCATTGCCGCCTAAGACAGGAGTATATGGAGAGGAGTTTATTCAGAGGTTTTATTCTGGCCGAGGGGTACTGGCCAATTCGTTTACCTTGACCAAAGTGACAGTTGAGAAAGTAGCAGAAATGTTGGCCGAGCTTAATATAGCAAAAGCCACTGGCTTGGACAACATTTCTGCAACGTTTTTAAGAGATGGGGCACAGGAAATAGCTCCATGTGTTGCACATCTTATTAACCTCTCCCTAGAGCAAGGCATTGTACCAAGTGGTACTAAACATGCAAAGATTATTCCCTTGTATAAAAAAGGGAATAGCTCTGAGCCTGGTAATTACAGGCCAGTATCCATTTTGAGTGTCACGTCCAAGATTTTAGAAAGAGTGGTGCACGAGCAGATATCAGAATATGTAAGCAAGAACAATCTTCTATATGAATTTCAATCAGGGTTTAGGAAGTCATATTCTACAGACTCATGCATCCTTTATATGATGATGATGATTTATTAGAAAGGAGATGGATGGGCGGTTAGGTGGCCAAGCGGAGATTGCGTTCGTCACCAGCCCCGGAGCTGAGCTGGATTTGCCTGTTCGAATCCAGCTCACAGCTCCGGGGTTGTCACCAGCTTGGCTGGCCGTCTGCACTGATACAATTGGCTGTATCAGAGGGTGGGAGAAGCTGGCGGGGTGGGTCCGGGTCGTTGTAAACAGCGACTCCTACAGTTCGGTCGGGGCGCCTGCTAAGCGCGGATAGGACTTGAGGGGGATAGTGTGGTCCTCCCACACGCTACGCCCTCTCAATGAGAATCCGCGCTGCCAGGTGAAAAGAAGCGGTGATTGGCTGGACGTGTGTCGGAGGAAGCACGTGGTAGCCTCCACTCTCCCAGATGATCTGACTGTGGGGGGTAAGTGCGCAGCGACCAGGAAGGGACTGGGAATTGGCATACGACTAACATTGGGATGGGAGAAAATCGGAGGAAAATGGAGGGGGAAAAAGACCAAAAAAAAAAAAAAAAGAGAAAGGAGATGGATGAAGGGAAACTGTGTGGAATGGTCTTACTTGATCTTCAGAAAGCCTTCGACACAGTAAATCATGGTCTACTGCTTAATAAACTGAAAGCTCTGGGACTGAATGATACAGCTGTAAAGTGGATTGCCTCATATCTGATAGACAGGGACCAGAGGGTAGAGGTCAATGGTTTTTTGTCGAATGCCAAGCAAATAGTTTGTGGGGTGCCGCAAGGAAGTGTTTTAGGACCATTGCTATTTTTATTGTACATAAATGATATGAGAGAAGCATGTTCTTGTAATTTATTCTTATTTGCAGATGATTCAGCTTTGCTCATCTCCCATAAGGATCTGAGTACACTCCAAAGAAGGCTAGGAGAGGCACTCTCTAAGGTCAGGAATTGGCTGTCTGACAATAGGCTCTCACTTCACTTAGGCAAAACAGAGTCTATTTTGTTCGGATCTAAGCCCAGATTAAAAAAGGCTCCTGAACTCAAGGTAGAATTAGGGTCTGAGGTTATAGCAACAAGAACGGCAGTGAAGTACCTGGGCTGTATGCTGGATGACAGTCTGGGGGGGGAGGGAATGGCCTTACAGGTGCTGGGTAAGGTAAATGGTCGCACAAGGTTTTTGGCTAGAAAGGCCAATCTACTTGACAGGGAAAGCCTTAGACTACTGGCCAACAGCCTGGTGCAGTGTCATTTTGATTATACTAGTGTAGCCTGGTTTGAGGGACTGTCAGGTTCATTAAAGAAGAAACTACAGGTGTCACAGAATAAGCTGATCAGGGTTGTGATGGGCCTAGGACCTCGTGATCATGTTGGGAGGAGACATTTTCAGGAGCTCAACTGGCTACCAGTTGAGGCCAGAGTAGCCCAGCTTAGGCTCAACATGGTACACAAAATAATAAATAACAGGGCCCCGAAATATTTTAGTAACTATTTTACTAGTGTTAGTGAATCACACAGCCACAGAACGAGATTTAGCATAGCAAACCTGCATCCTCCAAGGTGTAGAACAAAGATGGGGCAGTGCTCATTTGCTCACAAAGGAGCACAGGAGTGGAATGAGTTGCCTTTGACCACCAAACAGATCGTGAACCTGTATAGTTTCAAGGTGAACGTTAGGAAAAGGCTCCTAGAAAATGTCCCAGAGTAACTAAGGAAGGTTTTAGTTTTTAATGAAGTGTAGTTTTAGTGTGTCTGTAAATTTGTATATTGTATTTGTATATTTTATTAATAATGTTGTATTTGACTTTTTAATTCTATTTTTAGCAATATACTGTAGGCTGATGGTAATATGTGTAATACATGTTTATGAAAATACCATGTGCTGCTGAGACCAAGGACCACAATGGAAATAAGTCTGTGACTTTTTTGTGCTATCCTTGATAATGTTAGGATGCATGACTTGTAGTAACATGTAATGTATTTTTTAACAATTGTCAAATAAACTAAACTAAAAAAAAAATGAGCATTGACCCTGGCGTTTCCCTGGTCGCTGTAATTGCATGGCCCTGGCGCCAAACCGGTTATGAAAATAACACCATCCATTGTTACCCTGGCAATGGGCAGTCACTGCTGCAGCGGCGTCCGCACCGTCCACTAGATGGGTAGGTGGGTGGTAGGCTGGAAGCAGCGCATTCACAAACTGCTGCCGGTTGGCGAGATAAATCATGTCCGCTTCGGCAGCCAGCGCGCGGTAGTCCTTGGTGAAGGAGACGGGAGAGCTGGCCAGAGCTGTGCGCACAGGCGCTGGAAGCTGACGCATGAAAACATGTTTAAATAAAAAAGGGGGATCTGCCGAGCCCAAAATGGACAGCATCCTGTCCATCAGTTCGGACGGCTTGCCGTCACTGTTGAGTGACAATAGACGATCCGCCGGTTCACTTCTCCGTCCGTCATGATGTAACCACTTACGTACTTCAGGTCACCAATGTGGGAGCGCAAGAAAGGCTGAAACGGGAGACGGTAGTCGAGTCTTTCCTTTTACTTTCCCAACATAAATTATATACATCCAACAGAGTGCAGAGACGTTAACGTTACTCCTCCAAAGAGACAGCAGCCAGCTGACAGCTATATGTAAGTTACACAATACACCTCCCCGTTCGCAGAATCCCAAGTCTTAAAAGAGCCCTCACTCCGCTCCTAAAGTCCAGTGAATGTCTGCACCATTGTGCGTGATAAGAGTCACCACAAGATCATCTTTATAGATATAGTAAAAAAAAAAGTATCATTATGAGTGGAACTCTTCCAACACTGGCTAGAGCAGTAGGGTTTCTCTACTCTAAGAATGTGAAAGGTGAATTGACAGGTTTGACATTTCACTGAATCTTTTCTCCCAAGTGGATTTTCTCGAATATTCTAATTTACTGAATCTCTTCTCACATAGCCCCTTCCGTGACTGCGATGTGCACGCCAGGGGCTTTTGAATCCGCAGTCACTCGCAGGCTAATTTGGACCACCAAGCACTGCTTATAAGCTCGGGGTGGGTCAAAAATATATCAGATATGAATTTCAAAAGGTACCTAGCGTACAATTAGGGGTTCACACAGACGCGCTGGGGTCTGAAAGCTCGGAGTTGCTAATAAACATTTTAAATAATTTTTATAAAACAAGTGGTACTCACAGAGCGAGCCGTGTATTTCCGTATTTGGCTGCCTGGTGCGCATGCGCTGTGACACCAATGGCGGAAATACACGGCTCGCTCTGTGAGTACCACTCGTTTTATAAAAATTATTTAAAATGTTTATTAGCAACTCCGAGCTTTCAGACCCCAGCGCGTCTGTGTGTGAACGCCTAATTGTACGCTGGGTAGTGGGTACCTTTGAAATTCATATCTGATATATTTTTGACCCACCCCGAGCTTATAAGCAGTGCTTGGTGGTCCAAATTAGCCTGCGAGCTATAGACCTGCGGGTGACTGCGGATTCAAAAGCCCCTGGCTTGCACATCGCAGTCACACAGACCACAATGATGTGGCTTCTCTGCTGTATGGATTTGCTGATGAATCAGAAGATGTGTACTTGTCCTAAAGTTCTTCCCACACTGGTCACAGAAGGAGGCTTCCATCCTGTGTGAATTCTCTGGTGTGATTTCAGATTACTCGGATGACTAAAGCTCTTCCCACACTAGTCACAGGAATAGGGCTTCTCTCCTGTGTGAATTCTCTGGTGCGATTTCAGATTATGTTGCCGAGTAAAGCTCTTTCCACACTGATCACAGGAATAGGGCTTCTCTCCTGTGTGAATTCTCTGGTGCGATTTCAGATTATGTTGCCGAGTAAAGCTCTTTGCACACTGATCACAGGAATAGGGCTTCTCTCCTGTGTGAATTCTCTGGTGTGATTTCAGATGATGTTGCCCAGTAAAGCTCTTTCCACACTGATCACAGGAATAGGGCTTCTCTCCTGTGTGAATTCTCTGGTGTGATTGCAGACTATTCAGATGACGAAAGCTCTTTCCACACTGGTCGCAAAAGTAGGGCTTCAATCCTGTGTGAATTCTCTGATGCGTTTTCAGACTAGACAGTTGATTAAAGCTCTTCCCACACTGGCCACAGGAGTAGGGCTTCTCTCCTGTGTGAATTCTCTGATGTTTTTTCAGATTAGACAGTTGACTACAGCTCTTCCCACACTGGCCACAGGAGTAGGGCTTCTCTCCTGTGTGAATTCTCTGGTGTATTTGCAGCCTAATCAGATGACGAAAACCCTTTCCACACTGGCCACAGGAGTAGGGCTTCTCTCCTGTGTGAATTGTCTGATGTTTTTTCAGCTCAGACAGTTGACTAAAGCTCTTCCCACACTGGCCACAGGAGTAGGGCTTCTCTCCTGTGTGAATGCTCTGGTGTGTTTGCAGACTAATCAGATGACTAAAGCTCTTTCCACACTGGCCACAGGAATAGGGCTTCTCTCCTGTGTGAATTCTCTGGTGTCTTTTCAGATTCTGTTGCAGAGTAAAACCCTGTCCACACTGGTCACAGGAGTAGGGCTTCTCTCCTGTGTGAATTCTCTGGTGTGTTTTCAGATTCTGTTTCTGAGTAAAGCCCTGTCCACACTGGTCACAGGAGTAGGGCTTGTCTCCTGTGTGAATTCTCTGGTGTGTTTTTAGATTATGTTGCAGAGTAAAGCCCTGTCCACACTGGTCACAGGAGTAGGGCTTCTCTCCGGTGTGAATTCTCTGATGTTTTTTCAGATTAGACAGTTGACTAAAGCTCTTCCCACACTGGTCACAGGTGTAGGGCTTCTCTCCAGTGTGAATGTGTTGGTGTTTATTGAGATTCATCTTTGAACTGAAGCTTTTTCCACACTGGTTACAGCAGAGACCTTTTCTTCCATCCAAGCCTCTTGGTTTCTTCCCAGGCCTGACAGGACAGCTATCTGGATGGAGATAGTGACGGAGAAGAGTGTCAGAGGAAGGAGAGAAAGATAATTGGTTATTTTATTCAGCTTTAGTTTCTATGCAAGAAGTTTATAATGGTATGCATCTTGGTTTTATAGTTTAAGAACAGTGTAGTCCAGAGTCATCTACAGTTATAGACTTAAACCACTTTGTTTCAAGCACCAGTTAGTCAACAGTTTCTGGAGCAGGAGTGGTTATCGTGGCTATGGTTAAGGTCAGTTTAATTTAGTCCAGAACTAAAGCCCCTTTAGTCTCAGGTTATGACAGATTTAAGTGTCACCTTATGGATAAAATATTACATCACACTGTGGGAAATTTCATATACCAGTATCTGTAACAATATATATCACGAATCACGATATAGTATGTTTTCTGTAAATTGGATGAAACATTTGTCTACAAAATAACCACATAATCCATGACTACTTTTGAATAATAAAAGTTTAAACTAAATACAAATGAAAGGCATTTCTCTTTTTATTTGGAAGCAACGTTGAACAGAACGTGATGCTCATGTTTCTTACTACAGACCCAGAACAATGTACTGAATACCTCTTCACCTACGACTGAACTCCTGTACACGGCACCAACACTAGGGCTGCAACTAACCATTATTTTGTTATCGATTCATCTAAACTATTAATTTACCAGAAAAACAACAATTGATTCTATTTGCTATTTAATATTTAAAAATGTTTTACTAGTATCCTTATGCCGGCCCGCCTCAGGCCTGGCATTTTCATCCGGCCCGCTGCCTCACCCAGGAGCAATTCAACTGGCCTGTGATGGAAATCAAGCGCACCTTGTGCAAATGACCGACTTTAAGCAGACTTGATTTGATTTGATTTGTCTGCACCGGCATCTGTTTTCACTCTACCCAAGTCGTGGTTATTCGTTTTCATCCAATTTTACTTGATCAAGTGGATTATTGTTCATTCATCAGCCTAAACTGTAAAAAAATTGTGTAGATGCCATAGAAATAGAGTGAATTATTTTTGATCAAAATATTAACCACCAGGACCAGTTTAACCTAGAATTGCTAATCAGGTGACCAAAACGTCCTCTTTTGCCCGGACACGTCCACTTTTCACACCCTGTCCGGGGCGTCCGGTGGGGTTTTCTAAATTCATGAAAATGTCCGTCATGCGCAAACAGAGGAAGCGGACAGATTTGATTCTGCTCACGAAGCCAAAGCGCAAGTGTACATTTACAGATTAACTGCAGAGGGAATTCCTAATGTACCGCCCCGGTCGGGACAAGAAGCGGTGTGCAACGCTTGACCATATATTTCCATGTGTAATAAAGGTGCCGGAGATCTCAAAGCTCACATGGACACAGAAAAACATGAAAATGCATGATATTTTAAAAGCTGTGCGAGGCGAGAGTTTGACGGCAAAGTTGACAATTTTTTTATTACATTTTATTATTGAAAATTATTCATATGTTTTCATAACTGAATAAGCAAACTGGGACCCTGGAACTCTGAAGCTAGAAATCTGAATGAAAAGTTGCTGTTTAACTGCGGACAGCTGTTTAACTGCGGACAGGGCCAATTTTCCACTTGGACAATGTGGAGGCGGCATTTCCGGTTACGTCACTGTATGCCCTGGTATGTATGTGACAAATAAACCTCTTGAATCTTCCGCGTGTAGGCTTCTTCCGGTCCCATCACAATACATAGACTTTAGCAACTTTTCTCCTGTCAATTAAACAACTTTATCGTCACTTTTTTCTTTTTTAATTACTTTTAAAAATGATTTAATAAGAAAACATTTGTAAAGTGTGTTTCTCAGCGGTTTCTTTTAAGGTTTTTGGGCTGTATTTCATGTACAAAAGTTTACTGTTAGTTAGCCACATTAGCATTTAGCTCCACAATACAACCAACAGTTTACCAGATTAACAAAAAGCGTTGACAAGTTTCCAGAATATCAAACGTGGGTCTAACAGGTGCCACGTCGATACTAATTGAGTAGGGATGCACCAAATATTCGGCCACCGAAACATATCGACCGAAAGTAGTTAAAAAAGGCGTTGTGATGACGTAATCAAAACGCGGCTAGAAGCACGGCGATACTCCCAATATTCAGTCACTTTACTTAATTTCTAAGATTAGATTAGATAATTTAGTCCGGAGTCCGGACTTTGAGAATGCCTGTCTTAGACCTACAGTATAATACTGCCAGTTGCTATAACAAAACCAATGGGTCAGACGATCTGTGGCAAAAAACGTGATCGGGGCATCCCTAACGCCTACTATTTATATGAATGATATTGTCTCTGATATTGTCAGGATCATCTCTATGCGGATGACACTATCGTCTATTGTGTTTGTAGCTAAGGGGCTACACAACCCTGACTGTATTTAATTGATGAGCTTGACAACTACTAAATTATTAATTAACCAGATATTAAATATACACAAGATGGCGGACACTATATTAACTGTGAGGGGACAGTGATACCAAGTTCAATAATCACTTTAATGTTTAACATAAACACACATCATATACACTGGTTTCCTGGTACTAATATAATTTCCATGCAACAATGTCCAAATTAATTATAGTTCCTAAACTAATGGTACCAGATCGTTGGAGCTCTGAATGGAGGGGGACGGAGTGAATAGCAAGGGGGAGAGAGAGAGAGAAGGATGGAGACGATGTTCTCTGGAGTTCCTACTCCCGAGGCTGATGCAGACCCATGTGGTTTAATCCTGTCGTCGCTGGATAGGTGGTCTCGTACGGACCGGGTTCCTATATTCCAAACGCCCGATGGCAGGTTTAATAGCTAATATTCCAAACGCCCGATGGCATGGTCAATAGCTAGTTAGCCCTTTATGCTAAGGCTAAACCGCATGTAGTCCGTAGTAGTTAGTTGAATCCAGAACGCAGCTGGGTTCAGCCCAAAGTCTCTCCACGGTCCTTTATTATCTGCCCGTCCACAAATCTATCGAAGTTATTATTACTTCACTTCTCACAAACTATGTCACTCTGCCGTTTCCAACTCGTGGCTCGACAATGTTATTATTACCTCTCACTAGCCGACCAGCTCTCTCGTAATACACGTTGTGCCTTGTTTTCTGGCTGCTGCGTCAACACACTCTTCCACACACACTGTGCCCAGGCATGTCCTGTACACGCGCATGCGCTCACGCTGTCTACAGGTGTATGCGCGCGCGCCTACGGCGCGATGAATGGATATATGAAAAGGCGAATGATAAAATACTCTTGAAATATATATCTTATACAAATAAACAATATATAAGGTATACAAAATAATAAACGTGGACTTTATGTGTTAATCTGGACCTTCAGAACAGTGTTGTTGACTCAGTGTTGTTGTACAACTACCTAGGGATGTCCCGATCGCATTTCTTTGCTCCCGATCCGATCATGTGATTTTGAGTATCTACCGATACCGATCTTTCCCGATCCGATCTTTCACATTAGTAACCGATTTGACGCATTTGTGTCAGAAACTGGCCAAGCGAGACAAGCCCCTCTCTGTTGTCTCAATAGTCCCTCGAGTGCCGGTGGCTCACGTTACATTCACCCTTAGAATGTGCTTATACGAGAAATATTCAACATTTCAATCTGTTTGCAGTTGCACATTAGTATACATTCACAGTGTTCGACTTACGTAATGATTTGCTCCATTTGTCTGAAACACAGACGATAATCCTCCTCAAAGCAAATATTGACGTTATCCAGGTGAAAAGTTAACTTCATTCAAGCGAGGCATTGCAACCAGAGTAATTAAAAACTCCGCCTCCTTACCTCCCCGAGCACAATGACGCCTCCAGCCTGCTGCTTCATGAGATGGTAATAACCTACATAGAGCCAGGGCTGTACGTTAACTTTTTTTGCACATAGCACTGGTGCTACAGAGGTTGATAGTTTTGTAGCACAGGCCAATATCTTGTAGCACAAGTATAAAACGTGTTATATTTGTAACAGTCACAAATGTGCCTATTGTATTTGTGTTATTTAGTTGCAGTGACATGTTTGGCTGTCATTTTCATGCTGACAAGTTGACGTCACACAGCCAGACACGTTACATGTAAGGAATTATGGGATTTGGTGTTGGGTGTATGGACTCTACTAGGGGTGGGAATCACCAGTTTCATCACGATACGATATCGATTCTTTGGACAACGATACGAAATTTGCCGATATCTGCCACGATACGATACAATGCAGGTGCCTGCAATCGATATGAGATGATATCATAAGCCCATTTAACACAATCAGTAACTGTAACTGAGGGGTACAATTCCCTGACTGTATTGTTAAGTATGGTATTATTAAACCACTACCTCTTGTACTTTAACTTCTGGCCATCCAGTACATGATATAAATATGATGAACACTTTCCCACCTGATGAAACGAAGTCCACACAAATGTACAAATCGAATATTTAATATAGCAAAAGGTATATACAACGTTCACTTGTTTACACTTATGATTTGAAATGCACTTGTATGGCAAATGAGTATTCGTAGGTAAATCAACATTGAATGTCCAATCTCTGGTTACGCAGGGAGTAAGTATACAACCCGGTTCTCTAGGGAACTATAGCGATGGTACTTAAATGATTATAGCTGGATACACTAAGGGGGGGGGGGGGGGGTTCCCGCTGGTTGTAAGACAGTAGGAGGGGGGGGTTAGAGAAGCCGCTGGCGGTATCCCATCTGGCCGACGATTTCTTGGGAGAATTCAAAGTCTTGAACACGGTGCCCACAGAACCTCGGTCCGCAGACGAATACAGCTGGACCCTCTGGTGGACGGTAGCTGCCGGTCCACAACGGAGAGACGTGAGGCGACCTCACTGGTGTAGAGCGCCGTCTCACCTGGAGTCCTCTCCGGGGGGTAGTTCCAACACTCCGCAGTGTTGGCCGTTATCCATGGAATAATCAAAGCACCCAAAGCATAATCCAAGCCATGGAAGGCTCGCCGTCGTCCGGGTAGAGTAATCCAATGTACAGGTCCAGTCGCCCTGGCCCGGAGCTCCTCGGATGCAAGCACCACTAGTGGTCTGCCCAGTCTGGTTAAGACTCCAGATAACGTCAGGAACGATGGGGGTACTGATAACTTTATAACTCTAACCGAACGATGCACCATACATAATAGACTATTATTAGCTTAATAGAATACGTCCAACTCGACGGTATAGTGCCAAACTATGACAACTCAACTATTAATCCACACGATATCTCAATGCCTATTCTGAGGCCAAGTAGGCCTTACTGCACCACACGTGCGTCGTGGGTGAGGCTTCGCGTCTGTTACTCGGTTGGAGGGTAAAGAACTAATGGACTAAAAGAAAGTTCTACTTTACTTGCGCCATATATATATGCGCTGTGAACAAATAGTACCATTCGTATTTCGCCAGACGTATTCCTACGCGGAACCGGGCTTGCCACGACATGTTGGGCGGCACGATTGAACTTGAACCTAGGGGTATGGCTGCTGGCGCCAGGTTCTCGTCCAATGGTAGAATGAAACTATTATGGGCTGTTTAGTAGACTAAAGGGATATTCAGTGCATATTGTACAAGGAATATACAGGGGATATCAAACGATATACAAATACTATTAAATATATATATATAAATAAATATATATATTCGGTTTAATCTGATCCTTCACAACAGCCGCCCCCTAATTAGTCCCACCTAATTAGCTAAGCAGAGACAGATTAACCGCACTGTCTACCACTCAAGGTCCGCTGTAAGGGTCAGTCAACTCACAAAGTCATGGGGTCATGGTCATCATCGATAGTATCTGGGAGTCGGGGCAGTTCTATTAGCCTCGCCACGGGTCGTGTGTAAGTGCGCCCTTGGACGAGTACTTCAGCTGCTCGGACCTTGCCATCGGCACCGGTGATCACTTTGCTTACGCGGCCAGCCGGCCACATAGCTCTGGGTAGTGACTGGTCGATAATCATGACGACTGTTCCTTCTGTCAAATTGTCTCTCTCTTTTTCCCACTTCTGGCGGGTCTGTAGAGACGGTAGGTAGTGGAGTAGGAAGCTGCTCCAAAACTTGTCAGCTAGTACTTGACTGTACCTCCACATTCTTCGGCCGTTCGCTTCTTCAGGCCTGTACATTGTCTGGGGTAGCGCGGGGTCCAGCCGCCCCATTAAGAGTGTGTTGGGGGTGACTGGGTCGACATCTGCTACATCACTGGAGACGTAACCGAGGGGCTTTGAGTTCAATACTCCCTCGATCTCGGTGAGGACTGTCATTAGGACTTCTTCCGCCACAGTCTGGGCCCCAAGCACGGCGTACAGGGCTGTCTTTATGGAACGTACTTCTCGTTCCCAGGTTCCACCGAAGTGGGGTGCGTTCGGGGGATTAAACTGGAAGTCAATCTGGGATGGAGCGAGGTGGGTCTTAAGTTCTGGGCCCATAGCTTGGAAGCTCTCTCTCAGCTCTCTTTCTCCGCCTTTGAAGTTTGTCCCGTGATCAGACAACAATGTAGACGGTTTTCCTTTCCGTGATGTGAATCTTCGGAAGGCCATAAGGAATGAGTCTGTGCTCATGGTCGGAAGGAGCTCGATATGTATCGCTCTGGTGGTCATGCATTTGAATACAATACCCCACCGCTTCTCGGTTCCTCTTCCTCTCCTTATATACAACGGGCCAAAACAGTCCATGCCTGTGGAGTGGAATGGCTTGTCGCCGAGTCGGAGGCGACAGGGGGGTAAGTCAGCCATCCGTGGTATGCTGGGCTGCGCGCGCCACTTTCGGCAGTCTAGACAGGTTCGCTGGAAGCGTCGCACCGCTTCTCTTCCTTGAAGTATCCAATAGCGACGTCTGATCTCCGCGAAGACTCTCTCTGCTCCTGCGTGGTGTACATCCTCGTCGTATTTCTTTATGATCAGCTCTGTGACCTTGTGTCGGCTGTTCAAGACTATCGGGTACTTAATGTCATCCGGTAGATCGGGGGCTCTCCGCAGGCGACCACCCACTCTGATGAGATTATGGGCGTCACTCTCGGGTGCCAGGTGGAGCAGTCTGCTGTCTGATGGGACGGGCTTTCCTCCCTGTAGACAGTCTAGCTCATCGGGGAACGAGTCTCTCTGGGCTCGTTGTAGTAGAAGAAGTTCTGCTTCTTCGTAGTCAGCTGCTGACATGTCAGTGGTGGACTGAATCTCTGGGTGGTGCCACAGGAATGTCTTTTGCTGCGCACTCTCTAGGGTAATGCAGTCATCTATGTTGGGGTCTGCGGAGGCGACTGTGCTCAGTCCACAGAACATAGGTTTCTTGTTCTCAGCCTCCTCGTTACTTGCTTCCCGTGGGGTGGGCGTAGGCCACTCTTCTTCCGGGAGCTTGAGGAATTCTGGTCCGTCACTGTAGATGTTGCGACGGGTGAGGTCATCCAGGGACATTCCCCGGGTGATGACGTCAGCTGGGTTGTGTTTGGTGTCCACATACCGCCAGCTCGCTGCTTCTGTTAACTCTTGAATCTCGGTGACTCTGACTCCCACGAAGACTTTGTATCTGCATGAATCAGACTTGATCCATGTGAGTACTGTCGTGGAATCTGACCACAAGATTGTTCTGTGCACCGGAATGGTGAGTTCACGTTGGATTAACGTGGCTAGATGCGCTCCTGCTAGGGCTGCGCAGAGCTCTAGACGCGGGATAGATTGTTGCTTACGTGGGGCTATTCTTGAGCGGGCCAGGATGAAAGCAGTGTGTATCTTTCCTTCCTTCTCTTGGGCACGCAAGTAGGCCACCGATCCATAGGCTACTTCGGAGGCGTCGCTGAAGACGTGTAGATCAATCTTGCATGTCTCTGGCCTCACTGTGGATGGGAAGTAGCTGCGGCGTATATTGACGCCTGGGAGTGAGCGGAGTTCCGTCTCCCACTCTCTCCATGTTGAGGCAAGGTGTGCGGGTATTGGGTCGTCCCAGCCCTGGTCCTTGTCCCATAGTGCTCGTACAATCATCTTTGCCCTGGTGGTGTAAGGTAGAATACATCCCAACGGGTCATATTGTCTGGCGAGTGTTCTGTACACACTCCGTCTGGTGGTCGGTGTCGCCGTCGACCTTCCCTGCTCTGTCAGGGGTTTGTGTCTATAGTGGAGCGAGTCTGTTTTGAAGCGCCAGACTAGTCCTAGTGTCATTTCTTGGGCTTCTCCTGGGATGGTCGCCATCCAGGTCTCGCTGCTGGCAGCCTTGTCCGCGGGGGAGAGGCTGCGCAATACGTGCGGGTCACTGCTGGCCCACTGCCTGAGATCAAAGCCGCCTTTGATCAGGGAGGCGCGTAGCTTGATTAGGAGAGCCTCGGCTTCTTCTTGAGTCGAAACGCTTTGTAAACAGTTGTCCACGTAGAAACTGTTCTTCACACTGTGTCGGACCTCTTCATCTGCTGCTGGGTCCTCTGCGACGTGTTTCTGTAGTGCAAATGTAGCACAGCACGGGCTGCATATGGTTCCGAAGGGGAGTACTTCCCACTGGTAGATGGCTGGGTTCTCATCTCCGATCCTCTCTCTCCATAGGAACCGCAGCAGGGGCTTGTCCTCCTCCACTAGTCTCACCTGCAGGAACATCCCTTTGATATCCCCGCTGATAGCCACCTTGTCCTGGCGGAAGCGCAGTAGCACGCCTAGTAGGGAGGGGCCGAGTGTGGGGCCGGGCAAGAGCTCTTTATTCAGATTTTGGGATCCGATCTGGTAGCTGCAGTTAAACACAATGCGATCCTTGCCGTTGTGATGGACCTTGTGATGCGGCACGTACCATGATTCGGTCGTCTGATCGGCCTCTTTAATGTCAATCTTTGTTACGTGTCCCGCTGTGATTAGCTTCTCAATCTCAGCGCGGTACACACACTCTTGAGCGGGGTCTTTGGCTAGGCGCCGCTCTGTGTTCAATAGATAGCGCTCCGTGGCGTCTTTCTTTGCGTGAAAGGTGGGCATTCCCTCTCGCCTCAGGAGTGGAGTTGCGTATCTCATCACTCCGCCGACTGTGACTCTCTTTGTCCCTTGCTCGAGTAGGTTGATGGCGTAAATGTCTTCTTTAGAACGAATATCTTTCTTTTCGTTCTTAAAGGGCATTGTCTCTAGTGTCCATAGCCTCTCGACATGTTGCAGGAGAGTGGTGTCTTCTTCTGTCGTTCTGGAGTGGAGGCAGCTAGTGGCTGCTGTTCGGTTGAGAGATTTAGCGAGGGGGCCTTGTAGGGTCCACCCTAGGCGGGTCTCGACTGCTGCAGGACAGCCTCGGGGTCCTGTATGGACCCGGTCAATCGGGACTATGAGTTCTGCATGGTCGGAGCCTATCAGCAGGGTCGGGGTAGCGCCGTCTATGAGCGGGATAGGTAGTTGTCGCAGGTGCACATATTTATCCATCAACTTGGCGATAGGGTAGGTGTACTGCGATAGTCCTATTTCTTGGCTGGTGAAAGCATTTGTAATCCTATACCGTCGCTCTGGCTGCCCGTTTGCTGCGATAGTGAAGGAGACATTCTCGCCCTTTATCGTCTTTAAATCTCTTCTTATTGTCCGAATAGTCATTTCGTTCTCGCTCCCCCGCAGTCCCAGCTGGGCCGCAGCGGACGCGAGCAGAAGGGTCTTCTCTGACCCGTCATCAAGGACGGCGTAGGTGTCCATGACTTTATCTTGGTAGCTCAATGTCACACGGACTACCTTTAAGAGCACTTGGGCGCCGCTGCTGCTGGCGGGATCAATGTACATGACACTTGCCTTGGTGCCGCTCGATGGTGCAGGTGAAGGCCGTCTTCTGTTACTTTCGTGTAGTATATCTAGATGGGCTCCGTCGCACCGACTGCACCTTTTCTTTAGGCGGCATTCGGCTGCCATGTGTGGTCGCGCACATCGGTAACAGCGCCTGTTGGACTTTATCCATTGACTCACTTCTTCTGCATTCATCTTTGTGAACAGGTCACATTGTGACAGCCAGTGTTCTTTCTCACAGTAGGGGCACGCCATCTTCCACTTCTCTTTTCTCGAGGGGGTGCTGTGGCTCTTACTGCTCGGTACTGACTCTGATTGGTGCATGACAGTCACCGATCTTCTTCCATAATTTATTCTCCTGGGTCCCTCTCTGGAGCTTGGCGTGCTCCGCCCGAACGTATCCAGTCGTAAGCTGCTGACTTCTCTCGCCAGGAAGTCGGCTAGATCAAGGAGGGATGGTTCGGGGCCGTTGGGATCCCGGTAGTCTCTCTGCCGCCTAAAACGCTCTTGTCTTGCGGGTGGCAGCTTCTCCAAAATCCTCTCGACGTTAGAGTTGGCGTATAGCTCATGCATGCCCTTTTCCCGTTGCGCTCCCAGCATCCCTACCAGGGACTGCACTTTGATTGACAGGTCGTCTAATGAGCGATTGTCTGTTGCTGGGGGTAGGCGATCAATATGCCTTATCTCTTGGATTACGTAATCCCATATACGTCCATATCTCTGGTCCAGCGCCGCCAGGGCCGCTGTGTATGGGGTCGTAGAGGTGGCATAGGCCAGCGCTATATTGTGTGCTCGCGGTACTTTCAGGTGCTTCAGTAATATTGCATACTTGTGGCGTTCATCAGCGACATCCACCATCATTGTCTCTAAGCACATCCGGAGCTCCGTGTACTGTGCTCGATTCTCATAGGTGAAGTCTGGAAACGACGGCGTGGCAATGTATGACGCCGTGGATGGCTGATACATCGGCAAGCGTTGGGGGAGAGACCTCCTAGGCGAGTCCCCTCTTGCGCCTCTCTGTGGGCTGGTACCGACAGGGTACCATGGCCCGCTGGTCCAGGTGCTATTCCTCGGGGCTGGTCGTGCGTCGTGCTCACCCGTGAATAGAGTCGGGGGTCTGTAGCGCAGCGCCGCGGGGGTATAGCCTGGGCTGTACTGGACCTCCTGGTCCGGTGGAGTACTGTGCTGTCGTCGGGCTTGGTTCTCCTCCTCTCCCTCTTCTTCCTCTATCAGGTCTTCCAGATCCTGTAATCGTTTATTTAGCTTCTCCGCAGTGTATGCCGCTCCTTCCTTGTAGCTGGGTCTCGCTTGGACCGGTCTGGGAAGGGGGTCTGCGGGGGGTATAGGCTCGGTCTGTTGGTCAAGTTCAGGGTTGCTTGCTCGGTTAGGAGACGCTGCCCTTGACTGTTGTCTCGACGAGTTCCTTGAACCCCTGGCGGAGGGAGAGGGTGTTGCCTTGCGGATCAGCTGCTCCATTAGCTGCGCTTGTAACTTGTCGCGCTCGACTTCGCGCTTGGTGAGATCTGCTTCTCTTTGGGCACCGGCAGCGGCGCGCTGGGCGTCGGCCCGGTCTCTTGCCATATTCTCTTCCGTCTGAAGGAGTCTCATCTCCAGGCGTGTGCGCTCTTCTTCGCTCCGTTGCTGTGCTTGGAGGCGTTCTCTTTCAATGGTAAAATGTTCGCGCTCGCTAAGCGTCTGTGCTTGGAGTCGATCGCGTTCGGTAGAGGCTGTCAGGCTGACGAGGAACGCCTGTTGTAGCATCCTCTCCGCTTCGCTGGGGGAAGGCGGTTGTGGAGGTGAGCCGCTCCTGGGTGAGCCGCTCCTGGGTGTACTCGTTGGGGAGTCCTGGAGCTCTATTTCCTCGGCGCTCTCCTCCTCTTCTTCCGTGCAGAGTTCTCTCTCTGTAGGGTTGTCTTCCTCCCGGGGCTGGTCGGGGACTACTTCTTCGGTATTGGCGGGGGGGTAAAGGCATGTCAGCTCCCTCCTGGTCCCCACCGTGAGCTTGGTCAGTTACATTAGGACCTACTAGGGCCTCTGTGGTCGGGGAAACCTGGTCGTTAAGGTCAGACATAATTTTACTTTCTACTTTTACCGCGTTTACCGTTTGTCGAAGGCTAGGTAGTTGACTGACAGCGTAATCCTCTAAGTACTGAGGTGTCTGTCGTCTGCGCCGCGGGTGTTCTACGTTAGGAGGACCGTTTCGTGGAGTGTTCATCATAGGCCATTTTAATATTAATAACACTATATTAATATTACACTAGTTACCCTCCGGCTCGAAGGACCAATTGTAACTGAGGGGTACAATTCCCTGACTGTATTGTTAAGTATGGTATTATTAAACCACTACCTCTTGTACTTTAACTTCTGGCCATCCAGTACATGATATAAATATGATGAACACTTTCCCACCTGATGAAACGAAGTCCACACAAATGTACAAATCGAATATTTAATATAGCAAAAGGTATATACAACGTTCACTTGTTTACACTTATGATTTGAAATGCACTTGTATGGCAAATGAGTATTCGTAGGTAAATCAACATTGAATGTCCAATCTCTGGTTACGCAGGGAGTAAGTATACAACCCGGTTCTCTAGGGAACTATAGCGATGGTACTTAAATGATTATAGCTGGATACACTAAGGGGGGGGGGGGGGTTCCCGCTGGTTGTAAGACAGTAGGAGGGGGGGGTTAGAGAAGCCGCTGGCGGTATCCCATCTGGCCGACGATTTCTTGGGAGAATTCAAAGTCTTGAACACGGTGCCCACAGAACCTCGGTCCGCAGACGAATACAGCTGGACCCTCTGGTGGACGGTAGCTGCCGGTCCACAACGGAGAGACGTGAGGCGACCTCACTGGTGTAGAGCGCCGTCTCACCTGGAGTCCTCTCCGGGGGGTAGTTCCAACACTCCGCAGTGTTGGCCGTTATCCATGGAATAATCAAAGCACCCAAAGCATAATCCAAGCCATGGAAGGCTCGCCGTCGTCCGGGTAGAGTAATCCAATGTACAGGTCCAGTCGCCCTGGCCCGGAGCTCCTCGGATGCAAGCACCACTAGTGGTCTGCCCAGCCTGGTTAAGACTCCAGATAACGTCAGGAACGATGGGGGTACTGATAACTTTATAACTCTAACCGAACGATGCACCATACATAATAGACTATTATTAGCTTAATAGAATACGTCCAACTCGACGGTATAGTGCCAAACTATGACAACTCAACTATTAATCCACACGATATCTCAATGCCTATTCTGAGGCCAAGTAGGCCTTACTGCACCACACGTGCGTCGTGGGTGAGGCTTCGCGTCTGTTACTCGGTTGGAGGGTAAAGAACTAATGGACTAAAAGAAAGTTGTACTTTACTTGCGCCATATATATATGCGCTGTGAACAAATAGTACCATTCGTATTTCGCCAGACGTATTCCTACGCGGAACCGGGCTTGCCACGACATGTTGGGCGGCACGATTGAACTTGAACCTAGGGGTATGGCTGCTGGCGCCAGGTTCTCGTCCAATGGTAGAATGAAACTATTATGGGCTGTTTAGTAGACTAAAGGGATATTCAGTGCATATTGTACAAGGAATATACAGGGGATATCAAACGATATACAAATACTATTAAATATATATATATAAATAAATATATATATTCGGTTTAATCTGATCCTTCACAACAGTAACATTTAGATCAACTCAAAAGGTAACAAATATAATTTGATTTTTTTTTAGCTCTTCCAGACATGTAAATGAAAAACTATTTATTGTTTTTAATACAAATAGACCTCCTGTTCACTATAAAGTGCCACGTTTTGATATATTGAGCTTTAAACTTTAAGTAAATATTTTTTGGAACACGCAACCCAAAACCCCTTCCTCTCCCAAACCGTTCCTGCAATTGTTTTATGTTGCATGATGATCATGCATACATTTATTATGTATTGTATTTTTTATGTTTAAATATCAACATTATCTGTCCACCCTCAGTACATTTACTATCAATATAATATACTCGTCTGACTTCATCATGTCTTTTCAAACGCACACACACAGAAGGGAGAATGCCTGCCCCCCCCTCCTTCCCAGTCCCCACTCTGCTGTTCTCTATCGCTCTGAACAGGGCTTTAGCTTGTTGTTAGCTTACGCTAACATAACGTTAAATCCGGTCTTAAACACGACGTGGTCATAAAGGAATGGCGAGGATTGCAAAGCATGTTATATGCATTTGACCCGTTGCGGAATAAAACAGCAGGGATTTGTTTTGGGTCAAACATGGGATGGGCATTTTAATGGGTTTTAATCTAAAATAATTCAGGAGTACAGTTTTGAGTAAAACATCAAACATTTGTTTTTGTTTTCTTAAAAAAATGATATTTTTTTATATCTCGCAGCATATTTTACGTTTTTTTTCTTATATTAAAGTATATTTAGTTTTTAAGAATTGTAAAGGATAGGCAAAAATAAGCATGTGCTTCAGCCTATTCCTTTTTTCAGTCATTGAGTTTGGATTTTGTGTGTGAGCTTACTTTGAATATGTACATTTGTGATTATTTATTATTATTTTTATTTTTTTGAAAGTCCACACAAGTGTGTTTTTGATTGATCTGTAAACAAAGACCGGAAATAAACTATTCATCATCATCATCTTCAAATATTCTATATAAAAAAAATTGGTTAATCGTTTAACTGATAGTTTAACAAGAAAACAAAAAGAATAGTGTGCAGCGCACTGATAATTTAGCTACTGTGATCCTCACCTTCACTCAACTAATTATCATAATTGCTACAAATTATCATAATTTTCCATTTAGTCATCAAATAATATGCGACTGTGACCTCAAATCCCCAAAATAATGTCACCACTGGAACCCCCGACCCCATAAAACCCTATGAAGTGGTATTGCATGATGGCTTATGTCTATTATTTTCCACCTTTTTGGGATAGGGAGAGGGGTTCCGTTTGATGATCTCCTAAAGATCCACAAATCACTCTAAAATCAATCTTAGCATAACATTTGCACAGAATGACAGAAAGTATAACCGCAAAGAACAATGATATACGGCAATGATTATTCACAAATGTGCAAGAATCTAACATATTGTAGCTCCGCCCAGTGGCGGCTCGCCACTAGGGGCGCAAGGGCGCCGACCCACCTGCTGGCCAGCTGCTGTTAAATCAGAGAAGAAGAAAATAAAACTTTTTCGTTTTTGTGTTTTATAGCCTATAAATAATATAAACATGTTTAAAATGAATAATATTTACTCATTTTAAGTATGTTTGTATTTGAATTTTTTATTCAGTGCGCGTGCACGAGCGAGGTACAGTGCAGAGAGTGACGCCGAGCGTCACCATTACTCACAGAACTTTGTTATAGTTATAACCTATCGTTTTGTGAAATGGGCTCTTTCGGTTTCACTGTAAAAGTCCAAGAGGAAATGAACACGGCGATTATCCGTGCACGGCTCGAATGTGCTTGCGTGCACGTATAATATTGATCATCTAGTGTTTATTTGAAAACGATTCATAAATAGGCAGACGAATATCAACGTTCTGGAATATTCCAGTAAAAGACGATTATCATAGTCTTTCAATGGTCTAGAATGAACTGTTTTTTACCTCAAAACGGGTGCTTTTCAAAATGCTCTCAAACGGAAATTAAGCGATAAAAAAACAATCTGCCTTGACAGCACTGACTGGAAAAGGATTCTTTGATAAGCGACGGGCAGATTAGACACATAGCCATAATTTAAAACATAGATTAGGCTAGGCCTGCCGCGATAAGCAATAAATCGATTAATTGCTGCGATAATTAAAATGAATGCAATGATTTTGACGGGCGCGATTAATTGCTATTTGCGCGTTTGTTTTAATGAGGCGGAACCAGTGCCCCTTGTCAGTCACTGTCCGTGTTGGGAGGCGGGCCGCTGACGTTACTAGAGTACAGCACGGGAGCTCCGTGGGGCAACGTCACATAGCTTAACTACATTTCTCAATAGTGTTGCTCCTTTTAACCAAGTAGCATTATTTGTAGTGTAACGTTAGCTATTTTTAGACCCAAGTAGTTACTCGCTACTGCCCGGAGAAACTGGACTGCTAAATAAAGATGAAAGATAGAGCTTTGATTCTCATTCCATGCTAACAACATTAGCTAAATAGCTAACAAACTAAATACAACGTATAGCATAGCTACAAGTACAACACAGAATAACGTTAATACAATTACATGCATCATTGTTTACAATGAACGGGTGGGGCTAGTCAAAGGACTGGACACAGGGACAAGTCAAACATGAATTAATTTATTATAACACTCCGGTAGTTTCGAGTCGTGCTGCAGTGCTTACGCACCACAGCTATTCTATTATATACTGCTTTGACGCTTCCTCCTCATCGTTGATTGCCTGTAGTAGCTGCATCTAACGTTAGTAGCTAACGTTAAAACTAACCTAAAGTTAGTTGTTCACCAACAATTTGTTTTATCATTAGCTCAAAAACAGAACCGGACGAGACAAGTTGTCGGCTCATAGTTTCTGCTTAGGATAATCACAACAATACTTCCGGTCCGGTCGGTGGGCTTCAAAATAAAAGTCTAAAACACCGGAAAAGACGGAGCGGTGGGCTTCAAAATAAAAGTTTTGGGAAATAAATTTCTCAAAAAAAATTCTCTAACCGGTCGCAATAATATCGCTTATCGCGATATTTTCGGGGGCAATTAATCGCCCAGCAAAATGTGTTATCGTGGCAGATATTAAGCGTAACATTGGCGCCGATGGTGGCATTGAAGCGCTACCTCTGGCGCCACCTCGTGGCATTCAAAGTGTTAAACAGAAGGTTTTGTAGATACAGTACTGAATTCTGCCATCCGGACACATGCAATTTGAAATATGATTATAGAATATAGAATATCAGGCATAAAATGGTTATGCGATTAAAATGAGATTAATTAGATTAATTAATTACAAATCCTGTAATTAATTAGATAATTTTTTTTAATCGCCTGACAGCACTAATTTAAAGTTATTCTTAAAGCCCAACTTGCAGGTTAAACCCTACTCTTCAATTATGGGTAGTGTCACATAGCAATGTCACAAGACAATATAGAATAAGCTGGAACGGGCTGTATGTGAAAACCAGCCCGTCCAGTAGTGCTTTTAAAGCAAGGTCCCGGGCAGGTAATAAAGTGAACACAAGACGTTGATCCAAATAGTAAATTATATTTATTCTTGCAGGGTAGGACTTGAAACCTCCACTGATTTAACTAGGCAACAAAGGGAAAAAACAACCCACAAACATGTAAACAAATAGGGAAAAAGGTAATTGGAGAACAGACAAAGTGAGGTATGGGAAAATACTAAATATATATATATAATACCCTATGATATAACATAATATAAAATATAGTATAATTCCGATAAATATATATATATATATATATGGATACTTACTTCCACGCAGGAAGGCAAATGGCTCTAAGGCCCACAACACAATACCTATATATCTGGCTATTGGTAAGTCCACACACAGTGGCCAACATAAGCACAAGGTAATCCACACACAGTGGTCAATCAATGGCAACCTCACGAAACTCTGTTCAGTGTCAACTGACAGAGTGAGGCGCCCCGATGTGTGTCATCTCCACTCTATTAACCACCCATCTCCACTGCCTGTTCCAAGGTGCACCAATCAGATGCAACCAATCCAATCAGGGAGATGAGTGGCATCTGTGAATAGAAACAGAAATTAGGAGATGACACAACACCACACATAACAGACAACACAAATAATATATTACCCTGATGTTACATGGTGTTAAAATATATGGCAATAATGATAATGAACAACCCACGTACGTGACAGTAGTTTACATCATTGGTATCTAATTTCATTATTTATTTTTTTCCATTCGACGCCGGAAATGCCACTCAGAAAGAGTTAAAAAGGTCCGCGCACAAATAACATGCACGCGCAAATCAAAAAAGCTTATCAGACGCTAGAGGGCGGTGACGTCAAGCGAGGCAACTTTCCCCTACTTCTGATCCACTACAAGGAGTTTTGACGAGTGCAGAAAGCTATTTGATCCAAATGGACGCCTTACAAGACGCAAATGGGTTTAATCGTCTGAGACTTTGATGGACCAGCTACAACTGGTTGAAACAAGGTAGTTATAATGTTTTTAATGTCGTAAAAAAAGAACTACATTTACCACTAGGCAGCCTGTTGTTCAGTACAGCAGCGCTACTGGTCTGTCGCCTTATCCCCGGGTTATCCCCGGGTCATAGCTGGCTATATCGCTCTGGCTAACATTACCCCGCTAACGTTAGCATCTGTTAGTCTACTGTTGTGCATGTAAAAGAGTTTTGGGAACGAGTAAAATGTGTAGGTCCTCTTCTCAGACCTGTGGGGCAAAGCACTGCACACACACCATTTTAAATCGGGTGAATGCTGGCTAGCAAGCTACACGTCCCGGCATGTTGATACGATAGTAGCCCCTTTACCCGGCATGTTGATACGATAGTAGCCCCTTTAGCTCCACTCGGTGCATCAGTGACGATAGCTATGAGCTAACTAACGCTACAAGCTCAAACACCTTATAACTACTACTATTGTCGTGTCCATAAGTTCCCTGGCATAATACTTGTGAGGACAAAGGTATACAAAGAGGAGAGAACTATTTTAAATCGGGTATTCATGCCGGCTGGCAAGCTAGACGTCGGGGTATGTTGTTAGCACAATGGCTACCAAGCTAAGCTAAGCTACGGCGTCTGGCGTTGTGGACACAATATGTACAGCGACGCAATGATTTACATTATTACAAATATGGTAACGTGGTTGTGGCTTTTACAAATAGTGGTTGGCTTTGGAGATGGATGGCTATGATCACGGAGCAATAGTGTTAGGTGAAACAGATACATTTTCATTCATCACTCCTCGGCTAGTAGTAGCAAGGCTCTCTGCTTCGTGCCACTAGCTGTGTGTGTGACTCTCAGAGCCCCTCTCCCTGCCACTACTGCTGCCCCCTGCTGTCCTGTACCCAGCGTGACATCATCATTAAGAGGACACACGCACGCTATGAAAACCATGGATTGAAATATGTGTGTGCATGGAGGCTGTGGTTTAGTCGACAAAATTTTTTGATAAAAACGCTAAAACTGGGTCAATTTCGATAATTTTTTTTCTCTTCATGAAAGTCAGCGTTGGCCTAGTCACATTGTTTATTGAACAAAAATACAACCTGCAAGTTGGCCTTTAATGACTTTGAGGCAGAGACATCTGGATGCAGATGTTTTGACTGATTTATATTGCCCCTGTTGGAACCCTGATATCGATGACTTGTGATGAATATTTTTTGATTCTGTAATTTGTTCTTTATTTTATTGTTAATTGTTATATGTTTTTATATCTGGTTTTAGAACCAAACACAGTACTACATCCCTCTGGTTACAAATTATATTATCTCAGCATTAGATAAGAGGAAACACTGTGCTGCCCTCTTTGTAGATTTGTCAAAAGCCTACCTCACTACCTGCTTCTAAAATCTAACATTGGCTTGGATGGTAATGCCTGAGTCTGGTTTCGGGATTATCCATCTTCTAGGCGTCAGTGTGTGAAGTTGGGTCAAGCCCAATCTGAATTTCTGTCCATAACTAAAGGTATGCCGCAAGGTTCCGTTTTGGGTACTGTCCTTTTTACAATCTACATCAATCATATTGTTTCTTCTTTGTACGGATGTAAATCCCATTTGTATTCTGATGATACAATTGCGTACTGTATTGCTGATTCTGTTCAGTTGGCCATTGAGAAATTGCAGATTTCTTTTGATGCTCTTCAGGAGGCCCTTGTTAATCTTGAATTAGTTCTTAACTCAATGGACGCCAACCACGTTTAAACGCGTTTGGCGGACAACCGCTAAACGCCAACCACGTATATAGTATACGTTATTTGATCGTTTTTCCTTTTTTTCCGATATTTGTATTCATTATTCATCTGGGGACCTTGGCGTTACCATAGGGAATGAGTCGGAGATCGCCAAAGTGCAATACCGGTCGCATCCAGCTAGACGGTGGTATCGAGCACCCTTTGAAACCTTGTATCTTGGCCTGTGCGTTGATGAAATGTCTCCGGGTCGGCTTTTTTTTTCGGGCAAGGGAAGCGGTTATAACAATCAGATTGAGAAGAATCAAATGCTCCCGATGCATGATGTGTGGTGGATTATGTTGGCGACACGATGGACATCAATACTTGGAATCACGATCAGATAATTGGAATATTCTTTTTGAGGTACATCCTAGTCGAGGTAAGGGCTATATGATATCAATCTTGCGTTGATCCAACCATGCCTTCACCTCGAACCAAACATGTGTGTGTAACGTTACTCCACAACGTATGCCGTTGGTGACGATCAAAGCATCAAAAAAAACCTTTGATGCATTCATGATGAAACATAATACCTATGATATAGATTTGATTTGAGAATAATAGCTGGTCCAGGCAAGAAACGGCAACAGTTATAGTATAATATACGCATAAGGCTATTCCTCAGCATTACCCCAGACCGATCTAAAAACATACTTATATTCACCACGGTATAACGCGCGAATGTATGCATGGACAAATTATTGACCGGAAGAAAGTCACTGTCAAATGACCATAGTATTGTATCCATAGCTATAATATAGAATATAGTTATAGCTCTACAAACAAGGTGATGGACTCCTATCTTTTAAAGCGTGGCAGTGCTTAGACGGGGCCCGAAAACAGCAGTCAATGAGTTAATGCTAGTAACACAATATTTATGTTGTTTTCAAGAGCCAGAAATATTGACTTTGATAATGTGCAGGTATCTACTATAAGTGGATCTTGTATAGAGAGTCACTGAGTATAAATATCTTGGCCTGTGTCTCGACGGGAAATTTACATTTAAGTTCCATGTGGATAATCTTGCCTCTAAACTGCGACAGAAAATTGGTTTCCTGTACAAGAAATTTGGTTTCCTGTACAGAAACAGATCCAATTTTCCTCTAACTAGTAGGAAAATAATTGTTGTTCTTATCAGTTTTGGAATATGGTGATGTAATTTATAGGCATGCTGCGGCATCAGCTCTTAAACCTCTGGATTCTGCATATCAGTTAGCTCTTAGGTTTATTAATGGTGACAGATACGATACTCACCATTGTGTCCTGTATGATAGGGTGGGTTGGCCTTCTCTTGCAGAAATGCGCAAAAAACACTGGTATTTATTTATTTAGATTTTTTAAATTATTTTAGAACATTATTTTTTTTTAATATTATTATTACTCTTTTGTGTTTTATTTTCTGTGAATATGGCTTTTATTATGTACCGTTTACATTTGTACAATCGTCGTTTCTGTAAATGAGGGAAACTTCAGAAGCTTAAGATTTTTAAAGGGGACATGCATTGCTATTCCTAGCACTATTTGGGCAACTTTACACAATTTCTGTGAGTCTATTGAACACAGAAAAAAAATGCATTGTTTTATATTTCTAATCAAGTACTCAAAAGCCACATTTTTCTCACTTTGGATTTCAGGCTGTGTTGGCCTGGCTCCGCCCATAAGCACTTTGAGTGACAGTCATCCACACAGTCTGCGACTGGCACAGAGAGAGATAGAGAGAGACTGAGGGGGATACTAATTAATTTCGCCACGGGGGGGCATAATCCCACGGGACAATGCATTGGTAACTTGTTTCAAATGACAATATATACCCCTGTGAATATTATTGTACGGATCGGAATACGGGAGTGCGCGTGAGAGCATGCGCACAGATATTACAGTGATATGCTGGTGCTCCCGACTGCAAGGGAGAGAGAGGGAGGGAGAGAGGGAGACAGAGGGACACACGGAGGCACAGAGCACTTACACACAACCTGTGTAAACGCTCCGTGTGTGTGTTAAAGAGAAGACCGGTCCCTCTCTCTCTCTCCATCTCTCTCCCTCCCTCTCTCTCGCTCGTCCGCTTATGCTCATCCATGGACGAGCAAGAGAGAGGGAGGGAGATAGATGGAGAGAGAGAGAGAGGGACTCGTCTTCTCTCAAACACACACACGGAGCGTTTACACTATGCGTTCTCTGCCTCGCTCTGTTTGAGGAAGTGAAGATATTTCCACTCGCTCTGCTGTTAGTTATGCAAATCAGTGCTATAGTCACGTCAGCAAAACTGTCAAATCAGAACAGCTTAGTTGAGTGAGGGAGGATCTCGTGAACTCGAGACTAGACTGATGAGTCAATATGATAATTAACGACACAGACCACATTGATATAATCCCCAATTGCTAGGAAAACATGCTAATCACTGGAAAAGGCCATTTATAATGCATGTCCCCTTTAAATAAAGGTTGAAATGAAATATCTGCAACCCTGTTAATTGTGCTGTTGCCTGTCTTGGCTAGGACGCTCTTGTAAATAATTTAAATTAAAAAAAAGATCTCAATGTGAATAATTTTTTTAATAAAGAGATCATTTAGAGCAGTTCCTTTAAGTCCTGGTGTTTTAATGCAGTCCACCAAGCAGACAGATAGTTCCTTTAGTCCCAACAGAGAGGGGTGACTGCAAGACGCCATCTCCTCCACTGTACTGGATATCAGTGGGGCTGTGGCCTAAAAATACCAGATAAAAAACAGTAACAATAAGAGTCTTGCAAAGTACAACGTTCACTCTCCCCAGAGTAATTGTAGATTGACAGGTTTGGCTGAGTGTTGTTTTTTTATGTTAGACATGTCTTGTCACTGGTACTTGATGATGCGTCACCTTAAAGGGATAGTTCAGAGTTTTGGACATCAAGTGGTATGAAATACTATAGTAGTATAGTTGATGCAGTGCCCGTACACACTGAGTCTCGTGGTTGGAGTTATGACCTGGCAGACGTTTTAATCACTCACAGCAGAAAACAGCGTGCCTCATTTTCTATGCTTCAAGACCCAGCATTTAGTGACTACAACACATCATGTCACTCTGAAGCATTTAGTGACGTCACACTGAGACTAGTTCAACACATCATGTCACTCTGAAGCATTTAGTGACGTCACACTGAGACTAGTTCAACACATCATGTCACTCTGAAGCATAGGAAATGTTTTCTGCTGTGGATGATTACAACTTTTGCCTGCAGGTTATTGTGTGGTGGAATAACACTTTTTTGTCTCATGACCTCATTTGCTGCCTGTCTGAAGCCTCCCGGTTTACTCAGAACCAGGCCAGAACTCAGACCAGGGTACTCTGTGAGTTAAACTAATGGAATCACACAGGGGGCGAAACTAGAGAGCGCCACCCGCCATTGGCGCTCAGTTTTTACGTTTGGCGCCTCCCACTGAGAGGTCTGCCCGCCGTGTGGCGGCCAATCAAATAGTCATGTGAAAACCGAAAATCATGATCCAATTCTGAGTGGAGTTCTCACTCGCTGTCTCAGCACAGACACGCAGCGCATTGCTGCTCCTACCCCTCCCCTACCTGTTTCTGTATGCTGCATGTAAACAGAGGACAGTCACCGTGACTGACGTTAGTCTAGTCAGAGGGAGGGACCTCCGTGAGCTGATGTTAGCTACTGTTACAAAATGACCCAGTCAACTATTCACTTTTAGTTTAATACATGAGGCATTGTGTAACGTTATCCAGCTGGCTAGCTACTGATAGCTCCCGACATCAACAACTGCTGCAGCAAGTGTCCAGTTACATCGCATGAGGGCTGCCGACTAGGGTCCAGGTGCAGCGCAGGAGAATCCTTTCATGCTGAATGTAAGAGTTTAGGGTCCAGCTGCAGCGCCGGAGAATCCTTGCTGGAGCTGGAGGCCACTCGAGTATACACACAGACAGTGGAGCTGTTTGCAGACAGCGAGGTGGCGATGTCTCGCAGATAATACAACTACAAGTATGATTATATAATATATATATTTTATTAACACTTTGATTGCCTAAGGTTAAATTCATGATATACCATCCGTTGCCAGCTCTATTTGTCTATGGAGAAGTTCCCCTTCTTTGCAGGGCTATAACTTTTTTAATTCTATTGCTAGATTGCCATTATTAGGGCCCATTCAATGTCCTATATGTATTGTTCAGGGTGTATGAACGTTAAACTTTTTCATTCACATATTCATACTAAAATATGATCTAAAGTATAAGTATGTTTTCATCTCTTTCTGCAGCTTTCTCCAGAACGTGATTTATAGCCCCAAATGCATTATATTGATGATCAAATACAGTTTGGTAGCGATCGGTGCCAGATGAAAAATTTCAAATGGACGTGCTTCTAGAAGTTTCTAGGTATCATCTGATGATGACCGGATGGGCGGGGGATCGTTTATAATTCCGTGGGCAACGTTATACCATTCATCTAATGTGGGTCAAATGTTCATCATAGCAGTTAGTGTCGAACACGGTAATACTACACGCTAAAACTCACCCCAGTCTCCGCGGGCCGTTGGGCGATCAGCGTGGGGTAGACAGTTTTCCATTATGGGATGTCGAAATACCCGGTCCATTTCCAGGTTGTATAATAGTATATACGTCCAAATCATGTTGTTTATCAAGTTATTGGCAACGGATCGCTATGTATTGTGTTGAGCTCGAGTCCCGGGAACTATAGCGAGTGCCCGGAAGTAATATGGGTGATCACCACTTCATCCACATGACTTTCTGTTTGGCGCTTCTGCCGATCGGCCACCAGATGGCGCTCTTGAACCGCTAGAGGATTGAGAGGAGCTCAGAACTGTGTGTGAAGGCTGCAGAGGGGAAATATGATTCCGATCACAGATATTAAAGACGAGTTAGGGCGTCCTCGGCAACTTTAGCATGGCTAGGAAAGACGCCTAAACACGTTTTCGGCACTTAAAGAAAGACAATTTTTATATAAAATAATAATAATTTTTTTTTATCAAAAAAAAGTTGACAGGTAAGAAATCTGCTTGGCGGGTAGATTATTCCCATCTACCCGCCACTGGCCGGTGAGTCAAAAAGTTAATTTCGCTCCCTGGAATCACATCAACTATACTACAGGCAAGTATTTCATACCATTTAAGAGTCCAAAAATCCAAACTATCCCTTTAACTCACAAGTCACTCAGTGCTT
Organism: Notolepis coatsorum; assembly: GCF_963971535.1. NCBI lineage: Eukaryota > Metazoa > Chordata > Actinopteri > Aulopiformes > Paralepididae > Notolepis > Notolepis coatsorum. Next base: position 83,036,562 of record NC_140178.1, on the reverse strand, counting down.
GGCCATGCCAAGTTTCCCCACATGCTGGGGTACAAGATGGGCCAAACAGGGTATTATGTTGCTTGGAGTTTAATCAAATCACACTCTCTGTGTCAGATTTTAGCATTGGCTAAAATACCTGTATCAATACTAGGGATGGGTACCTTTCACATTTGAACCGATACGGTACCGGTACCTGTGAATCGATACCGGTACCCAACGGTACCTTTTTTCGGTACTTTAGTCTAAAAAAAATTTATTTACCTACCTCAGTTGTGAAAAAAAAATCCTAACTTCAAATAACTACAATTTCGACCGTTTTCAGCTTGCCATTGCTCCAACTGCTTTGTTGTTGAATCAAGTCAAATCCTAGGTACGCATATATTGTGCGTGTGAACGTTGACATGAAAAGAAAAAAGGTAAAAAAAAAGAAAAAAAAAAAAAAAAAAAGAAGGAAAATCTTTTTTTTTTCTTTTTCTTTTGGTATCTCACTTGAATCGATACTCGGTAGTACCGACGTGTTTCGGTTCGGTACCTCAAAAGAACCGAATTCGGTACCCATCCCTAATCAATACATCCCTGGAAGACAATCGTTCACTAGGTCAAACTTTTAATTTGTTCAACATAATCACTTATGCTCAACCAATGCTCAACCAGTGTATTGAAGAGTATACTCTTTGTTTGGATTGTAATAAGGGAGGGGGGGTGTGTGTGTGGACAGATAACTGGTTTGCCAGCTAACCACTTATTTGAAATCAACCAGATATTAGAGCCATATGGAATCCGTAATCACGGAATCGTGGAATTGAGCAATAAAAATGGAATCAACTATATAAAAAAAATTAAATAAAAAATTTACTTTTTTTTTTATGTTGTGGGACTTGTACAGCACTTTGTTCAACTTTGTCAGTGCTGTACAGTTTAAACCTTTTAAAATCTTAGACAAACAAAACACTTTGCTTTCATGAAATATTGTAAGCTGTAGTGTTGTCACGATACTGGAATTTCGACTTCGATACGATACCTTGAAAAGTATCGATAATTCGATACCATTTCGATATAAAAAAAAATATATATATATATATATATTTTTTTTTTTTATATAAACAAATTTAGCTTTTGTTGCTGGTTGATTCTCCTCAGCTTCGAGTCTGGTACTATAAGAGAAGATAAATATAACACTTTTAAAACCCTTTGTTTATCTTTAGATCACACATTTAAAAATAACTGTTCATCTCACTTCAATTATTTTTATTGCAAATGCAGAACATGGTATTTTCTCAAGCAGTAAACACTGTAATCTGTGTTGCATGTACCTCACAAACTGAACAGTTAGTAACAGTTTCGATTTTTATTTAAAGATAACGAGAGCAAGCGAGAGAGAGAGGTATCGGTAGATAGAGAGAGAGAGAGAGAGAGAGAGAGAGAGAGAGAGAGAGAGAGAGAGAGAGAGAGAGAGAGAGAGGGGTAGCGGTAGATAGAGAGAGAGAGAGAGAGAGAGAGAGAGAGAGAGAGAGAGAGAGAGAGAGAGAGAGAGAGAGAGAGAGGTAGCGGTAGATATAGAGAGAGACAGAGAGAGAGAGAGGCTATGCTCGGAGCATTTTAGTAACGTTACATTTTCAACAAGATTGCTGCTATTTAAACACTTGATGGAAACGGGGTGACATTAACCTTATGTCGACTGTAGTATTGTATGACCTCGACATAACGTTTACACGTTAACGTTACTCCGTTTCCATGCAGTAATTATAAAGGTGCCAGCTAAGCTAAGGGAGCTAACTGCTAGCAGTAGCCAACGTTAGCTGGTAGCTGTAACGTTACAACGAATCAGCTGTTGATATTATGCGCCATCAGTAGACAACGTATCATGTATTAAACTAGAGTTAATGGTTTAATGCTTCAGTCACAGTGACGTTGAAAGAGCAGCTGTCACGAACCTCTCATTTCTTTATGGAGATCCTCGTTGGCACTGCTCTAACACCGCTTGCAAATAGCATTGGGGAAGCTTTAGCTTGTCCTTCGTTGTTTACTTCAAACCCGAAGTACCTCCAAACAGCACTTCTGCTGTTTTCTTTATCCACAAGCACAAGTTGCGGAGGCTCTGCATTTGCCATCATTTTCAGCTAAAAGCTCTTGTTTACAAATACAAACTGAAGACTGCTCTGTGAGGGGGAGGGCTGGACTCGGAGCAGGCGGAACAGCGCGTCAACAACTTGCTGTAGAACACTCGCCAGCTTGTACCGATACTGCAGAAAGTATCGGTATTTCGGGAAATGAGTATCGAAGCCGTTTTAAATATTCAGTATCGATATGTATCGATACTTCGATATTTTTGACAACACTAGTAAGCTGTCATTTGAGGCTTTATAAAAGCAGCACAATGAACACAAATCTGTCAGTGCCGAGTCCGACCTCATCTTAAATAACAAACAGCATTGCTTGTTGTAGTTAACAAAGAGAGGCAGAGTTGATTTTGCTAAAATATATATAATTTTTTATTTATTTTTTTAATAATCGAATTTTATTTTCATATTCGAATCCCCTGCCCATCGAACTAAGCTTCGAAGCTTCGAAGTATTTAAGACAGCCCTATTAAATGGACTGTTATATCTTATTAAATTGTGGACATTTATTCATCCCGACTTATTAGACACTATTTCTGATGGTAAAATTTGCGTACAAAGCAAAATACAGAATTCTGAAATATTAAAACGAAAAAAACGGAATTTGAAAAAAGATTTAATGGAATTTGGAAAAAAATTAAACGGATTTCATATGGCTCTACCAGATATTCATAACGTTTCATTTGGAAATAATTTTTATACTGATATCAAATAGATGTCATATCACATTGTAACTGGTATTGGAAAACTCAATACCATAATAATGTCAAAACTAGCAAAGAGTCTACCCAAAAAGAGTAGATTCCTGAACTCCTACAGTCTCAGGTCGCTTTCACACCTGAGCTCTTTGGTCCGCCTTAATCGAACCCTAGTTTGTTTCCTAGGATAGTCCGGTTGGTTTTGGGTGGTGTGAAAGCTCATTCGAACTCTGGTGTGGACCAAACAAGTGAACTCCAATGTAGCTCTATAGCCAAAATGGCCAATATGTGCCCACTTCTATCATTGGAGTGGATGCGTCAACTCTGCTGGACTCCAATGGTGATCTGCACGGCCTCAGCCAGCTAATCACCCAACCCACACGTGTATGTGAATCAACTGAGACTACCATTGACCTCATTCTGACCATCGACAAGTCCAAGATCTCCAATAAAGGGGTTATAGCATGCGGGTTAAGCGATCATTATATGATATTCTGTACCCGCAAAAAGCTAAAACAAAAGGCCGGCTGTCACAAAACAGTCACATCTAGAGAGACCTCAAAACCTACTCTAGCGAGGCCTTTAACCTAGAACTGGAGAGCCTGGACTGGTCAGAAGAGCTCAGTGGTACACTAGTTGAAGAAACATGGCTTGGTTTCAAAACCAAATTCTCAACAATATTAAACGACATGGCCCCCCCTAAGAACCACCAGAGTAAAAAATCACGCTGAGCCATGGATGCACTCCGAAATATTGACCACTATGAAAACCAGAAACAAAAAATGCTCTTAGTTTCATAAAAGTCAGTCAAAGCTTACCAAAAGCTCGAGCAGTGAACTCTAAGCCCACGTGACTGAAATCAAACTGCAAAGAAACAGACTAAGAAATGAAGTAAACTCCATGATCAAAACTGCAAAAAAAAAATTCATCAATGACAAAACTGGGGAAAACTAAAATAAACCCTGTGAACTTTGGAAATTACTCAATAATCAACTAGGCTGCAGTAAAAAACTTAAAACCAGATTTTCAAACATAAACATAAAGACGGACAACACGCTCATCACAGACAAGCTGGATGTGGCCAATTACTTAAAAATTTTCTTCACAAACATAGCCACAACACTGGTAAATAAACTACCCACCCACTCAGGGCATTTTGGGGTAGAACACATCATAGCCTACTATAATAACCTAGGGGTCCGCAAAGACGATTTCAAACTAGAAATGGTAACAGCTGAGGTACTCAAAAAACTGAGCGCCCTCCAACCTAACAAGGCCACTGGCCATGACAATATCCCCTCCAAATTCCTCAGAGACTCAGAAGCCGCCATCACCCCAGTCATCACACATAATAAACCTCTCCATAAAACAGGTACACGTACCCAAAGACTTCAAAATTGCAAGAGTAACCCCCCTGCACAAAAAGGGCAGCAAGTTAGACCCAGGCAACTAGCGCCCTGTTTCTATTCTTACCTCCATCTTGAAAGTCATGGAAAAGATAGTATACAAACAGGTCGAAAAGTACCTTGCGGAAGGAAATCTAATCTTCGAATTCTAATTTGGCTTCAGAACATCCCACTCCACTGACACATGCCTTCTCTAGTTGAACGACCACATGAAACAAGAGGTGGACGCGGGCAAATACTGCGGCATGGTCATGCTGGACCTACAAAAGGCCTTCGACACTGTCAATCACTCCATTCTGATTGACAAGCTAAAAGCAATTGGTTTTGATAGTCTATCAGTGAGCTGGATGCAATCCTAAGAGAACAGATGGTGGAGGTAAACGGTACCCTATCCCCCCCGCGTCTATGCCAAATACAACGCAGTTCGGTTTCCGGGTTCCTCTGATTGGCCACTAAGCCCACGTGACCGCGTGCTAGCACGCCCCCCTTATCGCCCGCTGCCGCGCTGTGAAGCGGAAGAGCCAGCGAGGCGACGCAAGGCGGTGGTTTCAGCAGCAGCGGCCGTCTTCTTCGGAGGCGGCTCGTTCTTATTAATCCCTAATGTCATGTATGTTGTGTATGTCATAAATGTCGATATGAATTGAAAATGGGGGACCCTGATGTAAACAAGACGAAAGTCTTTCTCTGGTCGGCATCCCCTTAACAATTGTGTGTATTGCGCCAAAGGGAACACAGTTTCTTGAGTCTGGCGTTGTTGTACTTTATCTATTTAGCACTTATTGCCCGTGCTAATAATAGTAACGTCAAGTCCAACCGTGCATTACCGCACCGGAGGATTTACACCGGAGCAGCAGCACCACGGAGGATCTACACCTGCCCGTGGGACCATCGCCCAAGCCCGTCTCTGCCGGAGCAGAGACTTGACGGCTCTCATCTGCGCGGAGCGCACCCTGGGATCACCACTGCTTTCCCCGCTGCCACAGGGGTGACATCGCCCCCTTGAACCCTGGACTTGCATAGAGCTTTGGCCCCCTCTGCTGGCTTACAACCGGTAGTACACCCTTTCCCAGAAGATCCCTAGATAATTACTTAATATTCACTATTGATTTACCTGCACATTCTATTTGCCTTATAAGCGCAACTAAGTAATGTAATCTAATCCCTTTTATGTAATAAATATTGTAAACTAGTATTCTGTGTGGAAAACCGTGTTATTGTTGGAGTGTTCAAATCTAATAATACTTATGTACAGTATTGGCCAGGAGTACATACACGGTAGTGATTCAATGATATCAGTACTTGATTAATACAGTCAGGGAATTGTACCCCTCAGTTACAATTGGTCCTTCGAGCCGGAGATAATAATTAGCGTAATATTAATATAATATTAATATTGGCATGGCCGATGACGAACACTCCACAAACGGTTCTCCTAAGCTAGATCGCCCGCAGCGCAGACGACAGCCACCTCCCTACCTAGAGGCATACTCTGTCAGTCCAATACCTAGCTTTAAAGGGAAGTTAAACGCGGAAAAAGTAGAAAGTAAAATTATGTCCGACCCTAACAACCAGGTTACCCCGACCACAGAGGCCCTAGTGGGTGCTAATGTAACTGACCAAGCTCACGGTGGGGACCAGGAGGGAACTGACACGACTTTACCCCCAGACAATACCGAACAAATAGCCCCCGATCAGCCCCGGGAGGAAGACAACCCTAAAGAGACGCGCACCCAGGAGACGGATCTCCTCGGTACGCAACAGGAGAATGGATCTCCAACCAGTACTGCCGGGAGCCGATCGCCCCGAACGGCGTCTTCCCCCAGCGAGGCGGACAAGATGCTGGCGCAGGCACTCATCGCCACCCTGGCAGCCTCCACCGAACGCGATCGACTTCAAGCGCAACAGACGTGCGAGCGCGAACATTACGCAGGTGAGCGAGAGCGCTTCCAGGCGCAACAAAAGAGCGAAGACGACCGAATAAGACTGGAGACCAGACGCCTCCAGACAGAAGAGAACATCGAGCGAAGCCGCGCCGACGTCGCAAATGCACAGCTCCACGCCGCCCATGCCAGCGCCAATGCCCAGCGCGACGTCGCCAATGCGCAGCGCGACGCCGCCAATGCCCAGCGCGAAGCAGCGCGCGACGCAGCCCATGCCCGGCGCGAGGCAGAGCGCGACCGGATGCAGGCGGAGCTGATGGACAAACTGGTTGCCATGGCGACACCCCCTCACTCCGCACGGAGCTCCCAGAGATCGTCCAGACACGGGTCTAGGACACATTCCCCTACCCGACGAAGCCCCCCTTCACCCCGCCTACAGGAGGATCCTGTTCACGTCTCCGAACCCCCTCCCCAGCCGGTCCATACGAGACCCAGCAACCGGGTAACGGAACCGGACCACGCCGAGAGACTGAACAGACGACTCCAGGTCCTAGCAGAGGGAGATGAGGAGGAAGAGGAGTGTCAAGCCGACCAACAGCAACGTGCTCTGGCCCAGGAGGCCCAGTACAGCCCCGACCAGCAGCCACGTACTCAGGACCAGGAGGTCCAGTACAGCCCAGAAGTCAGCCCCGAGGCCCTGCGCTACAAACCCCCGACTCAACTCACGGGTGAGTTTGACGCACCGTCAGCCCCGAGGAACAGCACCTGGGTACCCGACCTTCGGTACCCACCAAGTACCAGCCCAAGACGACACGCAAGAGGAGACTCGCCTAGGAGGCCTCTCCCCCAACGCTCACCGATGTATCAGTCACCCACAGCGTCATACATTGCCACGCCGTCAATCCCAGACTTCGTCTATGAGAATAGAGCACAGTACACGGAGCTCCGGATGTGCCTAGAGACAATGATGGTGGATGTCGCTGATGAACGCCACAAGTATGCAATATTACTGAAGCACCTGAAAGTACCGCGAGCGCACAATATAGCGCTGGCCTACGCCTCCTCTTCGACACCATACACAGCGGCCCTTGCAGCGCTGGACCAGAGATATGGACGTATATGGGATTACGTAATAGAAGAGATAAGGCATATTGACCGCCTACCCCCAGCCACAGACAATCGAGCACTGGACGACCTGTCCATCAGAGTGCAGTCCCTGGTAGGGATGCTGGGAGCGCAGAGGGAAAAGGGTAGGCATGAGCTATACGCCAACTCTAATGTTGAGAGGATTTTGGAGAAGCTGCCACCCGCAAGACAGGAGCGCTTTCGGCGGCAGAGGGACTACCGCGACCCCGACGGCCCCGAGCCATCCCTCCTCGATCTAGCCGACTTCCTGGCGAGAGAAGTCAGCAGCTTACGGCTAGATACATTCGGACGGAGCACCCCTGGCTCCAGAGAAGGACCCAGGAGAATAAATGATGGAAGAAGATCGGTGACTGTCATGCACCAATCAGAGTCAGTACCGCAGCACTCCAACCACAACACCCCCTCGACGAAAGAGGACCAGTGGAAGATTGAGTGCCAGTACTGTGAGGGAGAACATCGGCTCCATCAGTGCGAAGATTTCAAGAAGCTGACCACGGATGATGTGAGCCAGTGGGTCAAGGACCACCGCCGCTGCGCGCGCAGCCACCTAGCAGCTGAGTGCCACCTGAAGAAAAAGTGCAGCAGGTGCGGTGGCACCCACCTGGAGGTCCTGCACGACATCAACAAGCGTCACCCAGGACAACAGAGTGGGCCCGTCGCGGTCATGTACCACGCCGAGGCGGTGGCACCAGAACCAAAGTTCCACCAGACCGCTCCCCTCTGTCCCGACTGCTACGGCAGACACTGGCGGACAAGGTGCGACTCGTACCATATAGAGTCTACGTCACCACCCGAGACAGGAGTGCTCCACATTGACCAGCACAGCGAGACCCCCCGAGTGCTCCTCAAAGTGGTCAGAGTGCTCCTGAGCCACGGGGACAAAGTCATGGACACTTACGCCGTCCTTGATGACGGGTCAGAAAAGACCCTTCTGCTCGCGTCCGCTGCGGCCCAGCTGGGACTGCGGGGGAGCGAGAACCAAATGACGATTCGGACAATAAGAAGAGATTTAAAGACGATAAAGGGCGAGAATGTCTCCTTCACTATCGCAGCAAGCGGGCAGCCAGAGCGACGGTACAAGATCACAAATGCTTTCACCAGCCAAGAAATAGGACTCTCGCAGTACACCTACCCTGTCACCAAGTTGATGGATAAATATGTGCACCTGCGCCAATTACCTATCCCGCTCATGGACGGCGCTACCCCGACCCTGTTGATAGGCTCCGACCATGCAGAACTCATAGTCCCGATAGACCGGGTCCATACAGGACCCAGAGGTTGTCCTGCAGCAGTCGAGACCCGCCTAGGATGGACATTACAAGGGCCCCTCGCTAAATCTCTCAACCGAACAGCAGCCACTAGTTGCCTCCACTCCAGAGCGATAGAAGAAGACACCGGCCTCTCCCCCGTACAGCAGAGGCTATTGACATTAAGTGAGAGGCCCGTGAGAGAACCGTGGGTACCAGAGGGAGTTCGGAACTCCACCCCCCTCAGCTGCGCTTCAGACGTAGCTGACCTCGAACCCAGCACCCCAAGCGACTCCTTGACGGGGCGGCCGGGACCGGCCCCTCCTCACACGGGGTACAGAGCGAACAAGAGAAACAGACGGAGGAGGAGAAAGCACAGCCAAGCCAAGATCAAAGCAGTCTCAGGCCCGCTTCCTCCTAAGCCCCCCTTCATCCCGTCCAGCCGTCATGACCATAGACCAGTCACCACCCCGAGCTGCGTGGCCGGCCGGCCGCGTAAGCAAAGTGACCACTGGTGCCGACGGAAAGGTCAGAGTGGCAGAAGTGCTCGGCCAAGGGCGGATCTACAACCGACCCGTGGCGAGGCTGATCGAGTCGCCAAGGCTCCCCGACTTGCCTAATGACGACCATGACCCCTGACTTTGTGACCTGCCCGACCCCTCACAGACATTGAGTAGTGGACAGTGCGGTTAATCTGTCCCTGCTTAGCTAATTAGGTGGGACTAATTAGGGGGCGGCTGTTACAAAGGGTCAGATTAAACCGAATATATATATTTATTGCCTGAGATCCCATGTATAATATTTGTGTATCGTTTGATATCCCCTGTATATTCTTTGTACAATATGCACGGAATATCCCTTTAGTCTAGCAGGACAGACCATATTATTCGTTCCCCTATTGGAAGCGATCCCCTGGCGTCAGGTACAGAGTAAAGCCTTACCCCCTCGAGCTGACTTGAAAGCTACCGCCGGGACTTGCCCAGGCATGCCCGCTTTCGCCCACGGCTACGAGACCGAGAGGCGACAGAAGTGCGATAGGTACTATTTGTTCACGGTACATATATATATGGCGCAAGAAATGTAGAACCCCCCTTTGCAGTTCACTTTCAGTTCGCCTTCAGTTCAGTCTGGTTCAGTTACCGAGTAAAGCCTTACCCACTACGCAACGTGCGGTACAGCAGGGCTCGCATGGCCCCAATATAGTCTCGTGTTATCCTAAATACGTCTGTTTGTCGTATCGTTCTCTATTCATTAGTAAACCTTCATTACGAGTCAAAGACCACGTGGAGTGAGTAATTGTGCGTCGACATAGAGCACTTATTGCCCGTGCTAATAATAGTAACGTCAAGTCCAACCGTGCATTACCGCACCGGAGGATTTACACCGGAGCAGCAGCACCACGGAGGATCTACACCTGCCCGTGGGACCATCGCCCAAGCCCGTCTCTGCCGGAGCAGAGACTTGACGGCTCTCATCTGCGCGGAGCGCACCCTGGGATCACCACTGCTTTCCCCGCTGCCACAGGGGTGACATCGCCCCCTTGAACCCTGGACTTGCATAGAGCTTTGGCCCCCTCTGCTGGCTTACAACCGGTAGTACACCCTTTCCCAGAAGATCCCTAGATAATTACTTAATATTCACTATTGATTTACCTGCACATTTTATTTGCCTTATAAGCGCAACTAAGTAATGTAATCTAATCCCTTTTATGTAATAAATATTGTAAACTAGTATTCTGTGTGGAAAACAGTGTTATTGTTGGAGTGTTCAAATCTAATAATACTTATGTACAGTATTGGCCAGGAGTACATACACGGTAGTGATTCAATGATATCAGTACTTGATTAATACAGTCAGGGAATTGTACCCCTCAGTTACAGTCGCGCTACTGGAGAAAAAGACGCTGGTACCCTTGACAGTTAAAAAAAAATTACTTTATTCATTCCAGATGTAGCTTATTTTTCCAATCATATTGTACTGAACAAAGATTAGCAACACATTTTCTTGCGGTGAATTCCTGCCTGAACATTCAAGACATGCTGTATTGCGTGGGGCTTTTAGAGAGGAAGATCCGTAGGACATCACAACGTCGATTCCTGAACGCAACCTCTTTGATAGAGGAGAGATTACACCCATGCAGCCTCGAGTGTCGTGTGCAGTGTAAACAAACATTGTTTATGAGAACACATCCAAAGGGAACACAGTTTCTTGAGTCTGGCGTTGTTGTACTTTATCTATTTAGTGTTACTTTTGGGAGTAGTGGGGGAGAAATTAATGAATGAAAACTTTATTTAACAGATTGCAGAATGGGTACAATACAGTACGGCGCAATACACACAATTGTTAAGGGGATGCAGACCAGAGAAAGACTTTAGTCTTGTTTACATCAGGGTCCCCCATTTTCAATTCATAGACATTTATGACATACACAACATACATGACATTAGGGATTAATAAGAACGAGCCGCCTCGGAAGAACACGGCCGCTGCTGCTGAAACCACCGCCTCGCGTCGCCTCGCTGGCTCTTCCGCTTCACAGCGCGGCAGCGGGCGATAAGGGGGGGTGCTAGCGCCCGGTCACGTGGGCTTAGTGGCCAATCAGAGGAACCCGGAAACCGAACTGCGTTGTATTTGGCATAGACGCATCCCCCCCCCCCCCCCCCCCCAGTGAGCTGTGGTGTTCCACAAGGAAGCATACTAGGACCGCTACTGTTCCTAATTTATGCAAATTACATGTCGTCAGCTTGTGACTGCAACTTGTTCCTGTTCACGGACGACTCAGCCCTGCTGGTCTCTGACAAGAACAAGTTACAGGTTGAAAAAACCCTCAGCTCGGAACTAGGCAAAATCTGCACCTGGCTCGCTGACAACAAACTATCATTACACCTGGGTAAAACAGAGTCCATTCTCTTCGGTTCAAATAACAAAGTCAGCAAGGCCGATGGCTTCTAAGTTACAGTGGGTGACAATATTGTCACAAGGAAAGATTAAATTACATACCTAGGTTCCATCCTAGGGGCTAATCTTTCCTGTGACAAAATGGCATCCAATGTAATAAAAAAAAGTCAACCAACGAACTAGATTCTTTTACCGGATCTCTTCTCTGGTAAACAAGAATACCCTGAAGACTCTGGCAGGAGCACTCATTCAAGGGTACTACGACTATGCTTGCACCTCATGGTACCAAAGCACCTCAAAGGGGCTAAAAACTAAATTACAAACATCACAAAACAAACTGGTCAGACTACTGCTTGACCTTACTCCTAGAACCCACCTCACCCCTGCCCACTTTGACAACCTAGGATGGCTTAGAGTAGACGACAGAGTACAGCAACTTGCAATGGGCCTGGTCTACAAGATACACTATACGACTAAGGTACCCATGTACATGTCAAAATACTTCCCAAAGGTCAGTGAATACCACGACCACAACACCAGAGGAAGCTCAACAAATCATGTTAAACCCAGATTCGGCTCAAACAAGGGACTAAACACGTTTTGCAATTATGCCACATCAATGTGGAACGCCCTACCCAAAGCTGTAAAGGAATGTGAATCCCTACCCACATTCAAAACCGCTCTTAAAGAGCACCTACGGGAGGCTGCAATTCGCATGTATATATTCTCTCCCCGCCGTATGTATATTTCTCTCCCACCCACCCCCTGCAAATGTAGTCTCCTCCCCACCGTATGTATATTTCTCTCCCACCCACCCACCCCCTCCTAATGTACAGTCCCCTCCCCATCATATGTACTATGTCAGTATCTATGAGTAACAGTACTGTATATTTGAATAGCGTTTATGTCACAAATGTATCAGTACTAAATACCTGTATGTCCCTATGCCATAAATGTCATGTATGTTGTGTATGTCATAAATGTCAATATGAATTGAAAATGGGGGACCCTGATGTAAACAAGACAAACGTCTTTCTCTGGTCTGCATCCCCTTAACAATTGTGTGTATTGAGCCGTACTGTATTGTACCCATTCTGCAATCTGTTAAATAAAGTGTTCATTCATTTAAAGAGGACTGTTGTTTATCGTGCCATCAATCATTGGAATAACTGCCAACTGAACATACGTAAATTGAATAGCAAAGTGTCTTTCAAATACCACCTGAGAATAGTTACTTAAATATGTGAGCAAAATATTCTGATGTTGATAAAGATGTCTACAGTGTTTTACTGTTTTTAGATTATCATTGTTAATTAAGTGAATTGTGATTGTCATATGCATGTATTGTTATGTTTTTGTTGTCTTTCTGTGTGGACCCCAGGAAGACTAGCTCGCCACTTAGGTGGCAGCTAATGGGGATCCTTTTAAACAATAAACAATAAACCAAAGACTATGAAGCCCTAGTGTAATTCCCTCTTATGCGATGATGACAGTCAGCAACACGTTCTTTATAGTACTGGTGGGATTTATTTAGTAAACATTTAGTTAGCAGCACTTTAGCTCCATGGCTTGGGCCTACACATAGCTAACAACCACAACACCAAAACGTACCTTACAAAACATGATACCTTACCTAAGAGAGGACATTATGGGGACTGTATCATCTTCTTGACCTTGTAACAATGACAATAAAGATCATTCTATTCTATTCTATTGACCTTATGAACTCTTTACAAGAAGAAGTGAAACTATCTCTTTACAAGAAGAAGTGAAAATCTCTTAAATCCGCGGAGATTTTGACATGCGTGCGTCGGCATAAAACGTCCCCGGACACTGTGGGCTTCAACCATTAGTTCCGCCATTAAACTAGCAGCATTCAATGTTGACGCCCTGACCCTCCAGATGTGTTCTGCACATTTACCACTAGAGGGAAGAATGTCACCATGTATGTCGCGCCTTACGCTCCTTACTTTTCTTATCCAGCAGAGGGCAGTACACTCACTCACCCACTCATTGATTGATTGATTGATTGATTGATTGATTGATTGATTGATTGATTGATTGATTGATTGATTGATTGAAAAGTTTATTAACAGATTGCAGAATGGGTACAATACAGTACAGCTCAATACACACAATTATTAAGGGCATGCAGACCAGAGAAAGACTTTCGTCTTGTCTACATCATGGTCTCCCATTTTCAATTCATCATAACATATATGACATACAGATAGACAGTACTGCTACATCTATACATTTATGACATACCAGATTTACAAATACAGTACTGTTCGTGATACAAGTATATTCATTTGACGTAGAAACTGTACATTGGAGGAGGTTGGGTGGGTGGGTGGGTGGGTGGGGGGGGCTTGGGTAGGTGGGGTGGGGGGGGGGACTGTACATTGGAGGCAGTTGGGTGGGTGGGGTGGGGGGGGGTAGGCGGGGGGGGAAACTGTACATTGGAATATCGACGAAACCTTACTTCCCAAGAAGAGGATCTCGTGTATTATTGGGTTTAATAGGACATTTACTGTACATTGGAGGGGGTTGGGTTAGGACATTGGAGGGGGCTAGTTTCGAATTGTAGTCTCCCGTAGGTGCTCTTTGAGAGTGGTTTTGAAAGTGGGTAGTGATTCACATTCCTTTACAGCTTTGGGTAGGGCGTTCCACATTGATGTGGCATAATTGCGAAACGTGTTTAGTCCCTTGTTTGAGCCGAATCTGGGTTTAACATGATTTGTGGAGCTCCCTCTGGTGTTGTGGTCGTGGTATTCACTGACCTTTGGGAAGTATTTTGACATGTACATGGGTACCTTAGTCGTGTAGTGTATCTTGTAGACCAGGCCCATTGCAAATTGCTGTACTCTGTCGTCTACTCTAAGCCATCCTAGGTAGTCAAAGTGGGCAGGGGTGAGGTGGGTTCTAGGAGTAAGGTCAAGCAGTAGTCTGACCAGTTTGTTTTGTGATGTTTGTAATCTTGTTTTTAGCGCCTTTGAGGTGCTTTGGTACCATGAGGTGCAAGCATAGTCGTAGTACCCTTGAATGAGTGCAGTGTTCATGGTATTCTTGTTTACCAGAGAGGAGATCCGGTACAAGAATCTAGTTCGTTGGTTGACTTTTTTTTATTACATTGGATGCCATTTTGTCACAGGAAAGATTTGCCTCTAGGATGGAACCTAGGTACCGGTATGTAATTTCATCTTTCCTTGTGACAATAGTTGTATAATGCTGTATTGTATGTATCTGTGTGTATGAGAGAGGGATATGCGCATGTGTGTTTGTGCATAATGTGGGGGGGGTTGTGTGTAGTTATCCTATATAGGTTTAAGAGGGGGGGTCGCTTATAAGCCCCTTTTTTTTTTTTTTTACCTTTCCTGCACATTTTTAACTGTTCTTCTTTTACTTATTTTATTCCAGAATGTATGTTTGTAAGTGCAAATAACAATAAACAATAACAATAAACTTTGTAAAGTGAAATTGGCGAATGAATGATTTTACGCCTGTGTAGTAATGTAATCCTTGTAGTTTGATACCAATGTTATTTAATGATGTTTGTACTGTACTGTGGAAACCATTATGTGAAAGGTTTGTTTGTCTGTTTATGTACGTTTCCAATGCAGTTTTCACGGCGCTAAAGATGACGTCACGGATTGAGATTGAGATGGAGCGCGGCGCTGAAGAGAACAGTCGTGTCTCCGGGACGCCTAAATATTAAAGGCAACCAACTTGTGTCTAGCCACGCCCAACTTGCGTCTAGCCACGCCCCCGCGGCGACGCGGCAGCATTATGTAGCAGTAATCCCCCCTTTTTTACCATTGACAACTAGCTCAACTGGCAGCGCTGCCTTGCTGTGGATCCTGCGGTCTGTTGGTGACAAGTTCGATTCCCTTAATTTTTTTTTTTTTTTTAACGTGCATTCTTTCGCCGGTTAAGTTTAGGCATGTTAACTTTAAGCATTGTTTCGGAGTTGGTTAAGGTTAAGGTTAGGCATTGTTTCGGAGTTGGTTAAGGTTAGAAGGGTTAAGTTTAGGCGCTGTTAAGGAGCTGGTTAAGGTTAGAGTTTGTCTTAGAGAATGGCAATATTCTTTCGGAGTTGGTTATGGTTAAGGTTAAGGTTAGGCATTGTTTCGGAGTTGGTTAAGGTTAGAAGGGTTAAGTTTAGGCGCTGTTAAGGAGCTGGTTAAGGTTAGAGTTTGTCTTAGAGAATGGCAATATACAGCCTATTTCCGCGCTGCAGCGTGAGGCAATAGACAGCCTATTTCCGCGCTGCAGCTCTCTCCCGCGGTCACATGGGCGTAGTGGCCAATCAGAGAAACGCTAAACACAAGTTGGTTGCCGAAAATATTCACGCCTCCGGGACAGTTATTCAACTTTAGTCTTTAGTTTGTTTATTTATCAACATGTGTGTCATCACATATGATCGCCAATCACTACTGATCGCCAATCACTATTGGACATACGCAAGTTTTCAATAGATTATGGTCTCAGGACCAGGGACGTGCACAGGACTTTAGAGGGGCAGGTGCTCAAAGGCTGAAAAGGGCACTACACTTGTGTGTATATATTAACCATCAAGTCCCATCGGACTTGACTTCTTTGTGTCCCTCAATGAGTGTAATACCAGCATTCAACAGCGGTTTCTATCATGATCATCATCACCACCCACGCTATGCATAAAATATATAGGTCCGCGGAGAGGCATGCTGAGGAGGCCGTGCAAACTGTAATGGAATGTTGGGGCATCTCTCTCTCTTTACCTAATATTTTGATTCTATCCTGACATTTTTCAGTTGGAAGGGCAGTCTATATGTGTAACAGTTAAAAAAAAATTATTTAAATTTTTTTTCAAAAAGGGCACTTTTTTGATGAGGCTCAAAAAGGCAGGTGCTCAGACACCCCTTGGCCTCTATGTGTGCACGTGCCTGGGTGTTTGGTCTTGTAACCTGAGACTGGAAGCACGCAATAGGTTAAGTAGGGTGACAATCGAAAGGCAAATTCAACTTTCCAACAATGTATTGATCAGCAATAACACAGTCCGGAACCGGCAGACGATGGCAAAGTGCCACAACTGTGCCAGTGTGTGCTTGACAGCCTGTTGTTGGGCCGTCCGATGAATTAAACAATAGCCTAGGTTTGTGCTGTAGCATTGATAGATATAAGTCTGTGGTCCTTGGAGAGGTAGAGTAACAGACTTTACTCTAATGTTAATCTCCCATTGTGTGTGTGTGTGTGTCTGTGGTGTTTGGGAGACCTCATTTGAAACGTTTGATTTGAATCAATTTGTGTACATCACTGAGAGTGCACATGGTCTCTGTAGTGACACCATTTTACCACAAGGCTGCAGCACTTAATCATTTATGTTGATACTGCATTTGACTTTCTATCTGCCATGAAGCAGTTTGATGATAACGCAAACCTCTTGGTTTACCACTTAGATGCATGCTGATGAACTGACAATATCTCTGGGGAAGATGTAGTGTTGCTTGTTGAACTGTCCCGCTTACCTGTACTATCGTTTAGTATTAATAATAATACACTTTATTTGTATAGCACTTTCATACAAGAATTGCAGCTCAAAGTGTCACAGCAGTACAAATAGACAGGCATACAATTCTCACAAAATTGGCAGATCAAAAGCAATGCATAAAGTCAAGGTAAGGCATAGAAAATTAAATCATACTTTTTCATATTAGTTTATTGTAGAATGTCACATTTAACTTTTTTTTGTCAAAGTTGTGCGGAAACTGTTTTTCCAGCACTTTTGAGAACTGTGAGAGCAATGATACCGGTCTATAGTTAGTGAAGTATAACAGAATATATACAAATATAACAGAGAGTTTTGATTATACAATTAATTGTCTTTTTCATTATCATCATATCCATCCCATCACTGTCAATGTCTGTCTTATTCTTTGACTTTGATACAATGGATATGATCAAATGGATATGACAAAAACATAGACTGCAGTACTTTACTATCTCCCCTCCATCCTTCCTGTAATGGTTAATCATGTTTTTTAATGAGAGACAGTGTTGCTCTCCAGTTGGTTTGAAAGAAACTGCAACTTTCTCATGAAAGCCTTCACCAAGCTGTGCATTTCATGAAAAATAAATGGTAAATGGTAAATGGTGCATTTATATAGCGCTTTTATCACACATTCTGAGGCGGAGGCAACCATGCAAGGAGCCAACCAGCTCATCGGGAGAAGTTAGGGGTCAAGTCTTGCTCAAGGACACTTCGACACGCTGCATGGGAGGAGCGGGAATTGAACCAAGAACCTCTGGATTACCAGACAACTGCTCTACCTCCCAAGCCACTGTCGCCCTTGCCTTGCAGTTTGGTGTTCAGTTCATTCATTAGTGCAGTCACATCAACAGCAAATGCAAGATGCAGCTGTGTTGTAGCCGATGTCACCATGTTCAGTCTGACACCTGCCAGTCTGTCCCATTTCAGCCCCAGCTTGTCCATGCGGGCATTTATCTCTGTGAACAGATCGCTCCCTGTCGCCGTACCTTTCATTGACTGCATTGCCATCAGCTCCTCTGTAATCTTGAAGTCCTTCTTTATCCCACAGACAAATAAGAGTAACTGGGCTGTGTCACGGACATCACAGCTCTCGTCCAAAGCCAAGGAGAAAAACCTGGACAGTGGAACGTTCTCAAATCCTTCTTTTTTCTCTGGGCATTTTAGCTCTGCAGAGTCCACCAAGCACTCTTTGATGAACTCTCCCTCCGAGAATGACTTACTGTTTTTAGCGATTTTGTGGGATATCACAAACCTGGTCTTGGTTGCTGCATCCCTGGATGTGTGAAGCTTGGTAAAAAAAGCCTTGTTGCTTTTGCTAAAATAAAAGCAATGCAGTTTTTGTCCACACATGAGGTAAAATGAGAAAACGTTTATTTTGTGGTGACCTATATTAAGAGACATTCACCAAGGTGGGCTTGTGTCTTTAAGAGTGTGGGTTGTACTGGTTAGGGGAAAGGTTAAATGCCACTTCCGGTTCCGGGTGACGGGTTGTTGTTATTGTAAATGCTATGTGCAGGATAAGTAAAGTACTCAACTCGACCTACGTCTCTGGCTCACTACTTTCTTATCGCCACATTGGTGACCCTGACGTGATATTCATTTGTTAACGTTAAACAACATTAGCATTATGTCTCAAGACAACGGCGACGCGCAACCGCATGCACCCGCGCCGAATGCTAACGACGCTAATATGTTACAAGCGAACATTTACGCTGCAACCGTCAAGTTGCCCGACTTTTGGCAGCATAATCCCCGGCCGTGGTTTCAACACATCGAAGCCCAATTCCAGCTGAGAGGAATAACGCAGGACATAACCAAATACTTCCATGTGGTGGCAGCGTTGGATGCTTCGACGACGGCACGGGCGATGATGCTGTTGGAGGATCCGCCGGCAGCTGACAAGTACAATGTGCTAAAGACATTCCTTCTGAAGCTGTATGAACTGTCAGAGTTAGAGAAAGCGGACCGCCTGCTGTCCCTCAATGGCCTCGGTGACGGCAAACCATCAGAGTTGATGGAGAATATGCTGGCTGTGCTGGGATCAGCAGATCCCTCCTTTCTGTTCACGCACATTTTCCTACGGCAGCTTCCAGTGCCTGTGCGCACGGCACTGGCCAGTTCCCTCCTCTCCTCCACCAAAGACTATCGCGGCCTGGCTGCAGAAGCAGACAGGGTTTTCCTGGCCAACAGGCAGCAGCAGTTTGTCCATGCACTGCTGCCCCACCAGGGCACCTCAGCCCCACCACTGGATGCTTATACAGACACCGCGGCTGCGGTGACAGCCCGACGCCAACCCGACGACGGGCTCTGTTATTACCATGCCAGGTTTGGGGACAGGGCTAAGCAGTGTCGCAAGCCATGTAGTTTCAAGGGGCAGGGAAACGCCAGGGCCGGCGCTCATTAGTGGCTGTGGGTGCCGGCCATGACTGCAAGCTGTTGTTCATCACTGACTCCTTGTCCGGCCGGCGGCTGCTGGTGGACTCGGGCGCACAACGCAGCATCCTGCCGGCACAGGGCGTGGACACCATGGACGGCTGACACGGGCCCCAGATGGACGCAGCGAACGGTACGCCCATACGTACTTACGGCACCAGGTATGTGGAGGTGTGTTTTGGGGGGCGCCGTTTCGGCTGGGGTTTTGTGATGGCTGCGGTGTCCACACCGCTCCTGGGAGCAGACTTCCTCTGTGCCTTCAGTCTGTTGGTAGATGTGAAAAACTGTCGCTTGATCGATGCCCTCTCTTTTTCCTCTTACCCCTGCACACTTGGGGCGGTTGGGGGGGGCGGAGCTCTCTGCCTGTTGAACACACTTGCCACCGGGGAGCCTGCTCGCCGGGTTCCCTGACCTCACCACACCCACGTTCTCATCTGCAGTGGCCAAACACGGGGTGGAACACCATATTACCACCGAAGGCCCCCCAGTCTATGCCAGGGCTCGGCGTCTCGACTCAGCCAAGCTGGCAATCGCCAGGGGGGAGTTTTCCACCATGGAGCGACTTGGCATTGTGCGCCGCTCAAACAGCCCGTGGGCTTCTCCATTACATATGGTTACAAAAGCTGGCGGGGGTTGGCGCCCCTGCTGCGATTTCCGTCGCCTTAATAACGCCACAACCCCCGACCGGTACCCTGTCCCGCACATACAGGACTTCTCTAACCACCTGGCGGGGGCCATCATCTTCTCCAAGGTGGACCTGGTGCGCGGGTACCACCAGGTGCCGGTCCATCCGCGGGACGTGCCCAAAACAGCTGTCATTACACCCTTTGGACTTTTTGAGTTCCTAAGAATGCCTTTCGGACTCATGGGGACAGACGCAGACGTTTCAGCGGCTGATGGACATGCCGTTTTTGTTTGTGTATTTGGATGACATTCTTGTAGCCAGTGCATCCATAGAGGAGCACATGACACACCTCCAGCAGCTGTTTGAGCGGCTCAGTAAACACAGCCTCATCGTCAACCCGACCAAGTGCCAGTTCGGGCAGTCCTCCATCACCTTCCTCGGACACCACGTCGCTCCACAGGGAGCCACCCCACTCCCCGCCAGGGTGGAGGCCGTTGCCAGTTTTCCTCGCCCCCGCACCGTATGGTCTCTACAGGAGTTCCTGGGCATGGTGAACTTTTACAACCGGTTCCTTCCCCATGCTGCCCACCTCATGCGCCCCTTGTACGAGGCCCTGCGGGGCAAGGTGCCCAAGGACAAGTTAGACTGGTCCTCGGGGATGGACAGTGCTTTTGGGGCTGCCAAGACCGCGCTAGCCAACGCTGCTCTGCTGGCGCACCCCTCTCCCACTGCCCCGGTAGCCCTCACGACAGACGCCTCTGACTATGCAGTGGGGGCGGTGTGCGAGCAGTGGGTGGGCGGGGCCTGGCAGCCACTGGCCTTTTTTAGCAAACAGCTCCGCGACAACGAGCGTAAGTACAGTACTTTCGACAGGGAACTGCTGGGTCTGTTCCTCGCCACTAGGCACTTTAGATTCCTGTTGGAAGGCCGCCAGTTCACTGCCTTTGTGGACCACAAGCCACTGACGTTCTCCATGGCCAAGACCTCGGAGCCGTGGTCGGGACGTCAGCAGCGGCAGCTATCGGCGATCTCCGAGTTAACCACGGACATTCAGCACGTGGTGGGCAAGGACAACTTTGTCGCCGACTGCCTCTCTAGGGCGGTCATCGGGTCCGTCCACTTGGGACTCGATTATGCCGCCATGGCGGCAGACCAAGCCACAGACTCAGACATTCAGGCCTACCGGACGGGCCCTACTGCACTGCAGCTGGAGGATGTGGTGTTCGATACAGCTAATGCCACTCTCCTCTGCGACATCTCCACTGGCCAACCGCGCTCTATGGTGCCTACGGCCTGGCGGCGCCGGGTTTTTAACATGATCCACGGCCTTTCCCACCCAGGTGTGAAGGCCTCGACTAAGCTGGTGGGGGTCAAGTTTGTGTGGCCTGGCCTCCGGAAGGATGTTAGGACCTGGGCTGGCTCATGTGTGGCGTGCCAGCGCGCCAAGGTGCACCGCCATACCAAAGCCCCTTTGGCACCGTTTATAGTGCCGGAGAGGCGGTTCGTTCACGTGAATGTGGACCTGGTGGGCCCCCTGCCCCCCTCCCGCGGATATACTCACCTCCTCACCATGGTGGACAGGACCACCAGGTAGCCAGAGGCTGTTCCACTGTCCTCCACTACGGCAGCGGAGGTGGCCCGGGCTTTCATCGGCTGCTGGGTGGCCCGTTTTGGCACACCGGGGGACATCACAAGCGACAGGGGCCCCCAGTTCACTTCGGAGCTCTAGACTACAGTTGCAGAGCACCTGGGGGTGAAGAGCCACCGCACTACGGCGTACAACCCGCAGGGCAACAGGCTTTGCGAGCGGTTCCATAGGGACATGAAGGCCGCTCTTCGGGCTGCCCTTACAGATGGCAACTGGGTTGACTGCCTCCCGTGGGTTTTGCTTGGTCTTCGTTCTGCCCCCAAAGAGGACCTCCAGGCCTCGTCCGCCGAGCTGGTGTACGGCCAGCCGCTGCGGGTCCCTGGGGAGTTTCTTCCGGAGGCCACAGCTTCCTGGTCCATCGCCTCCCATCGAACAGTGTCCCGGGGTGTTGCCGATGCCCTTATTCCCATTCCAACATCCCGCCACTGCCTTCCCCAGTCCTACATCCCCAGGGACCTGCCATTGGCCAAATATGTGTTCATCCGGCACGACAGCCATCGGACCCCGCTGCAGCCCCCTTATGACGGGCCTTTCCGTGTCCTGGAGGCAGGCACTAAAAACTTTGTTGTGGACATGCGGGGCAGGCCGGAGCGGGTCACTATAGACTGTCTTAAGCCTGCCCACATGGACAAGGACGAACCAGTTCAGTTGGCCCTACCCCCGCGGCGAGGGCGCCCCCCGGTTTCGGCTCAGACCCCTGCCCCGTCCTCTGTTCCGGCCTTGGCCCCTTCCGTGGCCCGGCCGCTGGTCCCACTTCTCTCCCTTAATCCCCCTCTGGTTAAGCGCAGTTGTTTCGGCCGCTTGATCCGTCCCCCTCCACGTTGACTATTTCATGCAGTAATCTGTTCATTGATGGACTGATCACTGGCTATTAATTAGTTGCAGTTTTTGTTTTGGTGAATTCTGGGGGGGGGGCCTGTGTGGTGACCTATATTAAGAGACATTCACCAAGGTGGGATTGTGCCTTTAAGAGTGTGGGTTGTACTGGTTAGGGGAAAGGTTAAATGCCACTTCCGGTTCCGGGTGACGGGTTGTTGTTATTGTAAATGCTATGTGCAGGATACGTAAAGTACTCAACTCGACCTACGTTTCTGGCTCACTACTTTCTTATCGCCACAATTTGATCATTTCCAATGAACCTCACACGGGCCGGTCAGGGTCAGCCAAAGGGCCGGATGTGTGACCCCATGACCTTTCCCCTAACACGACCATTTCATTTTTGAATTAGTGTATCTCAAATAGTTTTTTGGTGACCCCATCACCTTTTCTCTAGCGCCACCCTCAGGCCATAATATTACATTTTCACATTAATACACATTATTTGTGTATCTCTAACAGCTTTCATCTGAATCTTTTCACATTTGTAGTGCACATTTATGACTCAGAGAGGAAGAATCTTATTTTGGGGACCCCATGACCTTTCCTTTTGTGACACCATCAAGCAAAACCTTCAATACTAAAATGTATGCATCTCCTGATACAAACTGATCCGAATTAGGGGCATGGTCACAATAAATGGATTGAGACAGGCCGTTTGGGGATAGATAGATAGATACTTTATTGCCATTTCAACACATGGTTGATTGGGATTTGTCTCTGTGCAATGCTCATTTCATCATAAAACCGTGGAAAAAACATACAGTATAAAAACACACAATATAAAAACACACAAGAATACATACAATGCAATCCCTGAAGCTACAGTGTATAAAAGAGCTCAGTGCGCCATTTAAAGTGCATATTGCCTTAAAGTGCCTGTAGGCTAGTGCTAACCCTTATAGTACAAAGTGCCTGTGCATTAGGGCTTGAATTCAGGTGACGGACCACCTCGGGATATGTGCTATTCTTAAATAATCTTAATGCAAAATAAGTGTAGTCTGTTCTTTAGTTTCAACATTGTCTATCGCAGAACACGTTCCATTGTGGGCCGAGTGTATGCTTGGTTTCATTCCAGCCATGCCTAAACACCAGCTGATGATTTCACTAATTGGCTCACCTCTTCAACTAACTCACCTGGTGCAATGTGTAGTTACAATGAAAACTTGGCCCACGATGGAAGTACATTTAAAAGTTGAAACTTCTTTTTAAACTTTTAACCAGATACTCTGACTTTTAGTACGACTTAAGTGTCATTTCTGGGTACTTACACCCCTGCCACTTAATCAGCAGCTGGTCCACCAGAGGCTCCACTCCCTGCGCTAACTTAAAACGTTTGGTGTGTCCAGGGAGGTGAGGCTCAACCTCTACAGATCCACTGTGGAGAGCGTCCTCACCTTCTCAATGACGGTGTGGTATGGAAACACAACCGTCCATGATAGGGGACAGCTCGAAATAACTTACCTCTTTAACCCCCTTACCTCTGGTAGAAGACTCCAAAGTCTCAGGTGTAGGACATCTCGTTTAATGCACATCTCCATAATTTTTTTTTAAAACATGTCAAGGTAAACTAACATGGATGGCATTCATATCACAGCATCTAGTTGTAAAGTTGGCCAAACTACAGCCTTGGAAACAAATGAAAGGGGACATGCATTGCTATTCCTTTCACTTTTTGGGCAACTTTACACAATTCCTGTGAGTCTATGGAACACATCTGTAAAGTATTTTTCAAAAAAATTAATTGTTTTGTATTTCTAATCAAGTACTCTAAAGCAGCATTTTTCCACTTCAAGATTTCAAGCTGTTTTGGGCTGGGCTTCGCTCATAAGCGCTTCACACACAGTCTGCACTGGCAGACCGAGAGAAATATAGAAAGATAGAGGAGGGGGATACTAATTCATTTTGCAGCAGGGGGGCATAATCCCACGGGACAATGCATTGGTAACTTATTTCAAATGACAATATATACCCCTGTGAATATTATTGCACAGATCGGAATACGGACGCGCTCGTGGGAGCGTGTGCAACAATATTTTGACAGTGATATGCGAGTGGAGAAGCTCCATCCCCGCGCGCGCACACATTTACACACACACTCCCGCGCGCGGGGCTGGAGGTTGTGTGTAAATGCTCGTGTCCCTCTCTCTCTCTCCCTCTCTATCTCTCCCTCTCTATCTCTCTCTCTCTATCTCTCTATCTCCCTCTTTCTCGGGTTGACGTGCACTTCTTGGGACCAAGTAAGGTTTTGTCGATATTCTAATGTACAGTTTTGCTTGTACAGTTGTACAGTGTCCCCCACCCTGTCTACCGAACCCCCCCGCCCCCCACCCCACCCACCCAACGACCTCCAATGTACAGTTTCCCCCCCCACCTACAAACCCCCCCCCACCCTACCTACCGAACCTCCAATGTACAGTTTCTACGTCAAATGTATATACTCTCTTTTTTATACTATTTCTGTATCACAAACAGTACTGTATTTGTAAATCTGGTATATCATAAATGCATAGATGTAGCAGTACTGTCTATCTGTATGTCGTGTATGATATATGTTATGATGAATTGAAAATGGGGGACCCTGATGTAAACAAGACGAAAGTCTTTCTCTGGTCGGCATCCTCTTTACAATTGTGTGTATTGAGCTGTACTATATTGTACCCATTCTGCAATCTGTTAATAAAGTTTTCAATCAATCAATCATTCCCATTTCTAGGAAACAATGCTAAACACTGGAAAAGGCCATTTATAAGACACAGGACCTTTAAGGGTTTAGTTATTTAAAAAAAAAAATGTATACATGGGTTCGACATTGCACATCCTAATTCTATAAGAATCAGTGTTGACTGTGGCCAAAGAGAACATTTCATGGAGATAGGGCCATGGGTGCTCGTCTTGTCCGCCTACGCTCTTCATCACTCATACTATCGTTTGTGGCCATCTTCTGTAGCTTGTCACTCTGACTGTCTATTCTTCTGATAGCAGGTGTTTAATCAAATATCCCTGCTTTCTAGTCTTGCACAAGGACCAATCAGCATGGGTATGGGCGGGTTAATTTTCCATTGATGGGGATTTGATTGGCTGTTTTTAAATAAAGTGCGGCCACAGGATTAATAACGTTAACATTAGTTCAGCCAGAGAAACAAATATACTAATTAAAATGGTTGGACCTGTAAGATTAGTCTGCATTTTAAATGTAAGGAGTAAAAAGTATGTTTTTTTTCTCTGAAATGTAATTGAGTAAAAGTACAAGTATTCAAACCTAATAAATTAATACTTGAGTAAAGTACAAATCCCCAAAAACAATACTTAAGTATTGTAAAAAAAAGTACAATTACTCAAGTATTTTACACCCCTGGGCTGGTATTAACTTCCCACTTACAATTTTCACATAATTGGTGCCAAGGAATTTAAAACGATCTACTCTCTCCACCTGCTGGCTATCTATGAACAGTGGAGGGTGGACTGCCTCCCCGCGCCGGAAGTCAACTATAATTTCCTTCGTCTTAGAGATGTTTAAGAGCAGGCCGTTCTCCTTACAACAAAGCTATCGACTTCAGCTCTATAGACCGATTCATCCCCGTTCTTAATGAATCCTACTACTGTTGTGTCATCCGCGTATTTAAAGAATCTAACAGAATCAGAGTGGGAGGCAGTAGAGCAGAGGAGAGAGAACACAGCCCTGGGGGCCCCCGGCGTTCATGGTCCTGGATTTAGAGAACATATGACCTATTTTAACCACTTGTTATCTATCTGAGAGAAAATCTAGAATAA
The DNA here is from genome assembly GCF_963971535.1 of Notolepis coatsorum. Taxonomy (NCBI): domain Eukaryota; kingdom Metazoa; phylum Chordata; class Actinopteri; order Aulopiformes; family Paralepididae; genus Notolepis; species Notolepis coatsorum. The sequence goes on along the minus strand of NC_140178.1, from coordinate 83,010,299 downwards.
AATAGCACAGAGACTCGTCGATTCCTAGCAATTTAAGTTTTTCAAATAGTTTAAATCGTGTTAAACACTGAACTGAAATCAATAAACAAAATTCGTACATAAGTGGTGGAGGCCTCCAGGTGCTGCAGGATGGTGTGTAAACACATAGATACAGCATCATCTACTACAGAGCTGTTAGACTGATAAACTGATACATGTCTAGCTTAACAATACTGATCACAGACAAGCCGCTCGAACACCTTCATAATGACAGAGGTCAGAGCGACGGGCCTGTAATCATTCAGACAAGCAGTGCTATATTTCTTGGGCACAGGTATGACTATGGCAGATTATAGCATGCCGGGACTTTAAGCGTGCTGAGATCTATTAAAAATATCTGTAAAACAGAAGCAAGTTGGTCAGCACCATTTTTCAGGGTAAATGTAGACACATTGTCTGGCCCTGCAGGCTTCCTAACATTTTGTTTGCGGAGTAAGGCTCTAACTTGGTGCTCCTCGACTACAAAGGGGGGGGGGGGGGGGGGGGGTTAGAGACCCCACTCTATCAGCTACCCTAGGTTGATCACCTGAGTGTACATCAAATCTGCAGTAAAATTCATTAAGCTTATCAGTAACCTTGTTCCCAGTTTTATCTCCTCCGTGAGATAAAGACTGGTAAAGCACTACGGCCGAAAGTGTGAATCGGGTAGAATTTCCGGTGTATGTACTTCCCCTGGAAGCTGCCTCCGAACGGACCAAACTTTTCCCGAATCCTGTCGGCAAACAAGCTAGAACGTCCTGGTCATGTAGTAAATTCTTCAGGCAAAGCCGTTGCAGTGGCTTAAGCGAGGAAATATTGTGCACTTCACACGTTTCTATAATTGTTTTGTCGAAACCGGAAAGCCTGTAGTCGGTACTTCCTGTACTTCCGTTTTCACACTTTATGAGGCATAGCTTTACCAGCCTAGCTTATCAGGGAGTAGGGGATCCACATCCTGAGCTGACTTTTTATTCTTGAACCCAGTAATCAGTAGATCCTGCCAAACCCCTTTTGTGTCCCCAGCTTTAAATTTGTCCTCAAGACTATCTCTGTATTTAGCCTTAGCTGTTTTCACTGCTTGTTCAAATGCATACCTGGCAATCTTATAGAGATCTACATCTCCACTTTTAAAAGCCTGATTCTTTTTAACCCAGATACTTTACACCTCTTTATTAAACCATGGCTTATTATTGCCATAGAATAGACAGTCACCATCTTTGATGGAATACGTCTTTCCGAGAAGTTGATGTATGAGGGTATTGTGTCAGTACATTCATCTAAATCATATGCTTGATGCTTCACTAAAAACAGACCAGTCAGTAAGCTCCAGACAATCTCTGAGCATATCAGCAGCCTCAGGCAACCACTGCCTCACAGGCCGGACAGTCCTCTTAACCTCTTAACCTGCAATGGCCATTTTGGCCATTTTAGTTTTCAGGACTGCATACTTTTTTGGCAAACCAAAACAACATACTTTATACTTATAGCACATGCACGAGCCTGGTCTCTTTTGAACGATGACATTCTGAAGTTTCTGAATTCAGAAACATGAAAAAAATGCACTTTTAGTGCTAATGTATAGAGTAACATAGGTCTGAACTTGAGTTGTAGAAAAACTTGTTACTCAAGTATTTCTGTAGTAGTTAGTAGTCCAGAGGTAGTATTTCCCCAGAAGGTGGTATGGCTTACAAATCCACACAGACCCATAGCCTGAAGCCTTATGTAGTACATGTCCGAATTTCATAAAGATCCATTCAGAAATGAGTGAGTAGGATTGATTTTGGTAAACTGTGTACAAAAGAAAAACGTAAGGTTATCCTATAACCCTAGTTATATGAGTATAGCGAGCGCTCTGCTCTTAGTGGAACTATCCCTTTATCCACTCTAATAATGAATAATTTTCTCCACATGCACACACCCATCCGCCTGGCCACATCCGCTCCTCTATATAAGCGGGGTCGTGGCCACACCATCAGCTCCTTCCCAAGTCTTTCACCACGAAGGCGAAGACTACGGGGTCCTCAGTGAGTCAGAGCAGAGCGCTCGCTATACTCATATAACTAGGGTTATAGGATAACCTTACGTTATAGATCGTATAGCTTACGCTCTGCTCTTAGTGGAACACAGGAGCTGAGCAGAGCGGAAGCTCGACAGATGTACCCGCTGAGGCCCCCCACAACCATCAGAACCGGGGAGGACCCGAGCCCCCTGGACCCCCCTAGTGGAGGACGGGAGGGAATCGGATCCGACTGTGCGAAGAGGGTTTAGCACCTCAAAACGCACAGGGTGAGCAGACCGCGGGACTTACCTTCACTCAGAAGGACCCGTGACCACTCAGGCGCGCATCCCACATGCCACCAGGGAACGGACGGGAAGCAAAAACACCTCCGTCACAGCCCCCAACATCACAGGGTCGAAGGTCAAGAACCCAACCCGGTGGCAAGGCCGTAGCAGGCGCCGAAAAAAGGGGGCCTGGTGAGGCCAACGATGCTGTAGCATCGGGACCCCACCAGACAGTCACTGGTGACACCACCCCCCACATCGCCAGCGTATCGGACAGGGCCCAAATCAAGAGCAGGCCCTTCCCCCCTCGGCATGCCGCTCTGAAGCACTCTACAAGAGGCTACTCCTCCACAACACTGCGGGGCCAGTCGACGTGCCGGGGAGACAACCCCCAAGGAGGTTGATCCCTCAATCCAGGCAACAGGCCCCAGGAGTATAACTCGACCTGTGCCTGGAGCACTGCGGACTAGACAGGCGCCTAAGGGGTCTACTGTGAGAACAGTATCCCGGCGGAAGGGGACGTTCGGTATGCTGTGCACCATTTCGTAACCTCCACAAACCCGACCCCTCCAGCGGGGTCGAGGTTCAAGAGAAGGCCGACACAATTGGCAGATGCCACGAAAGGTGCGGGGGCACACTCTCGGGCAGACGGGGTCAAGCCCGGCCTCAACCCGAGAGTCGACTCTGCTACCAACACACCGGGGAACCAACCACCCCCCTATGTTTAGTTTAACAGGAGGCGGTTGTTCCTTTAACTCACCAAGAAAAACATAACTGCGCGTATACACAGGCTATACAGGCAGTACAAGTGTTTCAGTTTTTACAGGGTTAACCCAGGCCAACAGGTCGACGAGAACGAGTTCGGCCTTGGGCCCGGCGGACCGGGACCTACACAGGGATGCCTAGAGGGGTTAACAGAACCTCCTCGACAGCCCCCTCCCATCCCCACCCAGCAGGGGGAGGGGGGGTGAAAATAAATGGAGAACGCGTGGTAGGTACGCGTGTCGATCCAAAACATCACAAAGGGCGCCACCAAGATGGTCAGCACGCAAATGCACTGCTCCTGGTGGCCCACCCCACGGGCGTGAGACCCCTCCGCCAATGTATTGATCTACCCCGTCATCTCCCCCCGGAGATGTACGTGAGCCGTCGAGTCTAACCTAGTACACTGACGCTCGGTAGAGATAAAAAATCTCCTTCCCAGCCGCCCGCATAAAAAACGCTGTTTCTATGAATTGGGCAACCAAGGCGCACCAGCCCATAACGTGGTTTCACATCGAAAGCACCCAGGGCCAGCGCTATGTACACGTCGAGACCCAAAAAACACATCAATGGTGAATTCTAACAAGAAAACCAGACAACGTTCCCTCCATGCTGTCTGGGACGAGCAGCAGGAAGCCGGTCAATAAGACACAGATATGGGTCTCATACGACGCGTCTGAGGGTAAACCCTATCAATTCCGCTCTTTACACAAGAGGGGAAGACAGAGAATCCCCCAGAGAGACCTCCACGTGAGTAACAATTGAAAAATATATATGTAATTATTGAGCCAAGTGACCAAAGGCCCAATACGCATTTCAATAGAGAGCAGAGCAGAAAACAAACAGTTCTCAATGCATCGCATCACCCAACCTTGACAATGACAGTGGTCTGTAGTACGGAGCCTGAAAAAACTCACGGAAGTCTCATGGCCAATAGAAAACGCGCCCAGTGATGTATTCCATGGCCGGGGAAATCCTGTGACCCACTTATCTTAATATGGTGTGGGACCAGGGAACTCCTCCCCCCCCTTTCCCCTCCCTGTGACGCGCTGACCCCACAGCCGGACAGGGAGACCGACGTACAGGAGGTCCAACCCCCTGGCCAATCAGTAAAAGGGGGGAGGGGTTTATCAGTTCACCCCATATGACCCCACACCCCGGATACGATGCAATAACAAGCAGCGCATGACACCAGTTGTCTAGCATGCTACATGAAAAGCGCATATACCTTCTAGGGTAAAAGCTTTATAGTTTGCACGCCAGCCACAGACGATAAACTCGTTTGTGTAAAAAACTGGCTTTTATACAAGGCTTAGGCTCATCTGCGAAAAAACTTGCCACCTGCATTTACCAAGTAAAGAAAAAACAACAGACGTTAAAGAGAGGGTCCAAAGACCTCGGTACAATAGCTATATATGTAACCACTTCTGTAGGCTAACACTCAACCTAGTTGTGGACTCGATGCCACGTTTCCTAAATGTAACATGAATACACACAACCCCCTCAGATAATAAAAAGGGTAAAGTTCACTTCACTCTTACTACTGCAAGAAGAACGCCGTCTTTTATGATGAGAGAAGACAAAAGTCTTTCGACCAAGTGCTAGCCACAGGCCTTGCTAAGCACACATATAATAGCGACCAAAAAACTATTTTCAGAGAAAACTGCCCCACTCCCTAAGCAAGAACACAACCCCAACAGTAGTTGAGGGCTTTACATCGTATCCCCAATATATAGTGAATAAACACACGTTTTGTAACAAAAAATTGTGCCTCATCAGGAGGGACCTTTTATTTAATAACTAAATTATATGTTGGGGGGGGGGGGGGGGCAGGGGCAAACAGGGGAGCCACTAGCGCCGCCTGCTGCGTGCAGAGCGCCGTTTGCCCCCACGGGGAGCCGGCCCGGAGGGACGGTGCTGGGGAGTTTCCTGGTCACATCGATCCCTACCGTTCCCTCCGGGCGTGAGACGACTGGCTGCAGCGGTCGCAGCACTCCCTCCACTCCTGGCCTTCTTGGCGGAAGGCCCAGCAGCGGTGGCGGTGATGGTGGCAACGGCCGCAGGCCTCTGCCGGCGTTGCTTCCTCCTGACATCACCGGTGGCATCGGGTCGGGGGAAATGGGGCTGGAGCACGGAGCGCTCCTCCTCCATCTCCCTGCAGGCTGCCGTCATCTGCTGCATGGCCGACCCGAAGAGTCCAGCATCGGAGAGGGGGGCCGTGAGCAGCGGAATCCTCCTCTGGTCCGGCACCCGCGCCTGCTCCAGCCAAAGGTGGCGCTGGATGAGAGTGGCCAGGGCGCGCTCCTTCCCGGCGGCTATCACCTGCAGCTGGGTTAGGTGTAGGATGGCTCCAGCCGCCTGGGCGTGAAGGTACCTTTGATGGTCATCCAGTACCGTCCCACCCGCCATCAGCCCCGACATGTAGCGCACCAGTTGCGCGATGTTGGAGGTTGCAGCCAGGCTCTGTGTCGAGGCAATGTACACCTGGTCACTCCACGACGCCAACTGCCTAGCCGACTTCCCCTGGGGAACCGGCTTTCTCAAGGGCTCACACACCATTTCGGGGCAAAGTATGGCTGCCATCGGGCTATCAAGCCGAGGCACCCCGTCCTTTAGCCCCTGGACCAAACCCACCACCCGCATGACTGGCACATAGGCGGGGGTAAAGCCAACAATGCGGGATATTACATGTCCCTGTAACACGTAAGCCTCCATTTCTGGGAAGAATGGGCAGACAACGCCTGTCTCTCTCACAGGACGACGTTGCCAGAGATTACCTATCATGTCATCAGGAACAGGTGCCGGCAGTGGCTGCGGCAACGTCACGCCATTAGCGGCTGCGGCGGCCGCCATGAGCTCGGGGAACAAAGCAAGCAACTCCCCTTGCATTCCTTCTTCCACGTCACTCGCGTCCCTCGCATACGGGAGGCTGCACCGGGCGCCATTGTCCGACGCGGCAGATAGCTGGGCATCTCGTCTCGGGGGTGGAGGTTTTAACCCAGTCCCAGAGTACAAGGAACCCCAGGGAGACGTAGCACTCCCTACCACTCCCCGAGGGGGAGAGTGACACGTGTCCGCCGGGCCTTCGAACATGAGAGCTCCCGCCCCCTCCATGTAATCCTCAGTTTCCATCGGAAATGGAGAAGAGGCGAGAGAACTCTCGCTCGGCTCCAGCACAACACTACAACCAGGCCGTTCACCGCCGCTGCTCGCCGTCTTACGACGAGAGCGAGCCGAGGCGAAGAGTCTGCGACTATCGGCAGACTGTTCCCTGGCGGGGGAACCAGGGCCGGAACCCGGCCACCTCACCGGAGATGGGGGCTCAACGGCCCCTCTGCGAAGCTCACTCTCCTCCGGGCGCCGCCCAGGCGCACCTGCTTGCCATGACCGTGGAACCAGAGATGCCCCACGACGCACGGAGGACACCACGATAGTGAAGCGCTGGTGGAGGGTAGCGTTGTAATCGTCTAGACCCTCCGACGGTGAAGACATTATCTCTTTGCTTTTTCAGAAATTTGCGAGAGAGAAATAAGATACAATGTCAACGTAGCTCCTTTCCAACAACTATTTTGGCACTAAACTTAAAGTGGTGTGTTACAGACACTTTTCGGTGGTGAAAATAGGGAAGGAGCTGATGGTGTGGCCACGACCCCGCTTATATAGAGGAGCGGATGTGGGTGTGGCCAGGCGGATGGGTGTGTGCATGTGGAGAAAATTATTCATTATTAGAGTGGATAAAGGGATAGTTCCACTAAGAGCAGAGCGTAAGCTGTACGATCTATAACTGACTTTTCTCATAGACTTCAATTCATTCAGCTGTTTTTCTCTTCCTGTTTTTGCTCGTTCGTTTTTTGTTTGTTTTTTAGATTCAAACATCCCCACGTGGGTTATCATTGTGTTAGTCTCTATTAATTATGCTGAGATCTTTTGGTGATTATGAGGCGGCTGAGTAGGAATTGAATCAGGAGTCAAGGGTGACATTCAATCGATGGTTTATTTGCTGGAACACACGAGAAGCAAAACAGTCCTGGACCAGAGCCCTCCACGGGCTCAGGCTCAAGATAAACAGAGACAAAACGGCTTTATACTCTTGGGAGTTCCATTTTTAGAGAGGATGACCGACTGGTTTGATGATCTGACAGATATTGGCATACATGGTCTGGGGATGAATATGATATTATGTTCAGGTCTGCTCCTCCTCACTGGCCGGTGGCCGGAGGCCCGATGCAGCCATGCATGCACCGGTCGTTAGGTCACACAGGTTATCAGGTCAAATGTATTCTAGTCCTGAGTGCCTGGCTTGGCTTGACCCACAGGCACATTCCAGATTGGGGGAGACGATGCTCTCACCAGAGGAGCTGGATGTAAGGATAGGAGCTGGATGTAAGGATCTATAATCCTTCAGTGGAATATTACAATTGGAAAGCCACACTCATTGGCTACAAAAATCCACAATAATTTTCGAGATTGGATCTAGATTGACGGACCTACTGCGCCAAGAGTCGGGAGTGGTATTTTGCGCAATACCGTGTACTTTGCACAAGCCTCAAATACCGGCACGTAACTCGAGAACCGCTGAACGGATTTTGTCTTATTTTGTCGCTATCGACAGGCAACAAATAAGCCTTCAATTTGATATATATATTGTATTACAAAATATGCACACCCAAGCCACTAGGGGTCGCCAAAGTGCCGGTGGGCAAATCGTCCTAAAAACGTCCCGTTCATTTTTGTAATTAATTATTTAAGTTCTGGAACATGTACAGACCAAATTGAGAGTGCTCCAAGACACCACTAATGTTTGCCTCTGTAGCCTCAGATGATGTGGTGCAACCAGCTTGGTCAGCTCTCTTGCCATAACAAACTTATGCCTAGAAGAACCAATAAAATACGATTGTTTCTTCATGCACAGACTGCAGGGTATGTTCTGCAACAATGGAAAACAAATATGCAGCCACCTCCTCCACCAAGAAACCAAGAATTCGCTCTGCAGAAAGTCTGCATGCAAAAAAAGAAAGAAAGCAGACAGAAGCAACAGTGTAAGGACGCTCATGGGAAATGTATTGAAGAACCTGTAGCAGTACCACTCGTGGCAAGCAGGTGCCACAATTACACATTAACACTTTCATTTCATTATTTGATTTGATCCCTTATACCAACCAACCAACCAAACAAACAAACAAACAAACATAGAAAGAAAGAAATGAACAGGAAAACACACACCCTAACCATAAGAAAGACCAAAGGGTATTTGTTTCCTCCTAGTTATTTATGGTGATATATTAGTTTCACCTTTCCAGCCTATTGGGAGTCGGTGACAAAGCAGGATAATCAAAACAAATGGCTAGTGGCTGAAGAATCCCATAATGGTATCACCCAGTCTCATCCACTTAAGCCTGGTCAGATAATGATGATCGATTGACCAATTAGCCAATGGAATAATGTTGTTGGAGTGATGGTAACAAATAGTACCAGCTGATTAGCCTCATTGGTCTGCGCCATAGGGCCTGTTAACGGATATCTCACAGGGTTTTGTGATGTCATTGAAGCCTGTCACTGATACTCTACCTCCCTCCTAACTTGCGCTTGATTTTGTTCTTCCTCCTTACTCTTTTTAGGTACTTACTAAATTGGTGATAGACTCATTTGAGGTTATTGTACTGTTGTGCATTGCTTTGGATGTGAGTGTCTGCGGCAGTAAACACCTAACATGTTAATAGAAACCTTTGCTTTCATTCCAATGCAGTCTAAAATCTGCGGACAGGAAGCTAAATCACAGGAAGTGAAATCGGGAAACTGGGAAGCTTCACTCCCACTTAAGCTGCCTTGTTATTTTTCTGTCCAAATTCTGTCCGACCACAGAGTGTATTTGTTATATATGGGTCGGTTATTTAACCAAAGAGAGGTTAATTACACAACGTTGTAGTTTTTCGGTCTAAAACGTACTGATAACAACGGCATCTCTCTTTAAGGGTGGGTGTATGTGTGTGTGTGTGTGTGTGTGTGTGTGTGTGTGTGTGTGTGTGTGTGTGTGTGTGTGTGTGTGTGTGTGTGTGTGTGTGTGTGTGTGTGTGTGTGTGTGTGTGTGTGTGTGTGTGTGTGTGTGTGTGTGTGTGTGTGTGTGTGTGTGTGTGTGTGTGTGTGTGTGAGGGAGGGAGTATGGAGAGAGGGAGTGCAATATCTGGTTAACGTGGTGTAGTGTCTGCTTGACTCAGCTGGAACACTGTGTTCTCTCTGCTTGGGTGCAAATTGTGTCCACATACAGCCAGGAGATGCCCACAACTGTACCCAGCTGCCCCGTCATGAGGCCATTGAGGTCATTGGTTAAGAACATACTGTAGATCCTAATAAAAAACCTTTCCAAAGAAAGTATGACATGATTTTTGATATGATAAAAAGTACAACACGATTCTTTCCCTAAAGGTTTCCAGGATAGACTATGGTGGAGTGTGCACCAGAAGGTATTCCACATATTCCTTAAAGTATACCATGGTGTCAAGTACACCAGTCCAGGACGTATTCTACATGTACCTTAAAGTACTGTATACTATGGTGTCAAGTACACCAGGATGTACATGTACCTATGTATATATATATGTGTGACATATCCTATAATTTTTCAGTGGTTTACCCTTGAGTTGTGTTCAAATCAGGCTGATTTACAACCTACTGTATCTCAACCAAAATATGATTTCTTTCATCTGATGCCCAAAGGCTAGCTTCATGAATCCTCCACACTAGGCATCTGAACATATTAAATTAATTATGACCACTTTCATTGATTTTTAATTGTTTTATAAAAACATTGGCCATCTGTGGTGTTTCCGCATACTACATGGTTGCTACAGGGTATTACATGGTACTACAGGCAGGGCCGCCTCAGGGGTTGTGCGAGCAGTGCGGTCGCACAGGGCCTCGCGGGAAGGGGGGCATCGGGAAAAAAAAAAAAAAAAGGAAAAAACTATTATTATTTTTTTATAATTTATTTTAATTTTTTATTTTTTTATTTTCGAGGCCCCCCTTCCCACGAGGCCCCTTTTCATCACAGACCTAAAATCTAGTTTTGCTTACATGCTTATATATTTCACATTATACGTTTGTAAAATAGTGTTCCGGTTTCTGCGGCTCTGCTGCTCTGCAGATAGACACGTTTGTAGAATAGTGTTCCGGTTTCTGCGGCTCTGCTGCTCTGCAGATAGACACGGTTGTACCATACAGGATCTATTCAGCGCTATCCAGAGGAGCGAGTGGATGTTTTTTGAAAAGCAGCATGGAGCAGAAGAAATAACACCGTGTGCCATAAGCTTGTTATCAATACCAAGTATGATGGTTATGCCAACTTTGCCAAGACGAAGAGGATGTTCGGCAGATGGACTGAAGATGAAAGTTGTTGCATGTTAGAACCTTCAGTCAGGCTATAGCTATGTCGGCTAGTACTTGTAGCAATTAGCTAAAGGCAGGGACGCGTAACTAGCGTTAGCTAATGCTATTCTTATGCTATTGTAATGCTATGCTAATGTTAGTTAGCTAACGCTAGTTACGCGTCCCTGCCTTTAGCTAATTGCTAAGTTATCGAGTGCTAACGTGTGGCAGATAAACTAGGACTCCCAAGGGACTGGTACTTTTCATCTCCACGGAAAATGCGTCGATGTCGTCTCCTTCCAACTTTGCCATTGATACTGCGTTATGGTGAGTTTTTCATGCAACCTATTCTATTCCCGCCATTGAGCTCTCTCTCTCTCTCTCTCTCTCTCTCTCTCTCTCTCTCTCTCTCTCTCTCTCTCTCTCTCTTCTCTCTCTCCTCTCTCTCCCCTCTCTCTCTCTCTCTCTCTCTCTCTCTCTCTCTCTCTCTCTCTCTCTCTCTCTCTCTCTCTCTCTCTCTCTTTCTAAAACACACATTTAAATCTCGCACAGGGCCTCGCATTTCTCCCAGGCGGCCCTGTCTACAGGGTATTACATGGTACTAGATCAGGGGTGGCCTAATACATTTTTACAAGGGGCCACATAAGAAACGTGTTGGAGGGCCGAACCAATTAATTAATTCTGCTCAATATTCATTATCTCTGTAGAAGGTAGAGGCTCTGTGTAGGATTGTTAGTAACTGTCTAACTGCATATGTAACTGTTCACACTAGTGTCTGTCTACCTGCATATATATCTGTGTCCACTAGAGGGCGTTCTAGGCGGAGACATTCAGGAGTACTACCAGGTGACGAGTATAAGTAGCTGTGTCTCCTCCCCCTTCTTTCTCTCCCCCCATGTCTCTCAGTGAGAGAAGACCTGTAGAACTGCTGCTTTCCATGTGAATAATAAACCACGCCGATTAAGGGCTCAAGTTAGAAACCATGCCTCTTGACCAAATTATTGTCACCCTATAGCCGAATTCTGTTAACAGGTTATGGGCCCAGATAACGCCGGGGGGAAATAATAAGGGTACTGTAGCAAGCTTAGCTGAAGTATAGGCTAGGTTAGCGCCGGGAGCACCGCGTGGCTAGACGCTAGGCCAACAAGAGCAAAAGCTAAGCATACCACTAACGAAGAGGATGGAAAACAAGAGAAGGGGCAAATGGCCATCATTCAATGGAAAAGCAGAGGACTTCGAGCTCTGGGAAGAGCGCATGCTATGCTGCATGCACGGAGCGGGACTGAAGGAGACGATCCTGGCGGCCCCCACGGGAGAACTGACGGCGGAAGAGCAAGCCCTAGATGACCAGGAAAACGCAAACGCGTACTGTGAGTTAGCGCCGATGCTCGACAACACCAGCTTGGGGCTGATATTCCGCGACACTAAAGACAGAGGCAGAGAAAGCCTGGAGGTATTGAGAGAGCATTACATAGGGCGAGGAAGACCCAGAGTCGTGGCTCTCTACATAGCACTAACGGGACTGAGGAAGGGGCTCACCGAGACTGTGACCGAATACGTCAACAGAGCGGAACAGATCACGATGCCATTGAGGGGTGCTGGAGAAGCACCAAGCGATGGGCTAATGATGGCGATGATGATGAGAGGACTACCGGAGCTGTACAAGCCGTTCACACTCCTGGTAACACACGGCTCAACGGACATGACGTTGGGACAGTTCAAGGAAGTTAAGGAACTTCGAGGCCTCAGAATACACCCACCCAGCCGCCGCGGAGGAGGGGGAGAGGGTGCTAAAGGCCCGAGCGACGCCAAGGGAGAGAACCAGGACCACGACGGAACTGGTGTGTTGGTGATGCAGAGATAAAGGCCATCGGAGAAGCGACTGCACAAAGACTGTCTGGTGTAGCTTCTGCAAATCCACGGGGCACACAGACAGAGCGTGCATGAAGAAGCATGACCAGAGCGCGCGATACGCGCATGAACGAGACGGAGGCCACGGACAAAATGGCGGCTACGGACAAGAAGACGGCTGTGGACGGGATGACGACAGCGGACACGATGGGAGCGACGGTCGACGTGAGACGAATCGAGACGACGCCCGGAGAATCGATGGCGGCGACGATCGACGTGAGACGAGTCGAGACGACGCCCGGAGAATAACGGGACAAGAAGACTGCGCTTTCGGGGCGCGGACGGCGGGCACCGCCGGACCGGCCCAGCTGCAGCGGGCCCAAAGAAGGGGACTGATTGTGGACATAGGTGCGTCGTCCCATATCATCAACGACAAGAACTTTGACAACGCTTTCCACCCGGAGAAGCACAGCATGGAGCTGGCGGACGGGAGACGCACCTACGGATTGGCGCAAGAGAGGGGAGACGCACAGGTATGCCTCACGGACAGTAAGGGGCGCCGGCGTACGGTGACGCTAAAGAACGCTCTATACGCACCATCGTTCCCACAAGGACTATTCTCTGTAATAGCTGCTACTGCAAGCGGTGCCAAGGTATTCTTCGATAAAGGTAAAAGTGTTCTTGTAGAACCTGACAGTACCCGGTTTGACATAAAGATGTACCAGAGAATATATTATCTGAAAACGGAGTGTAATGACAATGACCAGTGTAATGATAATAATATGTGTAGTGGGATGGCCAGTCACGATATTCAGACATGGCACGAGATTATGGGTCATTGTAATTACGAGGATTTACTGAAACTGCAAGTAGTGTCAGAGGGCATGAACATTGAAGGGGAAAAGCGTAGACCTGACAGAAATTGTGCAATGTGCAAAACGGGGAAGTTTACCCAACCGAGATACAGAAATCCCACAGACAGAGTAAGGGTACCACTAGCACTAGTTGACATGGACCTAGCAGGCCCAGTAAGCAACGAGTCCATAGGAGGTTTTAGATATGTACAGTCTTTTACAGACGTGTGTACAGTAGTGGTCTGCAAGGGCCTTGAAATAAAGCCCGAGCCCTGCCCGAGCCCGTGAACTTCAGGCCCTGCCCGAAAATAAGCCTGACTGTAAATAATATTTTAAGCCCTAGTCTGCGTGAAAACCAGAAAAAAAAGCAATAAAAAATTTAAAAAAATAGAAAACGGCTGTGCCCGGGCCCGGCCGAGCCCGAATTATTTATAAAAAAAAAAGCCCTACCCAGCCCGAACCCGCCGGGCCGGGCTGGGCCCCGTCGGGCCTGGGCAAGGTTGCAGTGCACTAGTGTACAGGGGCAGTGTTTGTTTACTTTCTCAAAGCAAAGAGTGACACACCCCAGGCCACAGAGAAATTCCTGGCAGACGTAGCCCCTTATGGTACAGTAAGATGTCTGAGATCCGACCACGAAACCGAGTTCGCAAACAGAGAGTTCCAATCACTGTTGAGAAGGTATAAGATAAGACACGAGATGTCACGTCCATATCCCCCACACCAGAGCGGGGTGGCAGAGAGGGAATGGCACACCCTTTTCTAAATGGCTAGGTGTAAGCTATCAGATAGTAACTTACCTAAGAGCCTGTGGCATTATGCGGTGCAAGAAGCCGCTTACACCAGAAACAGGTGCTTTAATAAGCACTCAGGCACCACCCCCCGTATACAGCGCTGACAGGAAAGAAGTGTAATCTAGCCAGAATGCACCAATTTGGATCAGTGTGTTATGCGTACCTGCAGGACAGGGGAAAACCCAAGTCCAAGGATGTAAAAGGATTTTTCGTAGGACACGACAAAGGAAGCCCTGCTTTCCTAGTTTATCATCCCGGTAACGGGAGAGTGCAGAAACACATGCTAGTCAAGTTTGTCACGAAGACAACATGTGAGAGCGAGACACAGACAGAGGAGTCAGAGCTGGACTCCAGAGCAAGGTGTGTAGAAACAGAGACACATCAACCCAGTGTACTTAGTACAGTCGTGCAGACAGACAGTCAGCAACCCCCAGAGGGCGATGACGAGGAGCACCTGAGGGTGACGTCAAGTGCCCCAAGCAGTGGGAGGTATCCCTCAAGGGAACACAAACCCCCAAAATATCTGACAGACTCTGCCAGGAAAGGGAGTGACGAGAAGGACAGTACACCTACCCCCGTTGAGTACTACTACAAGGTAGTCAGTGGGGTAAACCCGACCTTTAAAGAGGCCACATTGTCCCCCGAAGAGGGCAGAGATGCAGTGGGAGGGAAATTGTTTGTATTCAACCAAGTTACCAGAGGGCAGACAGACAGTGGGAGGGAAATGGTTGTATTCAAACCAGGAGGGTATTGAAGGCCACGGCAAATACAAAGTATGGTTCGTAGAAAATTGCTTAAATGCTGAAGGAGGGTACCCCATGTTTAAATAATGAAGAAGGGTGACTAATTGCTTAAATGCTGAGGGAGGATACTCCAGGTTTAAATACAGAGGTGGATGAGTTACCATGTTTAAAATACTGAAATGAATCTTATGTTTAATCCCATGTTTAAGTACAGAGGTGGGTGATTTACAATGTTTAAATACAGAGGTGATTCAATGTTTTAATACAAAAGAGGATCTATGTTTAAAATACAGAAGTGGAGGATTTGATCATCGGACCAGACAACAATAGAAAGACCTAGGCAGGTTAAACCATTTTATATGGACTTCAAACAGTCTGCCAATTGTGTAAAAATATCCCAGAAATATGGGGGGAAGATCCTGAGATGTTTTGACTGAAGTAAGAGATGTATAAAAAAATGTGGGTAGCTTCATTTTGTTAGACAACCTGTATTCGCCCTGACCTATGTTTTGTAGTGAGTAAGAGTGTCATAATATCTTTGTTGACCCCACAGAGAAGCATTGAACTACGTCAAAAATATGTTTTTCGTTATCCCAGAGGTGCAGCAGACGGACAGCGGTGTTTCAGAAAAGACAACAAAGATTTAAGGCTTAAAGCCCACAGCGATACTATGAGCCTGTGAAGCTGAGTATATGTTTCTATCTATGACAATGCCAAATGTGTTTATCTAGAGCAACTGCTCGAAGTGATGGAGATAATGTTATGAATATATTGCTCAAGGTGCAGTAGGTAATTGAAATGTATCCTTCATACCGAATATGGTGTTTTTGAAGATGAGGGGCGTTCTGTCAACACCATTTTAAAATGATGGACATTGTGTATATATGGAGACTGTTGTTTATGAGGGCACCCAGGGGACCATTGTGATTGCTAGGAACCCAATGTGTCAATATAGATATAAACATGCCATTATAGAAAATATCATCTCATCAGGTATGTCATTAGAGAAAAAATAATGACACCGGTTTACTGTCCGATGGACGACAGAGTAGCAGACACTATGAGGAAACCTGTTTCAAATTAAAATTGAAGGGATTTGCAAAGGTCATGTTTAATGTGAAGATATTGACTGTCATACCCTGTTGATGTTTTTGGGATTATATTATTTCCTTTGTAAAATGTTTTTCCAAGAAGTCAGCCAGTATGCTAAACCCTAAGTGGGAGTGTTGAAGGTAGAGGCTCTGTGTAGGATTGTTAGTAACTGCATATGTAACTGTTCACACTAGTGTCTGTCTACCTGCATATATATCTGTGTCCACTAGAGGGCGTTCTAGGCGGAGACACTCAGGAGTACTACCAGGTGACGAGTATAAGTAGCTGTGTCTCCTCCCCCTTCTTTCTCTCCCCCCCATGTCTCTCAGTGAGAGAAGACCTGTAGAACTGCTGCTTTCCATGTGAATAATAAACCACGCCGATTAAGGGCTCAAGATAGAAACCATGCCTCTTGACCACATTATTGTCGCCCTATAGCCGAATTCTGTTAACAATCTCCCATTGTAAAAAGTAGTAAATTATATATTTTGATTAGCTGCTACTGGTAATCAGAAGATTCAATAAACATATAGAAATATAGAAGTAATAAATAGTCAAAACTAAAACAATCAGTGTTCCATTTTATTTTCAACTGGTTAATCTTCACAAACACTGAAGAGATGTTTTGCAGCATGTTAAAAGCCTGTGTACAGTAGGTGTTATGGTTTGACACCGACCCCAAACGCAAACGGCACAGAGAGAGTTGTTTCAGAGTTAGCCAAAATCAAGGGCGTGTTTATTTACTGAGTAAACAGAAAGAATTTGGTGGAGAACAGAACAAACTGGGAAACAGGTATGTGAGGAATGTTTGCTGCTCTGCAGCTTCTCCCGGGGGGGTGACGTTTGTGGAATTTGTCCGTGACGTCTGAGCCGCTCTGCAGAATCCTCCCAGCATATACTCCGGGGTGGAGGCGGATAGGGAGAGAGAGAGTCCGAGTTAGCTCAGTGCACAATTGTAAACTGACAGGTGACTGGTGAAGTGACTTGTCCAAACAATAAATCCAAGTGACAGAATCTTCGGTGTGAAACACACAGTGAGCAATGTCCAAACAATAAATCCAAGTGACAGAATCTTCGGTGTGAAACACACAGTGAGCAATGTCCAAACAATAAATCCAAAGTGAATATCCAACAGGCAAAAAGGGTGAGAACAGTCTGAACGAAAAACAGGATCTCTTCAGTGCTTTAACACACACAAAAAACGATTGAATCCAAAAGACTGTCTTTACAAAAACTCACCAGAGCGCAGCGCGTGAAGCGGGCGGATCAAACAGGGCGAGCGCTTCGTAACGGGGAAGCAGGTTCTCCAAACGGGATACTTCTCGAGAGTCCTTAAAGGAACAGAGCGAGTGGGTGAGCAGCGGACAAAACCTCACAGTACCCCCCCCTCCACGGGAGCCACCCGGCGACCAGGCCGACCCGGCTCGCCCGGATGGGCACGATGGAAGTCTGTGATCAGGCCGGGATCCACGATGAGCTGGCGGGAGACCCAGCTCCGTTCCTCCGGGCCGTAACCCTCCCAGTCCACCAGGTACTGGAACCCCCGACCCCGCCGTCGAACGCCCATCAACCGGCGGACCTGCCACTGGGGGTGACCGTCCACCATCTTGGGAGGTGGTGGATCCGGAGCAGGAGGCATCAGGGGACTGAGGGAGACAGGCTTAACCCGGGACACGTGGAAAACGGGGTGAATGTGCATGGACGCAGGAAGTTTAAGGCGCAGAGCCGCCGGACTGAGTACCTTCAGAACCTCGAAAGGTCCGACGAAACGGGGGTTAAGTTTCTTGGCCGAGGACCGAAGCGGGAGGTCCCTCGCGGAAAGCCACACCCTCTGCCCAGGGTGGTACGGCCCCACGACAGGCGCGCTCTGATGTCCGGAGCAGCGCGGTCCTGGTGATCTCCAAGACCCGTCGGCACCGGTCGAGGTGGTCCTGCACGGAGGGAACTGCCACCACCATCTCCTGTGCAGGGAAAAGAGGGGGTTGGTAGCCCAGGGATACCTCAAAGGGTGAGAGGCCGGTGGCGGAACTGACCATGGAGTTGATGGAGTACTCGACCCAGGGAAGGAAACGGCTCCAAGAAGCTGGTCTCTCGGCTGCCACACACCGAAGAGCAGACTCCACGCTCTGGTTCATCCTCTCCGTTTGTCCGTTAGTCTGGGGATGATAACCAGAGGAAAGACTGACCGTCGCCCCCAATCCCTTGCAAAAAGCCCGCCATACCTGGGAAGTGAACTGGGGCCCCCGGTCCGAGACGATGTCCTGGGGAAAACCATGGAGGCGAAACACGTGGTGAGTCAGGAGGTCCGCTGTCTCGGCCGCCGAGGGAAGCTTGGAAAGGGCCACGAGGTGAACCCCCTTGCTGAACCGATCCACCACGGTCAGAAGGCAAGTGTTCCCCTGGGAGGAGGGAAGACCTGTGACGAAGTCCAGCGCCACATGTGACCAAGGACGGCTCGGAACGGGAAGTGGCTGTAACAGCCCAGAGGGTGCCTGGTGGGAGGCCTTGCTGCGGGCGCAGACTGTGCAGGCCAGAACGAACTCCTTGACGTCGTTCCTCATGGTGGGCCACCAGAAATGACGAGCCAGGAAGGAGAACGTGCGATGAACGCCCGGGTGGCAGGCGAACCGGCTGGTATGGCCCCACTGGAGGACCCGGGACCGGACTGAGTCGGGGACGAAGAGACGATGACTCGGTACATTGCTTGGAGCGCGATGGAAGCGTAGGGCACGCCTTACCACCCCCTCGATGCCCAAGGTGACGACTCCTACCACCCTGGCCTCCGGAAGGATGGGAGTCGGGTCCTCAGTGGTTGGAGCCCCCTTGGAGTGTAACCGGGACAGGGAGTCGGCCTTCGTGTTGCGGGAACCAGGACGAAACGTCAGCGAGAAGTCGAACCGACTGAGGAAGCTGGCCCATCTTGCCTGCCGACCGTTGAGGCGCTTGGAAGCACGGATGTACGTCAGGTTCTTGTGGTCCGTCCAGATGGTAAACGGCTCCTCGGCCCCCTCAAGCCAATGACGCCACTCCTCCAAAGCAGCCACGACCGCCAGCAGCTCCCGATTGCCGATGTCATAGTTCCTCTCGGCAGGGAGGAACCGACGCGAGTAGAAGGCGCACGGATGTACCTTCTGGTCCGTTGCCGATCGCTGGGACAAGATAGCTCCCAGTCCAGTATCCGAGGCGTCCACCTCAACGATGAACTGTCTCTTGGGGTCTGGGTGGAGCAAGATCGGGGCGGAAGTGAACCTCTTCTTGAGGGAGCGGAACGCAGCACACGCCGCTGGGGACCAGTCGAACGGCAGGGCGGGAGAGGTCAGTCTGGTAAGCGGTTCCGCCACTTGACTGTAGTTCCGGATGAACCTTCGGTAGAAGTTGGCGAACCCGAGGAAACTCTGTAACTCCTTCCGAGAGGTGGGTTCAGGCCATTCCTCCACTGCTTGGATCTTGAGAGGATCAGCTCGGGTCAAGCCCTTCTCCACGATGAAGCCCAGGTAATCGACGGAGTCGGAGTGGAATCGGCACTTCTCCGCCTTGACGAAGAGCCGATTGTGGAGGAGGCGCTCCAGCATACGGCGGACATGCTGGATGTGCTCCTCGAGGGTCTTGGAGAAGATGAGGATGTCGTCCAGGTACACTACCACAAACTCCTCCAGCATGTCACGAAGGACGTCGTTCATGAGTGCCTGGAATACCGCCGGAGCGTTGGTGAGGCCGAACGGCATCACCAGGTACTCGTAGTGGCCCCTGGGAGTCTTGAAGGCGGTCTTCCATTCATCGCCCTCACGGATACGGACAAGATGGTAGGCACTCCGGAGGTCCAGCTTGGTAAAGACAGTAGCCTGGGTGAGAGGCTCGAAGGTGGAGTTCATGAGAGGTAGAGGGTATTTGTTCTTAATGGTGATCTCGTTGAGCTGGCGATAGTCGATGCAGGGTCGAAGGTCCCCGTCCTTTTTCCCAACAAAGAAGAAACCGGCCGCCACCGGGGAGGAGGAAGGCCGAATGAGTCCTGCTTCCAAGGACTCAGAGATGTATTGATCCATCGCCGCCTTCTCCGGAACGGTCAGACTGTAGAGGCGGCTGCCGGGAAGGGGAGCCCCTTGGCGGAGGTCGATGGCACAGTCGTACGGACGGTGGGGTGGAAGGGCCTGAGCCCTGGACTTACTGAAAACCTCCATGAGGTCGTGGTACTCGGGGGGTATGGTCGAAAGGTCTGGAGGCGGCTCACCAACGGACCTCTGGGGCGGGGGACAGGACGCCGCCTGTAGACAATGGGCATGACAGGAGGAGCTCCAGCCCTTGATGGTACCGGAGGACCAGGCGATGTGGGGCTCGTGCAGCGCGAGCCAGGGCCGACCCAGGACTACTGGGACAAGAGGGGATCTGGTGATAAGGAACTGGAGTCTCTCAACGTGGTTACCAGCAATGGTCAGCATGACAGGGCAGGTGCGTTGAGAGATGTCGGCCAGGCGGTGTTGGTCCAATGCGAATATCTCCAAAGGCCTCACTAGGTCCTCAAGTGGAATGTTGGCCCGGGTAGCGAACTCGAAGTCGAGGAAACTTTCGTCTGCCCCCGAGTCAATGAGTGCCTCCACCGTGGCCCGTTGGTCCGCCCAGGCCAGGGTGACGCTCATCAGATGGCCAGGTGGTGCACGGCTCTGGGAATGAGAAAAACGGCTCACCAGGATCTCCCGGGGTCCCGGCGAGCCTGGTCTTTTGGCCGGGTGGGGCAGTTGGCGATTCTGTGTCCCTCCCGACCGCAGTAGAGGCAAAGACCGGACCTGAACCTCGCCTCCTTCTCAGCCTGGCTCAGATGAGAACGTCCCAGCTGCATGGGTTCCTCCTCGGGTACCGAACGGGAGGGGAAAAGACCACCAGTCGTGTTGGGGGCAGGGCGACCAGCAGTACCGTCATGAGTACGGGGGGTTCGGAGTACCTCAGGAGGTCCCTGTCGGGTTCTCTCACGTCTTCTCTCCTGGAGGCGTCCGTCGATGCGAATGGCGAGGCTGAACAGGTCCTCGAGGGACTCAGGTTCCTCCCGGGTCGCGAGCTGGTCCCTGACTGCGTCGCTGAGCCCCCTCATGAAGGTAAGACGAAGTGCTTGGTCGTTCCAACCGCTCTCCACCGCCGCCAGTCTGAACTCCAGCACGTAGTCGGTAACCCCGCCGCTGCCCTGCCGGAAGGTACCCAACCGGGCTCCAGGGTCCAGACCACGGGCTGGATGGTGGAACACCCTGCGGAGCTCAGCCACGAAGTCTGGATAGGAGA
This sequence comes from Notolepis coatsorum, assembly GCF_963971535.1. Taxonomy (NCBI): domain Eukaryota; kingdom Metazoa; phylum Chordata; class Actinopteri; order Aulopiformes; family Paralepididae; genus Notolepis; species Notolepis coatsorum. The sequence goes on along the minus strand of NC_140178.1, from coordinate 82,989,275 downwards.
AACAGAAGTCTGCCTCCATTGCCCAGGAGGAAGTGACCCACTGGGCTGCCCGGCCTGAGAGCAAGTTAGTCATATAGGCCACTTGGGCTCCTCTTGAAGTGAAACGACTGGGTTGATGATGAAAAACCAACTCACATTGCATGATGAATGTGGCACAATCCTCGAAGTTGCCGTCGAACAGCCGTGGTTGGGAGAGACGGGGCTCCCGAGGTGCGGGATCGGGAAGCGCGGGGCCTGCCAGGGCTGCGGGTGATGCTCCCGCCAATGTTCCTGAAGGAAGTGGGGGTACAAGCAAGGCGTTAACGGTGTCACTCAGCGCGTGTAGATGGAGGAGAATACTTGACTGCTGGCTTGCCAGAGCGCCCAGGGACCCCTGAATAGGCTGGACCTGCTCCCTGAGTTCCTGTACCGCAGCCGCAGCCCTGTCTAGTTGGTGACTGTGATCCTTGGTTAACTCGATCTGGCCAGCTAGTGCTGTTCTGACTCTCTCTGTGTCGGCTGGGGTCGTCATATTGGTTGGATCGTAATGTTATGGTTTGACACCGACCCCAAACGCAAACGGCACAGAGAGAGTTGTTTCAGAGTTAGCCAAAATCAAGGGCGTGTTTATTTACTGAGTAAACAGAAAGAATTTGGTGGAGAACAGAACAAACTGGGAAACAGGTATGTGAGGAATGTTTGCTGCTCTGCAGCTTCTCCCGGGGGGGTGACGTTTGTGGAATTTGTCCGTGACGTCTGAGCCGCTCTGCAGAATCCTCCCAGCATATACTCCGGGGTGGAGGCGGATAGGGAGAGAGAGAGTCCGAGTTAGCTCAGTGCACAATTGTAAACTGACAGGTGACTGGTGAAGTGACAGAATCTTCGGTGTGAAACACACAGTGAGCAATGTCCAAACAATAAATCCAAGTGACAGAATCTTCGGTGTGAAACACACAGTGAGCAATGTCCAAACAATAAATCCAAAGTGAATATCCAACAGGCAAAAAGGGTGAGAACAGTCTGAACGAAAAACAGGATCTCTTCAGTGCTTTAACACACACAAAAAACGATTGAATTCAAAAGACTGTCTTTACAAAAACTCACCAGAGCGCAGCGCGTGAAGCGGGCGGATCAAACAGGGCGAGCGCTTCGTAACGGGGAAGCAGGTTCTCCAAACGGGATACTTCTCGAGAGTCCTTAAAGGAACAGAGCGAGTGGGTGAGCAGCGGACAAAACCTCACAGTAGGCCTATGTGTAACTTTTTACTTGTTCAGTGAGAGAAATCCAGTCTGGCTTGGGCTTGAACAAGTGCATTGAAATCTGGCAACATCTGAGAGGTGATCATCAGTGATAGAGGATCTGTATCTGGATTTGTTGAACTTCATCACTGAGAATGTCTGTTCACATTATGTAGGTAGATACAAAGAGGACTAAAATCTTCTGAGCATGCCTCCTCATATGTGGAAAGTCCTCCTCTTTGAGAGAAGAGTAGAAATCCAGCAGTGAGACTGACCTGAAATGCTCTGCCAGAAGTGTGTCAGACTGCAGGTCAATGAGTTCCATCTGAACATCACTGGGTGGATTATCCACATTGCAGGTGAAGGGAGAGGAAACCATGTGTATTTCACTCTCCACTGTTTTAAAGTCTTGAAATTGCTTTGAAAACTCACCATGCAGTGCTTCTACCTTGGATGAGTATCTGTCGAGGTGATCAGCTGATAGTGTGGCTTCCTTCAGTGTTGGCAAGTGGGTAAGATTGTTGTCCTTCATTTGGCTTGAAAGAAGCTGCAACTTTCTCATGAAAGCTTTCACTGTGCTGTACATTTCATGCACAAAAAGGCCCTTGCATTGCAGTTTGACATTTAGTTCATTGAGTAGTGCAGTCACATCTACATCTACAGTACAGCAAAACAAAGGTCTGCCAGCCAGTCTGCATCTGAAAGCTGTGGGATGTCTTTGCCTTTCTTCACACAGAACTCCGGAATCTCCTCTCTCAGGTCCCAGACATTTTTCAGCACTTTGCCCAGGCTAAGCCACCAGACAGATGTGTGGTGTAGCTTATGTCACAGTGTTCAGTGTCTGTTTCCTCCAAAAGTGCAACAAACTGTCTGTGATTCAATGCTCTCGCCCCCTGATGAAGTTAACTATAGTTACAACATCAAAAACATGATACATTTTTAACACTGACTTACACAACACCTCCTGATGTATAATACAATGCAAACATGTCGATTTCTGCCCAGGGTTAATTTCTGTTACTTTTTCCTGCATTCTCTTCAAAAGTCCAACATTTTCCCTGTCAGGTTTGGACAACCATCCGTTGTCACACCAGCCAGCTTGTCCCATTTAAGTCCCAACTTGTCCAAACATGCATTTACCTCCATGAACAAATCACTCCCGGTTGTTGTCCCTTTCATTGACTGCATGGCTGCCAGCTCCTCCGTGATTTTAAAGTCTGCAGTTATTCCACGTAAGAAGATGAGCAGCTGGGCAGTGTCACGTACATCGCAGCTCTCATCCAAAGCCAGGGAAAAATATTCAAAGTTGACCGCTCTGTTCTTCAGCTGAAGCTCTAGATTGTGTGCGATGTCCTCAACTCTACTTGTTACAGTGCGTCGGGAGAGTGGCACGTTCTCAAATGCGCCTTTTTTCTCCGGGCATATTAGTGCTGCAGAGTCCAACAAACACTCTTTAATAAACTCTCCGTCAGAAAAACACTTACTTCTTCTTGCGATTTTGTGGGATATGACATAACTTGTCTTGACAGCTGCTGCTCTGGTTGCGCAAAGTTTTGTAAAAAGTCCTTGTTGGTTTTTCAGTTTAGCTAGTAAAGCACCAGACTCCCTTGCTCGATTTTCATCCGACAAGTTATTGTATTTCTCTTCATGTTTGGTCACGTAGTGGCGATACAAATTATAATCTTTGAATACAGCGACCTGTGTACCACAAACTAAACACACCGACTTCTGTAAATAAATATTTAGCAGTCCATATCTTGTTGAAAACGCGGCATTCGGTATCTACTTTTCTTTTCTTGGCGTGAGCTGACATTTGGATCGTTAGCTGCTCTTTTTATACAGTGTGTGAGGACGTATTTGAACACACATGACGACGTATTTGAACATACCTGACGACCTGAGCTATTGTTATGCAAAGTAGCCAGGTGTCGAGTGGAACACATTCCGGAGTGCGGACCTGCGGCGTGCTCCTGCTCAAAGAAGTTTGGTACGCTGTTCTGATTGGCCACGGGCCGGACACGGACGCCCGCGGGCCAGACGTGGGCTGTAAATTGCCCAGGTCTATACTAGATGGTACTACAGGGTATTACATGGTTGCTACAGGTTACTACGTGGTTATGCAGGGTATTACATGATACTAGATGGTACTACAGGGTACTAGATGGTACTACAGGGTATTACATGGTACTATGTGGTACTATAGGTATTACATGGTACTAGATGGTACTACAGTTTACTACATGGTACTACAGGGTATTACATAGTACTACAGGGTATTACATGGTACTACAGGGTATTACATGGTACTAAAGGGTATTACATAGTACTACAGGGTATTACATAGTACTACAGGGTATTACATGGTACTACAGGGTATTACATGGTACTAAATGGTATTACATAGTACTACAGTGTATTACATAGTACTAAAGGGTATTAAATAGTACGAAAGGGTATGACATAGTATTACATAGTACTACAGGGTATTACATAGTACTACAGGGTATTACATAGTACTACAGGGTGCTGGTTTTTGACTGTTCTAGACATAATTTTTTATATAAATAATGAAATGAAACAGTGTGTTTCATAATCGGTATGTCTTGACTGATGTTGTTATTGTATCATATGAATATAGCTCGGAATACTACTCTACAGTGGCCTTATAGAAGTGCATTAACCTGTTTCAAACATGGATTTGTAACATTTTATATTCAGTGGAACAGAGCTTGCTTGATATTAGGAGTAGGAGAAAAGGTGTTGTAGGATATAATGCAGGGTATAAACAGTATATACAACTCAAATGGTGTCTTTCCAACAGTATACAACTCAAAGGTTGTCTTTCCAACAGTATATACAACTCAAAGGGTGTCTTTCCAACAGTATATATACAACTCAAAGGGTGTCTTTCCAACAGTATATACAACTCAAACAGTATCTTTCCAACAGTATATACAACTCAAAGAGTGTCTTTCCAACACAACTCAAATGGTGTCTTTCCAACAGTATATAAAACATTTTTTCTTTTCTTTTCAACAGTATATACAACTCAAACAGTATCTTTCCAATAGTATATACAACTCAAAGGGTGTCTTTCCAACAGTATATAAAACTCAAAAAGGGTGTATTTTCAACAGTCTACAGTATATAACTCAAATGGTATCTTTCCAACAGTATATACAACTCAAATGGTGTTTTTCCAACAGTATATACAACTCAAAGGGTGTCTTTCCAACAGTGTATACAGTACAACTCAGCGCATGAAAGACTTGTGCAATTGACATTTATGAAAGGGTTTGCTCCCTGTTGTTCTTAACAAGCGGTTTCTGTAATGGCTCCACTCCTGCACATTGGGCTACTCTCTAACAAATGTGTATGAGATCTGACTAGTGCGAGGTAAGGAGGTAACTATTTAAATACCGCTGTGTCTCTGTTGGTTTTAAGGGTGAATAATGGACTGTGGGGTTGCGCAATCGTGGTCGTTTTCCCGAGACAAATCAAAGAAGAAGAATCATGTTGTTCTGATACTGTGAAGCCCCCTTCTGCTGGGAGATAAACGCTATCAAGGACAAAGGATAATGAAGAGAAAAGGGAAGAAAATAAGGGTAAAAATATAGAATGACCCCCCCCCTCCCTCTCTCTCTCTCTCTCTCTCTCTCTCTCTCTCTCTCTCTCTCTCTCTCTCTCTCTCTCTCTCTCTCTCTCTCTCCTCTCTATCTCTCTCTCTCCCTTTGCACCTCATCTCACTACTACACTTGGTTACCATGGAAACACAGTAGCTCGAGTCGTGAAGCCAGTTGGCTGAGAGACCCTGGTTAGAAAACAAACTGAATAATGTGTAAAGATTTTTGTCAGATTGTTCGGAAAGGGAATGGGCCTATCTCAAGCCCCACCCTCTTTTCCCTTGATCCTCCGATCACATAGGCTGATAAAGCTATGCCTCCTAAAGTGTGCAAACGGAAGTACAGGAAGTACCGGCTACAGGCTTTCCGGTTTCGACAAAACAATTATAGAAACGTGTGAAGTGCACAATATTTCCTCATTTAAGCCACTGCAACGGCTTTGCCTGAAGAATTTACTACATGACCGGGGCGTTCTAGCTTGTTTGCCGACAGGATTCGGGAAAAGTTTGGTCCGTTCGGAGGCAGCTTCCAGGGGAAGTACATACACCGGATATTCTACCACATACACACTTTCGGCCGTAGTGCTTTACCAGTCTTTATCTCACGGAGGAGATAAAACTGGGAACGAGGTTACCGATCACAACGGTTGCTTCCCTTTGTCCGAGGGTAGCGACGGTTGTAATTCAAGAAAAGAGGGCTGGGTTTGAGATAGGTCAATTAGTTACCCTTCTTTGGCACGGGTTCTGAGCACTGAATTAAAATCCTATATGATTCAGAATGTTCGTGTCCAAATGTACTAAACTAAAGTTGCGCTATGGTATCATTACCGTGCCAAAGATACTGAAGTGACAAGAGGGTTCCCTCGTCATCTTTTTCCTCTTCCAGGATTTCCAGGAGATTGTGAAGGTATTGTAAAGACGTTTATATGAGTTATCTTGCCGTCTCTCATTCTGTTCTCTGGGGAGCAGACATTCATAGATGTGCTTGACCTTGAGGTGATGAATTGAAGAGAAATTATATCTTTACTAACGTCAGTTTTGATTAATTGGTACAGGGTAGAGCTATAGTTAGTTTCCAGCTCATGTTCCTCACACTAGAAATGTCCCTTATCATGGATTATCTTCCCGTGCTTTGCTGCTTTCGTTATTTCTCTGAATATCTGGTGGTCCGCATGGATAATGGCAGCTCAAATGGGCGAATATGGTTACGTAAACTACTAACGAGTTGGTCACAGTCAACCAGAACCTGTTAATGGGTTTGACCCTTTAGCTCAGCTGGTTAGTGCGGCCGCCTGTGGATTCTATGATCCTAGATTCAAATCCACTCTGTTACAGTTATAAAGGCACTCATTGTGTGAAATGTTTCTGAACCTAATGCCGTTGTTAGTCCCCAAGTTAAGCAAATGGTTTCTGCTCTTAGGTAGTCTGCATGCACAAATTGTTGCATCATGCATCAAGTGCTCTTGGATAAATGGTCCCTGTAGAGCAGTGAACCAGCTGTCATCACACAAGTATGATGGTGCGTCAGGAGGGGTTGGACAAACGTCCCATGTAGAGATAGAGTTGAGCTATTGCCGATGGTTTTTGCTCAAGACTTGCTGTAGTTTCTCTTGGCCACATGCAAGATACAGGCTTCATGCACAAGTAATGGAACAATTGGATTGTCAATGCAATAAAAAAATGTTGGGCTGGTGTAAAATTATGTAAGTCTTAAGGAGGGACTGAAAGTCTTTGGCTGAACGTGCATAGGAAACTGTACATGGGGGGGGGGGGGGGGGACGTTTACCGGGGCCAGTTTCGAATTGCGGCCCCCTGTATCTTTTAGAGCGGTTTTGAAAGTGGGTAGCGATTCACATTATTTTACGGCTGTGGGTAGGGCGTTCCACATTGTTGTGGCATAATTGCAAAACGTGTTTAGTCCCTTGTTTGAGCCGAATCTGGGTTGGACATGGTTTGTGGAACTCCCTCTGGTGTTGTGGTCGTGGTATTCACTGACCTTTGGGAAGTATCTCGACATGTAGGCCTACATGGGTACCTTAGTGGTGTAGTGTATATCTTGTAGATCAGGCCCATTGCAAGTTGCTGTACTCTGTCATCTACTCTAAGCCATCCTAGGTTGTCAAAATGGGCAGGGGTGAGGTGGGTTCTAGGAGTCAGGTCAAGCAGTAGTCTGACTAGTTTGTTTTGAGATGTTTGTAATCTTGTTTTTAGTGCCTTTGAGGTGCTTTGGTACCATGAGGTGCAAGCATAGTCGTAGTACCCTTGAATGAGTGCTCCTGCCAGAGTCTTCAGGGTATTCTTGTTTACCAGAGAGGAAATCTGGTACAAGAATCTTGTTCGTTGGTTGACTTTTTTGATTACATTGGTTGCCATCTTGTCACAGGAAATATTTGCCTCTAGGATGGAACCCAGGTATGTAATTTCATCTTTCCTTGTGACAATATTGTCACCCACTGTAACAGAGAAGCCGTTGGCCTTGCTGAGTTTGCTATTTGATCCAAAGAGAATGGACTCTGTTTTCCCCAGGTGTAATGATAGTTTGTTATCAGCGAGCCAGGTGCAGATTCTGCCGAGTTCCGAGCTGAGGGCTTCAATTGGTAGATATAGCTGTAGATATCAGCATAGAAGTGAAACAAAACAATGTGGTTACAGATTATGTGGCAAAGTGGGAACATGTACAGTGAAATCAGAAATGGACCAAGAATTGAGCCTTGCGGTATGCCACATGAGATATTTGCTGAAGAGGACAATGAGGTTAATGGTAATGAGCAGCATTATATAGTCACACGGCAGCTATTTACTAAACCAGGGGTCAGCAACCTTTTTGACATGGAGTGCCTATTTGAAATATAGTTGTAACTAGTGTGCCTCAACAATATTCCATGCATCGTAATTTTTTTTTCTCATAATCAGGTCTTTTTAATGATAATTTTTACATTATTACATCATTATTTTTATTGTTATTATTAACAATATTATTATGATGGTTGTATCAACCCTAAATCTGAGTTGGGGGGGGGGGGGGGAATGCAATGCAGACAAACAGCTGCATACAGTGCGACCATTTCACTCACATTTGCCCATTCATTTTTGGACTGTACGTGTGCTGTCATAGCTCCACCTACAGGCCTAATGGAGAACACCAGGAGAACACCAGGATGTGAATGGAGGGTGAATGTGAGGTATATCGTGTAAATAAGTTTTGATTGATCGCAAGACTACACTGTAAAAAAATAAATAATAATAAGTTACCAGAACTTAAAAATATTGAGTTCAGATACTGTGCATTAAGGTTTTCAGTTTTCAATCAAATCAAATCAAATCAAATTTATTTATAGGGCCCGACAACACACGTTAATGTCCCCATGGGCCGTACAGGTCTTCTTTAAACAAGTCAAGAAGAAAACATAACAATAAGTCAAGAACAGAACAAGAACACCATAAGGTCCAAACATTTTTAGATGAATGCAAATAAATGAAAGAATGCAAGCACTCCCAGACATACCCCACGCGAAGGTAAGGAAAAACTCACTAAAACCTAACAATAGGGAAAAAAGCTCCACAGGCAGTGTGGAGGAGAGAAACCTTAGAAGGGCCATTCAAGGGGGGATCTCCCTTCTTAGATGTTGGTGATAGTAGTGTTGCAGACGGACAGTTGGTAAGCATGCACTCATGTGTGTGGTGAAACACAGATGAGTGCATGCAATAGCAACTGTACATTTTGAAAGATTAAAAATAGAGCTAATAGCGATAGCAACTGAACATTTTGAAAGATTAAAGATAGAGTTGATAGCGGATCTATTTGAGGCACAGAATCCATAATAAGTTAACAGAAAAATAAGTACACAACCATATTATTTCAACCTAATAAAACTATGTTTATTGTCATTGTTTTAAGAACACAAGTTGACTTGGTAATACTCACATTTTGAGTAAAAAATGGCTTTTAACATGTGCAATGTTCAATGAAATAGAAAAATAAATAATAAAATTTGTTGATTAATCCCACTGGTCACAATGGTGACCGTAATAATGTTTTTGTTATAAGGCTCTGCAAATGTTACTGAATGATGTAGCAATGTATTTCCAGCTAAATTGAAATAATAAACAAATAAAGGGTCTCAATTAAATATGTGGTAGTAAAAAGAACCTGTGGGAGGATTTCAACAAGATAAATGCGACAACAGTGTAAATTGTCTACATTGTCACTATAATATTTCAAAGCAAAAAAAAAAAAAAAAACTTTTTAATGTTGCCCCCTGTGCATATGAAAATGCCCCCGCGTGCCTATGCAGGCACGCGTGCCTAGGGTTGCCTACCCCTGTACTAAACACTCCTACGCAGAGAGTTGTTGCTCTGTGTTCTGTGCCTGGGTTCTCATGTTCTAGTGACACACCTGGGTTCTCATCTACTAGTGACACACCTGGGTTCTCATCTACTAGTGACACACCTGTGTTCTCATGTACTAGCGTGACTCACCTGGGTTCTCATGTACTAACGTGACACACCTGGGTTCTCATGTACTAGTGACACACCTGGGTGCTCATGTACTAGTGACACACCTGGGTTCTCATGTACTAGTGACTCACCTGGGTTCTCATGTACTAGTGACTCACCTGGGTTCTCATGTACTAATGACTCACCTGGGTTCTCATGTACTAGTGACTCACCTGGGTTCTCATGTACTAGTGACTCACCTGGGTTCTCATGTACTAGTTAGTGACTCACCTGGGTTCTCATGTACTAGTGACACACCTGGGTTCTCATGTACTAGCCGTGACTCACCTGGGTTCTCATCTACTAGTGACACACCTGGGTTCTCATGTACTAGCCGTGACACACCTAGGTTCTCATCTACTAGTGACACACCTGGGTTCTCATGTTCTAGTGACACACCTGGGTTCTCATGTACTAATGTGACACACCTGGGTTCTCATCTCATCAAGGAGAAGCCGCCTATTCTCAGTCCTTGCCCCACAATGGTGGAATGAACTACCCACCCCAGTTAGAACAGCCGAAACCCGTCCAATCTTTCGCCGTCGACTAAAGACGCACTTCTTCAACCATTATCTAAAAAAATAAATAAAAAAAAGATATCTAAACCTAACTAACCTTACGCACTTGTCCTAATAAACTAACCTACACTGTAGCACTCAACACTTTGATGAACATTGTTACTCAGCTGATAGAGTTGTGCCCTTCCTGATGACTTGTCATACAGAACTTGTAAATCGCTTTGGATAAAAGTGTCAGCTAAATGACTAAATGTAAATGTAAATGTAAATACTGCCGACCCTTCTCTAACCTTTGTTCTCCTTGTGCCCAGGATAACCCGCTGCCGGCCTACGCTGTCTATCGAGACGCCGCCCGCCCGGACGTTTCCGAGGAGAACGAAGAGCACTCCTGTACCACATTCTGCACATTCCCTTGTTGTACTTTGCCGCATGGTACCTATTGGAATAAATATCCTAAACCGCTCCACTCTCTGTCTCCCTGTGTTTCTGCTATTAGGTTCCGCTACCGCAGCCCCCCGTAACAGTGTGTATATACTGTATGTATAAGCCCAATAAGCTGTGGCTCATACAGTAGCATTGTTGGCTACATTTTGTATTAATAGATGTTAATAAAATTGCAAGTTTTAATAGCGGTACTTAAATCTTTCTTGTCATTTGCCACACAAGAAATGTGTGGAAACTGTGTTCTTCTGTCTCTCTATTAGTGAAGCATGTCTACCAATCTATGACATCAATTTATCACTTTCATTAATTAGTTATAGGAATATTCATCTTTGAAGTAAACACTGAATTGAACTCAAGAGCATATACATTTGTTTGAACAAATATTCTTTCAAAATATTGTCAAGTGATTATGCTATAAACACATGGCCATGTTTTAAACAAGATAAATGGTCATCAAACCATATTTCAATCTCACTTTGAACTTCTATCTTTTTCAATTTTAATAGCGATAAGAACAGACAGAGAACATCAGTTTAGGGTGTCATCCACTTGATTTAACTATTTCCCTCGCTGATGCTGTTAGAATTTGTCTCCATCCTGGAGTTTTTCATATGGCATCGACATCACATACTACACATACCTGAATGGGATATAGTTTCATTAGCTTGCAGTAGTAACACACACGTGTCGCACACGCACACGCACACACACCCTTTTTATTATACTTTATTTTAATCTGTTCATCTATGGATACAAAAAGCATACTGTATTTTCTGCCACAATGCCTGGCTACCTATTATAGCAGAGATACCATAGAACAATATCACACTGTCTGACTACATATTTCGGCAGAGATATAACTAAATCCCATGCCTGGCTACCTACCACAGCAGAGATACCATAGAACAAAATATTCCAAGCTGTTTGGCCTTTTCTTTGAGTGTATGAAATCAAAACCATTACAGTTATAGCCACAGCCTCAGATTTGTGTGGCCAAGGGCTGATACTTGGCTATTTTGTCCATGGAAGCTTCAAATTAATCAAATCAATGACCTCACGGAAAAGCATATTTTTGTGATAATTGACAAACATGACGTCTGGTGTATTTGTAATTGATATTGAGTTTCAATTTAATTGAAAACGTTATACTGTATTACAGTATATGGTACAAAAATAAGGCTATGACGCTGTGACATACAGTAACTGCCAACAAATCAATGATCATTAACAAGGTAGTGGTACATGTGATGACAGGAAAAATGTTGTATTGGAAAGACTGAATCAATTGATACCCAACTTAACTATTAAGCGGCATAAGCTACTTGACATAATAGAGGTTAGTTTCACCCGTATGTCCTGGCCCCACCGTCCCACTGTGTCTGGTCGTCGCATCCTCCAAAATAACTTAAATTCAGTCTCAGCTTAGGCTTATAAAAAAAAATGTCCTGCCCCTCTGTAAGTCCCGACATCACTACAGAGGGTGTCGTGGAAATGTATCCGTGAGACATGAGTTGAAATAACGATTCTTGAGAAGTGACAAGTGGTCTTTGTGAGTTTTATTTCTTTGCACAGAACTTAGTCTTGGTTCAAAACAGAGTGCACGGCAGATCTCATGAAGCAAGCAAAAACAATAGGGTGGGCTGAGTTATTATACCATCTGTGACAAAAACAAGATCACTATAGGGTCGTCTTGTTATTAATTTACAATGTTTGCTTTCATGTGACCAGAGACCCTCCTTTACCTAAATGTGACTCCCACAACAGCTGTTAATCTGTAGCTAGGTTTGTCTCCAGAATATTTCTTTTTACATTTTCATCTTACTGTATTATGCTTGTGAGATTCATTGCCCTCATAGAGATGGCCGAGGTGACACCTAGACCTAGATAATCCACAATACAAAGGAGGATGTCATTGATTGAAATTGAAAGTGTGAGCCTGGTCTTAACTATTCTGGTTGACTTGAAACCATTTTAAAATCTGACTTCTTTGTACCTCTTTAGCCCACAGTTGTTATCTCAGAAATCCAACTCTTGTATTGCCCTTGCCTCCGTAAACCTCCCCTCAGGTCTCACATCTCATGCCTGTCTTCATTGGTCTATATACCAACATAGTATACCCTGTGTTTATATCCTGGGGGACTCATGCAGTATGGATAGCGCTGAGGGCCAAACACAGTGCGTGAAGAACACACGCCTAAGTGTGCCTGAGTGTGAAGAATACACAATACAGGAGTTTGGGACCGGCGTGACAATGTGACACAGGGAGCATGAGGTCATTGGTCACACACACACACACACACACATGCACGCACGCACACACACACACACACACACACACACACACACACACACACACACACACACACACACACACACACACACACACACACACACACACACACACACACACACACACACACACGGATAAATATTTATTTATTTGTGGAGCATTTATTTATCCACTCTGGTTGGATCAGTCACAAACCGCTTTCTGTCGAATGGATCAGATGCCGAACCTCTGCTGTTTTGCACACCGCCCTCGGCGGGGCGTGTCTGTATGCAAATGTATTGAGTGAGAACGCACATTTCAGTTTAAGAATGAGTGGGATTCATCATTCAACAGACCTGGGTTTTGAATGATGGGAGATTTGGACGTTAAGAACGGGTGGATGAATTCGGCAGTGGCTTTTCTTATTTTTCTTTTTAAAAGATATAAGAAAAATATAAGAGAGAGTTAAGAAAGTATTGGTGAATGAGGCCCATTGTGCTTTTTTTTTTAACAAATGTTTTTATTTTCCCTTTTTTAACATAAAACTAGACAAACAATACAGTAACAGTAAAAATCTATGATAAATCACAGGACAATGACAGAAATAATAATAACAATAATGACAGTCCAGTAATTAAATCAAAATAAATGTAGATTAAAAGACATAAAAATAATAAATAAATACAATACAATACATGTGCTCTTGCTCGCTCTTCCTCACTCATTGTGCTTTCTTGTAGTTAGTAGCACTTGAATGTTGAAGTGGCCCTCCTCTGATATGACAATACCAGCAATGGCGCCAAGTAGGGGTGTAACGATGCATCCATTAATCGAAATGCATCGATTCTAATGTGTTCGATTCGATGCATCGATTTGAATATGTTAGAATCGATTATAATCTAAATTAATCGGAAAAAAATAATATATATATATATCTTTTTTTTAATGTTTTTTTTTTGTGTATTGTTTTTATTGACCTATTACATTCATGCTGAGTGAATCAGTTCCCCCAGCCACATTTGTGTATACAATTTTCTTTGGGGAATTAACTGATAGAAAATGTATAGTAAATTAATAGAAAATTAATCTAATCGAATCGTGGTCAAATGAATAGAATTCATGATGCATTGAATCGTTGCCTGAAGAATCGTAATCGAATCGAATCGTTGTGAGGTTGAATCGTTACACCCCTAGCGCCAAGCCGATTTGAGTTCGAGACCCGTTATTTAGAGTCTATCAGTCAGTAGTCGGTTTGCCCGGTGGAAGTAGCTGTTCAGTGTTCTTTTGGATATGGACCTGAGACTACGGTACCCTCTGCCAGACAGCATGAGCTCAAACAGTTTGTGGTTTGTGTGGCTGGGGTCTTTCAGGATCCTGTGTGTCACTCTCAACACGCTGTATATCTGTCTACTTCACTTCCTCACTTTCCTCAGCCTCAATGTACTCTCCATCTCTCCGTCCATCACTCCGTCTATCCACTTCCGTCTTCCTCTACCTCCCACTCCTCTTCACCACTCCCCTCTCAATTTCTCCATCTAATAATGAAAAAGCAGTGCATGGCCTGATCTCGTCTGTCTATTGATCTCTGGGCTGAGCAGTGTTAGGGGTTAGAAACCCCTACAACCATCAGAACCGGGGAGGACCCGAGCCCCCGGACCCCCTTAGAGGGGGATGGGAGGGAATCGGATCCGACTGTGCGAAGACGGTTTAGCACCTCACACGCACAGGGTGAGCAGATCGTGGGACATACCTTCACACAGAAGGACCCGCGACTGCTCAGGCGTGCATCCCACATGCCACCAGGGAACGGACGGGAAGCAAAACACCCCCGTCACAGTCCCCAACATCACGTGGGTCAAAGGTCAATAAACCAACCCTGTGGCAAGGCCGTTGCAGCGGAGCACGGAGGAGGACCCAGCCCCAGGAACTGCCTGAGGGCCAGGACCCCCCGAAAAAGGACGGTCACTGATGACACCACCCCCCACATCGCCAGCGTATGGGACAGAGCCTAAATCAAGAGTAGGCCCTTCCCCCCTTTGGCACGCCGCCCTGAAGCACTCTAGCTTACTGCACCTGGTATTCCCAGGGGGTCCCCCATCCAAGAACTAACCAGGGCCGAACCTGCTTAGTTTCCGAGATCTGACGAGATTGGGCGTGTCCAGGTTGGCATGGCCGTAAGCCCCAAGAGGCTACCCCCCCACAATACTGTGGGGCCAGACGGCGCACCGGGGAGACAACCCCCAAGGGGGTTGATCCCTCAATCCAGGCAACAGGCCAGAACTCGACCTGTGCCTGGAGCACTGCGGACTAGACAGGCGCCTAAAGGGTCTACTGTAAGAACAGTACCCGGCAGAAGGGGTGTTCAGTATGCTGTGCACCATGTCATGACCTCAACAAACCCAACCCCTCCAGCGGGGTTGAGGTTCAAAGGAGAGGCCGACACAATTGGCAAACGTCATGAAAGATGCAGGGCACACTCTCGGGCAGACGGGGTCAAGCCCGGCCTCAACCCGAGAGTCGACTCTGCTACCAACACACCGGAGAACCAACCACCTCCCTATGTTTAGTTTAACAGGAGGCGGTTGTTCCCTTAACCCACCAAGAAAAACCTAGAAACAAAGTGTTTCAGTTTTCAAAGGGTTAACCCAGGCCAACAGGTCGACGAGGACGAGTCCGGACCTGGGCCTGGTGGACCGGGACCTACACAGGGATGCCTAGAGGGGTTGACAGCAACCACCTCGACAGCCCCCTCCCATCCCTGCCCAGCAGGGGGAGGGAGGAGTGAAACAATGGAGAAGGACCAGGCCCCCTAACACAGCGCAAGGTACAACACAGTATAGTCTGGTCAGTTTGGGGCAAATATGGGGTCAAGGCTGCAAATCATGATTAACATTTGAGCCAATGTTTTTCTGTTCATTTAGGGTCCAATAAAGAAAAAAAAGCAAGGAGCCCAAAAAATTTGGTAGGCGAAGTCTCTGAAACGGCCACGCCCACTTTTTATACCTGAAATGTAGTATCCCGGCTCCTGATTTTGGGCTCAAAAGTTGCGGAAACACCACATTTATATTAGTGTTATGAACAAACATATGCCCTAAAACCTTACCTTTTTGAGATATTCATGAAAAACCTTATTTTTATCTCTGAATTGATCAGAGCCAAATCTGCTCATGAAGGCCATGCAGTTAGTTTGGGCCAAAGTTCTAAATCTACTCATGGGGCATACTAGTGTTTAGGTTGAGGCTTTGTTATAAGATGAGGACCCCAACAACCACCAAAGAAACAAAGCAAACCACTTGAAGTCCAAAAAAACTTTATTTTTTGTATCCACTTTTTCTCCTCTTTTTCTATTTTCCATCCCAATTCCACTGTGCCAATTCTTCCCTCCCGTGTCTTAAACGTTGCTCACATATGCTGAATATGTGAATTGGTGAATGAGGCCCATTGTGCTTTTTTTTTTAACAAATGTTTTTATTTTCCCTTTTTTAACATAAAACTAGACAAACAATACAGTAACAGTAAAAATCTATGATAAATCACAGGACAATGACAGAAATAATAATAACAATAATGACAGTCCAGTAATTAAATCAAAATAAATGTAGATTAAAAGACATAAAAATAATAAATAAATACAATACAATACATGTGCTCTTGCTCGCTCTTCCTCACTCATTGTGCTTTCTTGTAGTTAGTAGCACTTGAATGTTGAAGTGGCCCTCCTCTGATATGACAATACCAGCAATGGCGCCAAGTAGGGGTGTAACGATGCATCCATTAATCGAAATGCATCGATTCTAATGTGTTCGATTCGATGCATCGATTTGAATATGTTAGAATCGATTATAATCTAAATTAATCGGAAAAAAATAATATATACATGTATATTCCATAGTAAAGTACAGTTGACAGCTGCGTTAACGTTACAATGTGTTGTGTTCACAACACTGTTTAGTCTGTGACGACGCGTCGCGATAATATACATGTATATTCCATAGTAAAGTACAGTTGACAGCTGCGTTAACGTTACAATGCGTTGTGTTCATGTATGTCAATGTTATGATGCATTGAAAATGGGGGACCCTGATGTAAACAAGACGAACGCTAACGTTAATGTAATAAACGTGACATGGTTGGACTTGTGGTCGGCAGAAAAACTTGGTGTAGTTTTATCAAAGATGCGGAATTGTAAACATGCTACTGTAAACATAAACAAACATTCTTAAACTTACCCATGCAGACGCATCTCGACCGATCTCAGTTAATTTTGTTGAATAGCGCGGTGTTTTCACCGGTGAGCAGAGAGCCAGAGACTGAATCAACTGGTTTAACAAAGTTCATGTACTCGTTCATTAGATCCAATGCATTCATCTCTTTCTGATCCAGAGTGCTAATCCCATTGAAAGTGTAAACAGCCAGTGCGTCGCTTCAAACACTCCCCCAATGTAAATCTCTGCGGGCTGCAGGCTAGGTTTGATTCACATGCAAATACAGTAATTACGCCCCCGTTTCATTGAAATAAAGTCCGTGAACAACCTAAATTTAAACACAGGTTTGACACTATTTTAGATATTCTAACTGTTCGTTTTTATAGTAAACAAGTACTTATACATTCAATTTATAATAATGTGAAGAAAAGAAAAAAACACACATAAAAAAAAAGAGAAAACTCTAGAAGGTCTAGCCAACAAAGGGGCGGGCCGAGTTGTGGTCGCAAGCGCTGCTAGGTGACACTGTGTCACCTCACAGCGCTTTATGCCAGATCTCTATATTTTCATTTTTCAGATTATTCCAGATTGCTAAAGTACAGAATCTAAGCTTTCAAATGATGTGTCATATGTTGACATCTGAGAATGTTTTGAACACGATGTGCCCAATTATAACTTCTAAAACTGGCTGTGTTCTAGATTACCAAAGAGGTGAAAAGGTGTCTCAAAGGAAGGCAACTTTTCACACTTCAGACAGTTTCAACTGGGCGTCAACAAACCCCCCTCCAGCAACGCCCCTCACCTGAATAACATTAACATAATTAAGTGCTGCTGAATCAGAGTTCTCTCTCCTCAGGACCCCTGTCTCTCCAGGACCCCCTATCTGGACTGTATAGGACTGTGAAGCTATGTACCCCCCCCCCCCATGCTGCTTTGACACCAGAATTATTGTTAAATCTATGTCACAACGAGAAAAAGCAACAAAGTCCTCACTCAGTGGCATGGGCCTAATGTTATGTAGCTCTGCAAGCTGCTTACACACTGCTTATCATATCACTCCTAGCTACACATACGCACGGTCCTCATGTCATGAGGTGATGAGCATCTTAAACTATCTGGACTCAGTGGTTAAGAGGTGATGCAGCATCTTAAACTATCTGGACTCAGTGGTTAAGAGGTGATGCAGCATCTTAAACTAGCTGGACTCAGTGGTTAAGAAGTGATGCAGCATCTTAAACTAGCTGGACTCAGTGGTTAAGAGGTGATGCAGCATCTTAAACTAGCTGGACTCAGTGGCTAAGCGGTGATGCAGCATCTTAAACTAGCTGGACTCAGTGGCTAAGCGGTGATGCAGCATCTTAAACTACACACACACACACACACAGTTCTCATATCCCTCCTAGCCACCACAACCTAATGTTATGTAGCTCTCCACCTTGCTATCTGATGCTCATCACCTCTCTTAGACACTGATGTAGCAGTACTGTCTACCTGTATGTCATGTATGTCAATGTTATGATGCATTGAAAATGGGGGACCCTGATGTAAACAAGACGAAAGTCTTTCTCAGGTCTGCATCCCCTTAACAATTGTGTGTATTGAGCTGTATTGTACTGTACCCATTCTGCAATCTGTGCTGAGATTATAAACTTGTTGTTATTACACACACACACACACACACACATGGACCCTGCATCCATACACTTTCGTCTTGTTTACAGCTCTCCACCTTGCACCTTGTAACGTTAACGCAGCTGTCAACTGTACTTTACTATGGAATATACATGTATTGTTAGAAAATGTTTTGGATCTAAATCACTTGGAGTTTGAAAGTGATATCAGAAGAAACTACTCAACCTCGGCTGTCTTTAACTATGAATGAACACAACACTCTAACTCACCATGTTTAGATAATAAAGTACTCAACCTCTACTTGTCTACTGTCTGACTGAACACAACACTCTAACTTACCATGTTTAGATAATGAAGTACTCAACCTCTACTGTATTTAACTATGAGTGAACACAACACTCTAACTTACCATGTTTAGATAATGAAGTACTCAACCTCTACTGTATTTAACTATGAGTGAACACAACACTCTAACTTTTGTGTTCACTCATAGTTAAATACAGTAGAGGTTGAGTACTTTATTATCTAAAGATGGTAAGTTATAGTGTTGTGTTCACTCATAGTTAAATACAGTAGAGGTTGAGTACTTCATTATCTAAAGATGGTAAGTTAGAGTGTTGTGTTCACTCATAGTTAAATACAGTAGAGGTTGAGTACTTCATTATCTAAACATGGTAAGTTAGAGTGTTGTGTTCAGTCAGACAGTAGACAAGTAGAGGTTGAGTACTTTATTATCTAAACATGGTGAGTTAGAGTGTTGTGTTCAATCATAGTTAAAGACAGCCGAGGTTGAGTAGTTTCTTCTGATATCACTTTCAAACTCCAAGTGATTTAGATCCAAAACATTTTCTAACAATACATGTATATTCCATAGTAAAGTACAGTTGACAGCTGCGTTAACGTTACAATGTGTTGTGTTCACAACACTGTTTAGTCTGTGACGACGCGTCGCGATAATAATTTATATATATCTTTTTTTTAATGTTTTTTTTTTGTGTATTGTTTTTATTGACCTATTCCATTCATGCTGAGTGAATCAGTTCCCCCAGCCACATTTGTGTATACAATTTTCTTTGGGGAATTAACTGATAGAAAATGTATAGTAAATTAATAGAAAATTAATCTAATCGAATCGTGGTCAAATGAATAGATTTCATGATGCATTGAATCGTTGCCTGAAGAATCGTAATCGAATCGAATCGTTGTGAGGTTGAATCGTTACACCCCTAGCGCCAAGCCGATTTGAGTTCGAGACCCGTTATTTAGAGTCTATCAGTCAGTAGTCGGTTTGCCCGGTGGAAGTAGCTGTTCAGTGTTCTTTTGGATATGGACCTGAGACTACGGTACCCTCTGCCAGACAGCATGAGCTCAAACAGTTTGTGGTTTGTGTGGCTGGGGTCTTTCAGGATCCTGTGTGTCACTCTCAACACGCTGTATATCTGTCTACTTCACTTCCTCACTTTCCTCAGCCTCAATGTACTCTCCATCTCTCCGTCCATCACTCCGTCTATCCACTTCCGTCTTCCTCTACCTCCCACTCCTCTTCACCACTCCCCTCTCAATTTCTCCATCTAATAATGAAAAAGCAGTGCATGGCCTGATCTCGTCTGTCTATTGATCTCTGGGCTGAGCAGTGTTAGGGGTTAGAAACCCCTACAACCATCAGAACCGGGGAGGACCCGAGCCCCCGGACCCCCTTAGAGGGGGATGGGAGGGAATCGGATCCGACTGTGCGAAGACGGTTTAGCACCTCACACGCACAGGGTGAGCAGATCGTGGGACATACCTTCACACAGAAGGACCCGCGACTGCTCAGGCGTGCATCCCACATGCCACCAGGGAACGGACGGGAAGCAAAACACCCCTGTCACAGTCCCCAACATCACGTGGGTCAAAGGTCAATAAACCAACCCTGTGGCAAGGCCGTTGCAGCGGAGCACGGAGGAGGACCCAGCCCCAGGAACTGCCTGAGGGCCAGGACCCCCCGAAAAAGGACGGTCACTGATGACACCACCCCCCACATCGCCAGCGTATGGGACAGAGCCTAAATCAAGAGTAGGCCCTTCCCCCCTTTGGCACGCCGCCCTGAAGCACTCTAGCTTACTGCACCTGGTATTCCCAGGGGGTCCCCCATCCAAGAACTAACCAGGGCCGAACCTGCTTAGTTTCCGAGATCTGACGAGATTGGGCGTGTCCAGGTTGGCATGGCCGTAAGCCCCAAGAGGCTACCCCCCCACAATACTGTGGGGCCAGACGGCGCACCGGGGAGACAACCCCCAAGGGGGTTGATCCCTCAATCCAGGCAACAGGCCAGAACTCGACCTGTGCCTGGAGCACTGCGGACTAGACAGGCGCCTAAAGGGTCTACTGTAAGAACAGTACCCGGCAGAAGGGGTGTTCAGTATGCTGTGCACCATGTCATGACCTCAACAAACCCAACCCCTCCAGCGGGGTTGAGGTTCAAAGGAGAGGCCGACACAATTGGCAAACGTCATGAAAGATGCAGGGCACACTCTCGGGCAGACGGGGTCAAGCCCGGCCTCAACCCGAGAGTCGACTCTGCTACCAACACACCGGAGAACCAACCACCTCCCTATGTTTAGTTTAACAGGAGGCGGTTGTTCCCTTAACCCACCAAGAAAAACCTAGAAACAAAGTGTTTCAGTTTTCAAAGGGTTAACCCAGGCCAACAGGTCGACGAGGACGAGTCCGGACCTGGGCCTGGCGGACCGGGACCTACACAGGGATGCCTAGAGGGGTTGACAGCAACCACCTCGACAGCCCCCTCCCATCCCTGCCCAGCAGGGGGAGGGAGGAGTGAAACAATGGAGAAGGACCAGGCCCCCTAACACAGCGCAAGGTACAACACAGTATAGTCTGGTCAGTTTGGGGCAAATATGGGGTCAAGGCTGCAAATCATGATTAACATTTGAGCCAATGTTTTTCTGTTCATTTAGGGTCCAATAAAGAAAAAAAAGCAAGGAGCCCAAAAAATTTGGTAGGCGAAGTCTCTGAAACGGCCACGCCCACTTTTTATACCTGAAATGTAGTATCCCGGCTCCTGATTTTGGGCTCAAAAGTTGCGGAAACACCACATTTATATTAGTGTTATGAACAAACATATGCCCTAAAACCTTACCTTTTTGAGATATTCATGAAAAACCTTATTTTTATCTCTGAATTGATCAGAGCCAAATCTGCTCATGAAGGCCATGCAGTTAGTTTGGGCCAAAGTTCTAAATCTACTCATGGGGCATACTAGTGTTTAGGTTGAGGCTTTGTTATAAGATGAGGACCCCAACAACCACCCAAGAAACAAAGCAAACCACTTGAAGTCCAAAAAAACTTTATTTTTTGTATCCACTTTTTCTCCTCTTTTTCTATTTTCCATCCCAATTCCACTGTGCCAATTCTTCCCTCCCCTGTCTTAAACGTTGCTCACATATGCCCCCCACTGGCCGGTTGTAGGGAGGATAGAAGCGGATGTGTCTTCTCCGATACACAAGGAGGCAGCCTGTCACATCTTTTCACCTGCCAGCACGGACTCTCATTGGCGAGGTGTAACGTGTGGGAGGCTCACACTACCCCCGCCATTTCCTGTCTCTGCTGTGCAGGCGTCCTCAACCGACCTGTAGGAGTCGCTGTCCACAATGTCCAGATTACCACCCATCAACTTCCACCCGCTAACTCTGCCAATTGAGTTAGTATGACGGCTGGCCCAAGCCGGAGGCAACGCCGACAGCCGGAGTCGAACCCGGTGTCTCTTGCGTTGGTGATGAGCGCAATGTCCCCTGCACCACCCAGCCGCACCCAAAAAAACTTTATTTGAACACATCACACATCCTATCACACAGGATTCAAACACTTGCTGAGGCACTTGCAATAAATGAGACATTTCATCCCCCTGCCAGCACAAGAACATGAGGTGCATTTATTAGATCTGCAGCTACACACCCCTGTTACCTGAGACAATGTGTCTCCTGCGGAAACTGTGCTCCACTTGACGAAGAGTTTCTCCCCATCGGTAGTCCATCCCCATTCAACAACCGGGGGACAAGGGAGTTGTAGAAGGCTGTTCCCCCACAGCCATCCTGCCTGGACTGTATCTCTCAACAGATGCTGTAGAAGTGCATCCTGTCTTGGGGGTAGGTCTCGCAGCTCATCTTTAACTGACTGCTTGAACAGCTGGAATCTGAGTCCATCTATACTTGCACAGTCGTACAGTCCAGCCTTGTTGTACCAGCTCATTACCCAGGGTTCAATAACGTCCATGCTGTTCCTAACAGTCTCAATACTAGGACAGCAACTTAGTCCTCTCAATGCAGCAGTGAGCTCTGTCAACTTACTGTGGTTCATCCAGGCTTTGAATTGAGCATTCTTTGAGTGGCCAAAGAAGGCACTCACAGAATCACAGCCACTGAAATAATGGAACACAGGCATGGCATCAGCCACATCTCCACCAAGCTTCTTGTGTGCTTCTGTGATTGAGTAGAACTGGCATTTGTCCGGAACAGCAAAGTCGACGAAGTTGCAAATCACAACATACCGACAGGAACTTTGTAGTGAACCCTAGTAGGATGACAACTACATCGGAGTCGACTGTTCTAACCGTAACTGACTTGATCCCCTTGTTTAGCATGTCCATCTCATGGCAAATGATGCGGTTGTTAGCCTCCTCAAGCATCTCTATGCGGTCATAAAGCTGGATCTCAACATTTTCGCCAACGTTTGCAAGGATCTTCCTGCCGTAGGTGATGCTGAACTCCTTGCTCCAGTTCCATGCATGTTCCTTAGCAATCCTGGCAAACATTAAATTCAGGGCTACCTTGTTGTCTTGATTAGACAGAAAACCTTCAAAGAATTGCTTAGATTCCGGCACGGTGTCATTCTCGCTGAAGGCCATCTGTGAACTACCTGCTGACCCCCGATTATTCCTAGTCGCAGTCTTACTGTTCATAGTCTGGTAGAGGTCAGCCACAATGTCAATACGATTTGCTCCCTTCTCATGACCAATCTTGGCATCGCTGTTCAACACCTTGAAGACAAAGTCCCGGGTTAACTGACCTGGTCCGGCGTGACCAGAACCGGTCCTGCGTCCTAGTCACGACGCCATCCCCAGTCCTAAGAGGGGGGTAGGTACGCGTGTCAATCTAAAACAATACAGAGGGCGCCACCAAGATGGACAGAACGTGAATGCGCTGCTCCTGGCGGCCCACCTCATGGGCGTGAGACCCCTCCGCCAATGTAATGATCTACTCCGTCATCTCCCCCCGGAGATGCACGTGAGTCATCGAGTCTAACCTAGTGCACTGGCGCTCGGTAGAGATAAAAAATCTCCTTCCTAGTTGCCCGCATAAAAAACGCTGTTTCTATGAATTGGGGAACCAAGGCGCGCCGGCCCATAATGTGGTTCCACATTGGAAGCACCCAGGGCCAGCGCTATATGCATGTCAAGAACCCGAAACACATCAATGGTGAATTCTAATAAGAAACACCAGATAACGTTCCCTCCATGCTGTCTGGGACGAGCAGCAGGAAGCCGGTCAATAAGACACAGACACAGGCCTTGACGCGACTGAGGGCAACCCCGTCAATTCTGCTCCTCACATAAGAGGGGAAGACAGAAGTTCCCCCAGAGAGTCCTCCACGTGAGTACAATTGAAAAAGATACATGCAATAATAATTGGGCCAAGTGACCAACGGCCCAATACACACTGTAATAGAGAGCAGAGCAGAAAACGAACAGTTTTTGAATGCATCGCATCATCCAACTTTGACAATGACAGCGGTCTGCAGCACAGAGCCTGTAACCTTACGGATGTCTCCTGGCCAATAGGAAACGCGCCCAGTGACGTATCCCATGGCCGGGGGGAAATCCCGTGACCCACCCATCCTAACATGGAGTGGAACCAGGGAACACCCCCCCCCCCTTCCCCCTCCCTGTGACGCGCTGCCCCTCAGCCGACAGGGAAAACTGACAGGCAGGAGGTCCCACCTCCCGGCCAATCAGTAAAGGGAGGGGGGGGGGGGATTTTATCAGCCCACCTCTCATGACCCCTCACCCCTGATACGATGCAACGACAAAGCAGAGCCATGACACCAGTCATAGCGTGCTACATGAAAGCGCATTATACCTGTTAGGGTAACAGCTTCACATTCTGCACGCCAGCCACAGACGATAACCTCGTCTGTGCAAAAACTGGTGTCGTATATTATACTATTTATAGCTCATAAAACATGTTGAAATGTCCCTGGGAAGGTTTTAGTACATAATGTTTGGCAGCTGTCCTTTCAATTGACAACCACTATGGGTCAGAGGAAGATGTCCTCGGGAGTCACCCAAAGCTACAGGGGGTCAAAGCTCGAGGCTCTACATTATTACACCAACAGATGTCTGTGCTGATAAAGAGGAACTTTGTAATTATTCATAGTCAGTTTATTTAGGAAATACAACTGTGTGAAATATGAATGCATTAGACTTTCAGTCTTAAAACAGTCAAAGTGTAATGATAGACACAATCAAATATACTTGTAAACTGGATTAGGTTTTAGTTGCCATAGAGTGTGTGGGGGTTTGCAGATGGTTTGAGAATGTGGTCAACTCCTAGGTTAATTTACATACAAGTGTTGTCAACAGCTAGAACAATGAGCTGGGCAAAATCACATAACTCTGTTATCTCGCTGGGGTCTCTGGTGACACACACGTAGAGACAGAAGTCTGAGGAGGAAACTTAGGTTTACTATTTCTGAAATTAAAGTATGTTTAAATCCTTAATTAAGCGCCAAACAAACTGCAGATATTTCCTGTTATGTTGTGCTAAGAATCTTGGACGTAATGATATGAAAAATGCTGTGTGTATGACAGGAGAATCACCGAAGTTTGCCATTAAACTCTTTCTGAACCAAGCTGGAGAATACCCATAATACTGAATATTAGCTGTTTAAAATAGATATAGATCTAAGCTAAAAGAAAAATGGTTAAAACTGTATAAGAGGGCTTGATGGTAGAAGACTGTGGTTCTCATCTGAACCCTAAAAGCTGTTTTGAGTCTAATGATATCTTTGTGTTTATTTGGTCATCCCTGATTTAGAAATATACATATTGAATGGCAGAGTACTCATAATAGTATGACTATAGATCACAAGACAAACTAGTTCTGTTACGAAACTGGTTTTATACATGGCTTCAGGCTCATGTGCAAACTTGCCACCTGAATTTTTACTCCTTTACCCTAAAGTAAGAAAAACACAGACCAAGAGAGGGGCCAAGGGCCCTGGTACAAGAGCTACACATGTAACTTCTGTAGGCCAACACCTAACCCAGTTGTGGATTCAAAGCCCGGGGCAAACCGGGGAATCATTTCACCCACCCCTCACCACCTTACCCCTGATACGACGCCAATGTGTAGAGTAAAAGGTTTACATCATGCATGCCAGCACAGCCGACAACCTTGTTTGAAACAGGTTTCCCACAGCTCTGCTTATGTGTGAAAAAACTTGCCACTTGTTATTTTCATCATTACCCTCAAGTAAAGAATAACAAGCTAAGAGAGGGACTCAGCCCTCGATCATATGCCACTATGCACAGCATTGTAGGGTAACCCAGCCAGTTGTGGGCTCAGCCACGTTGTCTAAACGTTACATGAAGACACACAACTTCTCATCATACAACAAAAATCCAGTTCATTTTTACTCACATAAAAAACAACGCTGTTCCTAGGTAGAGAGAAAGGCATAAGCCTTGAACAACGCTAACCCAAGCTATACAAAGCGACCAAGACCACTTTCACACAGCACACATCGTATCTCCAAATGTAGTGAAGTAACATATGTTTTGTAGACAAAGACATCGTTATTAACAAAAACATTTGGGGGGGGGGGGGGGGGGGAAGGAAGAGTGGGGTAATGTCCAATGGACACCTTACCTGCACCAACGAACGCAGGACGAAAGGCCGCAACACAGGTTGGTGTAAGGGTTCGGTGTGAGGGTAGGTGAGGAGAACCCAAATGCTGAACACGATAACAGAGAGAGGAGGCAGAGACGACGGAATGAAAATGAACAGGCTCTTAGAACGGTACAAACAAAAGCAAACTGCAAAACCCGGAAATCAAACCTCAGCAGTGCTGGAAAAATGTGGACTAGGAATAAGGAACAGACTCACTGGGAAATACAGGAAAACCTTACAAAGGTGAACAGAGTACGTGACACAAGGGTAGAAAACAAAACAATGGCAATGGTCCGGCAAGGAAGGGAGAAATGGGCAGGTACTGTATAAGTACTACCCATGATTGCTAAGGAGAGCCAGCTGGTTTAAGACCAGGCATGAACAAGACTGATGAACACATAGTAATTGTAAAGAGAAATCTCACACTATAAACATAAACATATCCAAAGAGATTAAACCTTACTGGAAACATATATGTAAAGAGAACAAACCTTACTGGAAACATATATGTAGAGAGATTAAACTTTACTGGAAACATATGTAAAGAGATGAACCCTTAAAGGAAACATAGAGAGATTAAACCTTACTGGAAACATATGTAAAGAGATTAACCCTTAATGGAAACATATGTAAAGAGATTAACCCTTACTGGAAACATATGTAAAGAGATTAACCCTTAATGGAAACATATGTAAAGAGATTAAACCTTTAAACACAACCCAGACCGGGGAAAGACAAAGACAACATGAACAGAGGCAGCATAGCATTAATAATAGCATTAATCATAACCAGCAAACCTAGGCCTAAATGCCTGAGAGGGTTCAGTATCTGGAGTTGCTGCCGTTGGCCACCAGAGGGCGGCAGAAAACCACTGTTCACATTGTTCAGGAAGGATCCCCGGCTGGGACCATGACAGTTGGTCCACCACGTTGACGAAGGCCTCGCTGGCTAGGCCAGAAGAAGCAATGGCTGGAGCCTCGCTCCGGCGTGACGCCCCCCTCCTGCAGCCGGTCATGGCGCAGGCCCGACGACATCTTCTGCCAAAGATGACGTCGTAGTCAGAGTGCCAGGGCCTGCTATTCTCACGGCTACGCCAATGGTTGTAGCACAAGCTAAACAGCTAACTCTAGGCTAACTGATATCATCAAGCTAACGTTCCCAGCCGAGCGCAGCCGGCAGCTAACGTCATAGCTAAACAGCTAACTGGCTAACAGTTAGCTCATACTGGCTATCGCTATCCACTAGCTAACGCAGAAGCAAGCTATGCGGCTACTACTGAAAACTGTACAACGTGAGAAAAGCAATACAGGCCAACACTTCAGACAGCTGCTGTCTTTTCCTCTTCTTATCCGAAGAAAAAAGGGAAAATGGCAACACACGCCCCTCTTCAGAACGGTGTTTACCAGACACAGCGGTGTCGGCAGCAAGCCCCTCATTGTACGTGGGCTGTAGCCGACTTGAGCTTGGAGATTTTCTGATAACGAACACCAAGCTCACCTCCCTCGCACCGGGTGTTTTTCATCTTGAAAAGCGGGGCCAGCACGGCGACAGAGGGTATCCGTTTGTCCAGAGACCCGGGGAATTGAACCGCAGATTCTGAATCACGGTCCCAGGAAAACAAAGCTACGACTTCACTTGAGGAGGAGCTAATGTTATCGTGGGGCATCAGATTAGAAGAACCCCCTCCACGCCGCTAAGGGGCAGCGAAAAGGATCCTAGCCTGGAGCCGACCTTCGTAAGCTGTGCAGTTGTCCCCCCACATCTGACACACCTGGCGCCCGTGTCGCAAAAAACATCACCCGCCCAGAGAGGCCGTCAGCCCTCACACGGCCGATCGCCTCCCAAGCAAAGTGTCCAGCTGCAGAGCCGGAGGCAATGCCGGCGGGGATTGCTCAGCGACGCGCGCCCCTAATGCGAAGCGCCGGTGGAGGTCAGAATGATCATCATCTTCTAGACACTCCGGTGGCGAAGACATTATCGCTGTATTTCCTCGAAAAATAGTGAGAGAGAAAACAAAGATATAATGTCAACGCAGCTCCTTTTCTCCAATAACGTAACTCCTTTCCAATAACTATTTCGGCACTAAACTAAAGTGGTGTATACAGGCACTTTACGGTGGTGAAAATAGGGAAGGAGCTGATGGTGTGGTCACGACCCTGCTTATGTAGAGGAGCGGATGTGGGTGTGGCCAGGCGGATGGGTGTGTGCATGTGGAGAAAAATTATTTATTATTAGATTGGATAAAGGGATAGTTCCAAGAGAGCAGAGCGTAAGCTATACGATAATATAACAATCCTGCATTAATCCAACCATGTCTTCACCCGGATGGCAACATGTCTGTGTAACGTTACTCCACAACGTATGCCGTTGGTGACGATCAAAGCATCAAAAAACGACCCCTCCCCCCTTTCATGCATTCATTATGAAACACCTATGATATAGATTTGATTTGGGAATAATACCGTGTACAGGCAAGAAACGGCAACGTTTATAGTAGAATTGACGTATAAGGCTATTACCCAGCCTTTCGGGAATGACCCCAGACCACGCTATAACCATACTTATATTCACCACGTTATAACACAGGAACGTATTGATGAAGAAATGTATTCTTTTTCACATATTGAACGATAGATAGGTGATGTCAAATGGGCCATAGTATTGTATCCATAGCTATAATATAGAATATAGTTATAGCTCTATAAACAAGGTGACGCACTCCTATCTTTTAAAGCGTGGCAGTGCTAGAACGGGGCCCGACTAATCCCCGGCGGTCAATGAGTTAAGGTGCAACACAAAAATGAAGGTAATGAGTGGGTATAACTAATAACCTTTGTCAGGGAGTAATGCATGAAGTAATTTGTTACATTTGAGACGAGTCAAACTTTTATTGAGCAACTGATCATGTTGAATTGAGGTGGAATGGTGTTGGGAACTGGATTGATATTAATGGCCAATACATTAATACAATGTGATTATATCAATAATCCATCAAATCAAGTTGCAACCAAGTAGCTAATATAGAAATATGATTATTAGTAGGGGTGTCCGATACTATCGGCCTACCGATATTATCGGCCGATATTGGCATTCAAATGTGATATCGTAAATTATCTGTATCGGTTAAATTTTTTTAATTATTATTATTATAATTCTTTTTACATTTATTTAACCTTTATTTACCCAGGTAAGCAAGTAAGAACAAATTCTGATTTTATCTATTGTAAAAAGTATGCATAATGTTGTGTTAATTCCATGACAAGAGATATGTAATGTTAATTAGTTACCTGAAATTATTCAGTTTTTTGGGGGGGGGGGGGGGGGGACCCTGCATATATCGGTATCGGTTGATATCGGTTGATATCGGTTGATATCGGTATCGGAAATTAAGAGTTGGACAATACTGGTATATCGGTATCGGTAAAAAATCCACTATATAACAAGAGGTGCAAATCCAGAGCCTGCAGAATAATGAAAGACCCTCACCATCGCAACAACAGCCTGTTCAAGCTGCTGCGGTCAGGCAAACGCCTGCGAACACCAGCAACTAGGACAAAGAGACTTCGGCTCAGCTTCTTCCCCCAGGCCATCAGAGTCTTGAACACTGAACTCTCCACACACAAGCACACATGAGCACACACACAACACACACACTGTACACGCTCACACACTAGCAGTCACTTTAACATGAACACACACACACACTCATGCTGCACACGCTCACACTATGGTCACTTTACAAAATGAAAGGTCACTTTAGAAAATAGTATAGTATAACTTGAGATTGTATAATATAGCATTGTGAAGGATTTGGGGTGCTTTTTCAATGTATGTGATGTATAGATTGGGGGGGAGGTGACCACAGCTAAAACGGGGAGATCGAAATGTGCATGGAAGCAGGAGACGGTGGTTCAGTAGAGCAGGGTGATTGTTGTGAGGCACACTGCCAGCGAGAGAATGTTTTGAATTCCTTGTAAGAACAAACTGATAGCGAGAGCGAGGGGGAGGGGTTCATCTTAATGAAACAGTAGAAAACTGCATTTTAATGTGTGAAAGGTTATCAGCACGTCGCATGACAACCAGAAGGCGGGGCCGTCGTTGCTACGACGAAGATCTATAAGTCGAACAGTGGTTCCGGGTGTAAGGCAGACCAAGAGCGGCTAAGGGCAGACTACAATCTGACTAGGACTGAGAGACTCTCCTCTCATAGAGAGGGGGGGAGGGGAAGGAAGAATGCCACATCATCATTAGCTTCGGCTAACACGAGGAGGGTTCAGGCTAACGACCAGGCCTGACCACTATTGGACATAACAGCAAAGGGACAATAGAACACACCGAAAGATCATTAGAATAGACTCTTCAAGGACAATACAATCTGTTAACATCTGAGCTGAGGTTTCTGTTTATCAAATAAAACCACGCTTTTCCTTGTAAGGTATTTCACGTTGTCGAAGTGTCGAATTCTTACGGAGGTGGAGAATTATTATGGTTTGCGGATTGTACTAACGGGGAGAGATAAGGATCTTATCAACCGGTATCGGAGACGTCAGGACCATTAAAATGACACAACGCAGAGGAATTGGATGGAGAGCCAAACGGACGAAGACGTGATACTGGCCAGTTTGATCAGGATCTAACAGTTGTTGCCGATGACAGCCGGATTTGCAAGAGATAAAAACAACGGGAACAGTTGGTTGCCGATGATGACAGCCGGATTTGCAAGAGATTAGAACAACGGATAAAGACTTTTTCAATAATGGGGCGACAGTGGACAACAGTCATCGTGTGTGGGAGAATCATGATCGAAGCAAGGCCGGCCAGCCCTGGGAGAGAGCGGCGAGTCGAGCGGTCTTGAGGCGGACCAGCGCTGTAGGAGAAACAGCGTTTAGGAGAAAGATGTGAGTTCACTGTGCACACACGGTTGTTTTGATCTTTTAAGCCAAATAAAAACTAACAGATAGTGCATCCGTAAATAAGAAGCGACAGAGAAGCCAGCTGTAATAATATGAGCAGAGAGCCATGGTGAAAATCGAGGGTGTTATCTACAGAGAATGAAAAACAAACGGGGCAGGCTGCATGGTTTCTGGTGTTGGGAGTGTAAATGCAGGAGGAGAAAGGGGGGGGGGGGGGGGGGATGCTTGAACCAGACTGAAATCTGTTATGGCGGGATTGTTATGACAAGACTGTCGCCTGAGACGGCCCACCTTAAACTGGTCGTTGTGGTCTCAAGACGGCCGGAATTTGTCGTAGCGGGAGGAAAGTCGATCGGGTGTTTACCTTAAACTGTGTATTATGTCCGATAAGCAAGAGTTTAGTCCGGGAGAAGCGTCCCCTGATATGGAGGAAAACAGCAGTGTTTTTAGGCCTTGGAAGGAAGGGCAGCGGCCGTTTTGTTTGAGAGAGTAGCCATTTGCACCGAGACAAAATGGCCGTGAGCGCCACGAGGAGATAACAACAGATAATAACCAGGAAGTGACACGTCAACTAAACCACCATAGAGGAGGAGTAGGTCGCCACCTAGTGGCGGAGAGGGGGTAGTGCTGGGGAGTTTTCATTACCCATAGGGGAATATTTAGATATAGGCCTGTACTACCATCTAGTGGCGGAGTGGGGGAGTGATTCAATAGTCAATCTACTGCAGCACAGAGAGTGGATCTATTATAATAATAATATTGATATACAGGTTAATTAAATAGAGTTTAATCATACAATGGATTAAATAAGAATTGCACAGACAGAGGAGGTGCAGTTATTTGTATGGGTCAATTATGGAATAAAGAGGGAGTTTGAATTCCAGTGGGGCCTTCTCACACCT